>NW_021703769.1:73885888-74203899 GCF_005190385.1 Monodon monoceros | reverse complement strand
TTTTTTTTTTTTTTTTTTTTTTTTTTTTTTTTTTTTTTTTTTTAGTTATTCCCAAAGTAGATATTAACTCTTTTCTCCAAAAGGGAGGATTTTTTTTTTCTGGTATTTATTGGAAACCGCACCCCTGATTATAAAAGTAAATGGGCTTTTTGTAGGAAAATAGAAAATACAAGAAAATAGGGTACAAGAGGTTTTTTTTTTTTAAAGTAATTCATGGGAACAGAGAATTAAATTGGGGTATAGGAATTAAATTATGTGCATTCTGTTGCTCACCTCAATTTTACAGTAGTTTTCTGGGGACATTTACCCCAGTGATATTCATGTCGCTTCTGTCAAGAATAAAGTACAATCTGCTATCCTCTCATCTTTCTCACTCCCCACCGCCTTATTCTACATGCAGACACAGTGCTTTTCTGACTAAAGTTTTAGCAATACCTTCTTTTTAAAATGAAAGCATTTTCCCTTCACGATTAGCATCTGTTTATAGAATAGTTCCTATTTTCGTAATTAGATCCTGCATAGAAATGCAAAGGCTGCTATGTAAAAGGATAATGAATCTTTATTGCACAGTTGAAATCAGATTTGTGCAAAAGGCACTTTGAAAACAGTAATAAGCAGAGACATGTATTAAATCATCCAGGTAAGGCACCCTATTTATATTTTCTATTTATAAATGGAAATTATGACTACCCAGTGGATTCCATATGACATTTCCTATTACTAGCAAAGGTTTTTAGCGTTGACCATAAAAGTTATCTAAATTCAAAAGTCTCTGTGGATTTATGGCTCTAAAGAATACTTCCGGAAGGGGCCAAGACAGGGTGGAGAGAGTGCTTTGTCTTTTTCCTTTGTCCGTGCACCCTGGCAGAAGCAAAGGATAGCAGGAGTAGAAGAAAGAAGCCTTTTGAAATAACCATGATAAGATCTAATCAGGAAACCCAGTGTCCATTGAACACGTACAGTAACATTTTAAGAATCTTCTGATTGGGCTCCTTGAGAACCAAGTTCATGTCTTTATAAGCTCATCCTTATATTTTCGCATTGTACACATCACTTCCTGGAAAACACAGGATTTATTCCCAAGCTAAATCCTTCTTGAGAGGTTTTTTTTTCTCTTCCCCACCTCCTTGGCAAGTCTCAGCTGGAGCATTGCTGTATGGAGAGAGCGAGGGGAGGAGACATTGGGAGGAGGGGTAAGAAAGAAAAAAGATCGGGAAGCAGGGAAAGTCAATGTCAAATGAACTGCCGAGGATGGCTATTATGGCTGCTGGGGACCTCAGAGGGTATCATGTGTCTTTTGTGTCTACTTTACAGTCAGTGCTTCATGTAAGATGGCAGTCTCACCTGGGCTATGCTTAGTATCGATTTACTCTCAGGCGTGCCAGACCATTTTAGCATTACTAAAGGGAGAAAATCCTATGTATTTCCCATTATAAACAGACATATAAAACGTGTATCTTTTTAACCCTTCATTTTCCTTTCTTCCTTTCCTTTTACTATTCTTTTTTTCCCTTCTTGCAACCTTCCCCTTTTTTAAGAAAAATGAAGAGCTCCATATTGAGAACATTATAAAGAGAACAAATAGACTTTTTCAGAGAACAACAGAGTATCAGTAACAACTCAGACCTAGGAGATAAAGGCTTCAAACATTGCATATTCCTAGCCTTTCAATGAAAGTGGAAAGACCTTCTTTCCTAAGGCTAGCTTTGTGGTGCCAGGCCCTAAGCACTGCTGAGTGTTGACAAAAGGGAATGAAAGGATGCTAAACTTGAAGACCAAAGTTATCATCATATTTCACCTGCTTGAACTCTTCTGTTGTTTTCCCCAGTTGCTGTGTTGCGCTTTTCCCCCAGTATGGGGAGAGAAGTCGGTTGTCTGGCTGTTTGAACTCCCGGCATCTGCTTAGCAGTTTCAGCAGTTCATAGATGAAACTCATCCCTCTGTCAGAATTTTTTTCCTTTTTCCTCTGCTCAGTTAGTAGGGAGCCTGGGACCGAGCTCCTGAATTGATTTGTACTTCCGTATTACCTAGCTCGGACAACATATGGCAATGTGGAACACTTGAATTTATTTCTCTTCACTCAAATTAAATTCCAAAAAAATTAGAAAACTCCAGGGTATGTTTTGTGTTGTAAAAATTCTTAGTTCCTTTTTTAATGGGCAAAAGCAACACAATTTTGGCATAAAAATCTCTGGGTCAGTTACGTACTTTAAAAAGAGAATATTGATTTGCTTCCTCTCTTCTCCCCTCTCAGGGAAAAACGTAGGTTGGATCTTGCAACACTGCATCACACAAAAAGTCCAGTTAGGCACACTGAACAGAAAGTGTCTTCAAGTCATTTTTGTTCTTTGTAACTCAGTGATTTTATATATTTCCTTTCCCTTTTTTCTTTCTTAATTGTGTAACTAAATGTCTCAAACTTGGGACTTTTCATAGGATCATCCATTGTAAAAAGTAAGTAGATATAATCATACAAAATAGAACTGGATTGATGAGAAAGTGGTACAAAAAGTTGGCTATTTTAAATGCACTTCACCTTTGAACAATACTAATGTATGAAAATCATATTTTCTTCTTTAGGAGAATAATTTGTTGCCTTATTTAGGGATAGATACCTTACACTGGAGTAACTGAGTTTTTAGGGGATATCCCTTAAAATGGGAAACAGTTTTCTTTGGGTACTCACAGCTTCTATTTTAAAGGCTCCTTGGAAGAGGCAACATGGTAGAAGGAAATACCACGGGCTTTAGAGTCAACATGTCTGAGTTTGAATTCTGGCTCTGTGACTTGTCCTTCTAGGATGGCCTTAGCAAATAATGTCACCTCCTCAAAGTGAGGGAGTCATCATAATGGTAATACATACAGACAATATTTTTGTAAGAGAAAATTGAAATGGCAGGAGTCAGTGTACCTGGTGCAGTTTTGACACTTGGTGGTGAATAAATATTTATGTTATTTCATTCCAGAGAGGTAACTGTTGTACTTCCAGTTAGGTTTGTGGAATGCCCACAGAGGAGGATTGGACCTAATAATACTTCTAGGGTCTTTAAAATAGTGAGCTACATTGTTCAGGTAGTAATATTGAATTCTGTTATTTTTTCTCTTTTACTTTATTTTAAAAAATTATTTTTTTCTTCTCTTTTACTTTAAAACTGAAGGCAATTTGTTTCGAACTCTGTGCTCCACACTAGTGACTTAATTAAGCAAGTTTATTGACTGTCTCAGAGGCCGTGGTTAAAAACTGGCAAACATCATGTGACTGGATTAGTACCTCTGAGGAAATAAAAGGAAAAGACAGGTTTCCACCCTTGCACATTTTTTTCCTTCTCTTTTCTCCCAAGCTCATTCTTGCGCTGCAACATTTCACTTATAATCTGTTAATTAAATCATTTCACTCCGTTTTATATAATTTTTAATTTAGCATTCATTTTCAACTTAGCTTTTGGCTTCATTTACTGATAATAAACAGTGTTGCATATAACACATGTTCCACAAAACACTCAGTCATACACATACAGATGCCAATAATTTTTTCCAGTATGTCAGGCACATTAAAATTAAAGGCAGCATCTCCCCTCACCCTTTCCATTACTGAATGTGCACCCTGTTTGAATAATACATACTCCCCGACAGCCAGCAGTCAGCTAATGTGTAAAAATTATGTGTAGCATGTCACTAGTACCTTTGTGAAAATTCATGGTTTTCCCAGACACAGTTCTGTAGAAGGTTTCTGGAGTGGTCACTCTGATACCTTGGATCTATCCCTTTGGCTTAATGTGTACAAGCAGTAATGGTTTTCTAGAATTCAGCTACATGATAGTTTTTGAGAAAGGTCTAATGTGGTATTAAAATTACTTCCATTTAGATTATCATTTAAATCATAGTCTGAACTCTAAAGATACAAATTTATTTAGCTTTTTAGGTGATACCCAAAAGTTTCCAAGGCTACTAACTCCAAATTTTGTGGATCACCTCTAAATGATAGTGTTGTTGGTATAGCTGTCCAAGTTCTTAGAATCCATTTACTTTCAGTTTGCTCCTGCTTATCATGTGAACCCTTTTAGTTAGAAAAGTTTCTGCTTGTACGTTTAACAGGAAGTTCTCATGTAGTAACTTCAATTCTTTGCCATCATCTGTCATTAGCTAAAGGAGGTACCCTTGGTCCTAGTCTTCTAGATATTGGCCAGTGAGTCAGCTAAATTTATTAGACACGTGGTATGTGATAGGTACGATGGGAAGCACTGGTGATCTGATGACAACCAAAACCAATATGATCTCTTCCCTTATGGAGATGACATTCTAGACTGGGAAGAGTCATTTTACAAATACTAGCTACACAAAGGCAGAGTTATGTGAGAGATTCAGGGGTGTCTGAAAGAGCATGACCGTGAGATCCCACGTTGTCTGGACGTTTGGAAAGCTCCCTCCCATGGCAATATTACTTAAGCTGAGATGTGAAGCATCGCTGGGATTTAGCTAGGTAAAGAGAAGGGCATGGAGGAACATTGTGTAGAAAGTCCCTGTGGCTATGCAGAAGATGACTTGGTTTGAGTCCTGGAGAAGGCAGGGAGCAGAGAACCATGATGTTAGCAGGGCAATAAAACATCAAAAGTGAATGTCAGATTTTATTCTAAGGGCAGTGAGAAGTGAAGAATTTTAGGCAGGGACTGACTCAAACACAATTGTTTGTATTTGGAAAAACATCTCTGTGTGATTTGGAAAATGTTGGGCAGAATGGCTGGAGAGACGTTAGGATTTGCAGGACAGTTGAGAAACGGTGATAACCTGGTGGACAGTGGTGGTGGCAGTGGAGTTAGTGAGAAGTGGATTAATTTCAGAGTTCTTTATGGGTGACACAAGGCTTGTGATCGATTGAACTTGAGAAAAAGGGAAGCATCAAGGATGACACCTCGTGGATGGACCTAGAGTCTGTCATACAGAGTGAAGTAAGTCAGAAAGAGACAAACAAATACCGGATGCTAATGCACATATATGGAATCTAAAAAAACAATACTGATGAACCTAGTGGCAGGGTAGGAATAAAGACGCAGACGTAGAGAACGGACTTGAGGACACGGGGGGAAAGGGTAAGCTGGGACGAAGTGAGAGAGTAGCATTGACATATATACACTACCAAATGTAAAATAGATGACTAGTGGGAAGCTGCCGCATAGCGCAAGGAGATCAGCTTGGTGCTTTGTGACGACTTAGAGGGGCGGGATAGGGAGGGTGGGAGGGAGGCTCAAGAGGGAGGGGATATGGGGATATATGTATGCATATGGCTGATTCACTTTATTATACAGCAGAAACTAACACAACATTTTAAAGCAATTATACTCCAATAAAGAGGATGAAGAAAAAAAAAGGATGACACCTCGGTTTCCGGCTTGAGCAGTTGTACAAATGGTAGTAATTTTTCATGTAGAAGGTGATAAAATTGTTTTTGTACCTATCTCATTATTGTTATCTGAGCATCAAGGTCAGAGATCAGAAACTCATAAGAGGTAGTGGCCTTAGAATCTTTTTATACAGAATATATTCTGTTGCAGTTGAACAAAAGAATTTGACTTAAATCATAGACTTTCTTTTTCTCTCTTTTGATTGTATCTGCTGAGAACTAAGCATAACAACTCCCAAGGTGACCCATAGAGAGTTTGTCAGATTGAAAAATAAGTAATTTCAGAATCAGAATCCTTACGTCCTAGCCCAGTTCTTTAGCACTTCTGTCCCTGAATGTTAGAGCTGTGTTTTATCTCTGTGAATTTTTCTACTCTGTAGCATTTTAATGGCTCCATTCCTACCTTATTGCAACTGTTCAGTCCTTCCCATACCTCAAACTGGGTATTCTCCTTCCAGTTCCAAATTTCTAGTATATGCAGATTGCATCTTATGTTTAAGCTGGATAGAATGTTGGGAAGAAATGTGGATTCTGAAGGGTGTAAGACTGGCTTGAAGGCTCAGCCCTACTACTTGGTTAGCGTTTGCTTGATTTGATTTTAAGTAATTCAACCTGAGCTAATGTTTCTGCTGCCCCACCCACAGCCCCCTTGTTCTTCCGCTTTAGTGCCAGTAGCCCTGTTTCCACGTGCCAGCCCCGTATTTATTCATCTGTGGGGTTTTCTCAGGTCATTGAATTCTGGGCAGGAAATACAAGGGAATTAACTCCTACCTGAACAACCCTCTGTCAGTGCCTAATGAGAGTTGCTGTATAAACGCCCCAGCTCCCTTGCCCCTTAAGTGGGATAACTCTGAGGTATGCATACCTCACTGGCTTCTACAGTCTCCCCAGTGGCATTAACTTCCAGCTGCCCACGGTGGCTTCATTATACATCCTCTATCCCCAACTTCTATCCTCGTCTCACTTCTCCACTCTCCTGCTGCTGTTCACATTCCCTCCCAAATAAACGTCTTAATACTTGTCTCGGGGTCTGCTTGTGGGGGAACCTGCGCTAAGACAACCACAGTGAGCTTTAGAAGGATAGTGTTTGACTAGATGGTCACTTTCCATTGGCCATCACCTCTGTTACCCTTCCTGGTTGTGTATCACTTGCTGCTTGCATCTTTCAGTTAACATGAATTCTTATTATCTTGTCCAGGTTAGTCTGTTGGTCTGGGACTCTGAACTGTGTTAGAGCCCCAGGTACTGGGGGAAAGCTCTGAACTGCAGAGGTAACTGTGTACCTCACATTCATCCAGGACCTGCGTTTCACACACAGGCTTGTGGGACAAGGTGTGTATCTGAGGAAGGGAATCTAGCCTTGACTTTTTGTAAATATTTCAAATTTCCTCTGTATTCTTTATTGGCACAGTCTACCATATTCTCTACTAGTCTTGATACTCCCCTTGCTTCTTTTCTTATCCTCCTTGCTCTATAAGATGCAGTGCACTGTATTTAAAAAATTGTTTTTCATGGTGTTGATACTACTTTTTAGCTATGTGTCTTCAATTACATATCCTTGAGCATCTTTTATATTTGATAGGCTTTTTTTTGGGGGGGGGGTGTTTCCTTTTCTGGCCACTACCGCTATTTGGACTAATTATTCCAAAGTTTTACTTGTCAGTCTCCAACTTTTATTAGCAAGGAAGAATGTTATCTCCACTTTCTAGAATGAAACCACAGAGAAGAGAGGTTGGTCTAGAATATTGGTTTGCTGTCTGCTATCTTTGGTCCTGTCTTGTAGCATTCACAGATGTTCCCATCATTCCTGTCACTGGTGCTCACATAACATAGGACCTTCCATGAATATGCACTTACTCTCAAATTGGGTGTCGGGAGAAAAAGAATGTGGCTCAGACCAGCTAGGTGGGAGAAATTTGAGATATACATGTAGAGCCCAGTTAGTTGGAAGCAGCTGAAGAGAAAAGAGGAAAAATTAACTGAGAAGTTTGACAGGCAGTTATAGTGCGGTAGTCTTGAGTGGCACCCCACTCTTCATTCCTACCTCATCTAGTTGTCCTTTCTTAGCTGTAGAGACCAGAAAACTATAAACTTTATTTCCTAGGTCCCCTTACAGCTAGGATTCTGAGTGTGAATTAACCATACTTGCTCAAGGTTTGGAAGGTAGAAATGAGGTAGAGGCCACTCCTCTTTGGCTTTAGCTGTTTTCGTGTGCAAAGACAGGTTATGGAGAAGTATGATTCTTCTGCACCGGTGTTTCAGGGCTCAATTACTGGATGTTAAAGGCAATTGTTCTGTGACTTCTCCATCCTGAATTGCAGCTTTGCCAGTGTATTCCTAAACTTAGGCTTCCTGTTTGCAGTAGAGGAAAGGCCATCCTTCAGCCCTACCCCAGTGATTTTTGTTAAGTAACTGATTCTCTGTATTAAACCCCTTCCTGCCTAAAATTTCTCAAGTGGTCTGTGTTTTCTGACCTGAACCCTAACGTATATAGATGGGTTGAAGCAAACTTTGTGCTTTTAAAGGGTTAAACCCAGAGAAAAATGAGAAAATAGAAAGAAACAGCAAGATGGTGTGTAGTCCTGCAGATGCATGCATTACTCCATGATCTCGTGTCTACAAGAAAACAAGGCAACTGCTAGTTAAGTTACAGAGCAGCTAACTTGTAGGCTCTTGTGATCCAGTCTCATAGACCATCCCCAGCTCCTCTGTATATTCATCCACCAAGCGTGGCCATGAGGCAGTTCATTGTTGAGAACCACATCATTCCTAACTTAATGCTTTGAAGCAGGTGGCATTTTACTTTTTCTTCCACCTTAGAAATAAGGTGAACTGTGGAAAAGTAGAATAATTTGCCTAACCTTTGGCTAAAGGAGAAAGGAAAGATTTAGAGCCCAGTATTCCTGACTTCCCTGTAATGCAATAAAAAGAAAAAAAAAAAGAATGCCTAATTTGCTGGAGCCACAGTAAGATGGCTGAAGTGTGCACACTAGAGTAAGCCGTGGTCCCTGCCCTCAAGGTCTGTGATTGGCCACCGAGGCACACGTTTCCACTTCCTATGTTCCATTCGTTGTGTTAATTTTCCACCAAGCTCCAGCCCCACCTCTGTCAATTATTTTTGTTTCAGCCTTCTAATTACAACATTATATGACCATTCAGACTGGTACTAATTAAATCATTACCTAATTCACACAGTGTGCGATAAGGCTAATGCTTCTTGTCAGCCGAAATTGCAACACGGCCCATACTTTCTTCATTCTCAGTAGATGGGTGGTGGTGGGCGGGTTGTGCCTCTGCCCCACGCTTCTGCTAAAACCCTCTGATAGCCAGCTGACATCGCCCAGACTCTACTCTTTTCCCAAAATGGGAAAACAGTGTGTACCTGCAATTTATCACTGTCACATAAAATCATCTTGACTTTTTGTGGAAAAAGTCTTCATAGTCAAGAAAAAAAATAGTGCTAAGATTTAGAGTACTATTTGCTGCCATATTTTCTTGTCATTTTGTTCTTCATATGATATTATTTTTAACAGAGTAAAACAGTAGCTTGTCTCTTTTTCTCGTATTTATAACAGATTTGTTTTTCGCTCAGTTAGACTTGTGATCATGAGAACACAAAGTAGTATTTTTCTCCTTCTGGATGAAAATTTGATGGGCAAATTGTCAGGAATAATTACACCAAATGATGGAATAAAGTCCAATGGAATACCTCTCTCTCCCAGCTAGCGATACATTTTTATTTAAGACACAATGAGCATCAAGCACATTTGTGACAAGGTGAAATTGACAAGTGGCCCTCTGCCATGATTTTATTTTTAATTGCTGGTAAGCTAATTAGCCAGAACAACATGCTGTGTAATCCACAAAACTGTCGCTCAGTGCATTCTCCAATAAAAGTGAGATATATGATGTGGAAAAGTTCTCCTTTAAGAGATAACCACACCGAAAAAAAGGTTTTATAAATATGATTGAGTAAAAGCCTTCCTCCCACCATGGGATAGCACTTGTATGTAACATTTGTTTTGGGATTTGAAGAGGAATTAAGAAAGATGAACTGGGTAACTTTTTTTTTCTTTTTCAAGACCAGTTGTGCCTCAAAATAGCAACCACTTCCTTAAGTATATTTCTAAGGCAAACAATTAATAATTTCTCTAGTGCAGGGGTTGGCAAACATTTTCTGCAAAGGTACCGATAGCAAATATTTTTGGCTTTGTGGGCCATACAGTCTCTGTCACAACTACTGAACTCTGATGTTGTAGTGCAACACAGTCACAGACAACATATGAATGAAAGTGACAGTGTTCCAATAAAACTTTATTATGGACACAAAAATTTGAATTTGCTGTAATTTTCATTTGTCATAAAATATCATTCTTTTGGGGTTTTTTCAACCATTTAGCTCATGGGCTGCACAGAGACTGGCAATGGGTTGGATCTGGCTTATAAACTGTAGTTTCCAGCCCTTGCTCTTGGGCCTGCTGCATGCCACGCAGAGTCAATAGTTATTCTTCAGTATCTGCTTTGTGCCAGGCAGAGTGCTCGGTACTGAGGGATATTCAGAAATAAATAGAGCAAAGTCTCTGCCCTGAAGAAGCTTACAGTTAAGCTGGGAAGGACATGTAGACAGGACTGAGACACAGTATTAGGTGTTACATGGTAAATATCACTCTGTGAGAAAAGCCACCATTGCTTTGTAAGTTTGGAAGAAGATGGTCACTTCAGCTGAAAGTGATACTCTGCTAAGACTGACAAGGTTAGTTAAGGATGTGCTGAAATGATGGGATTTCAGCCAAACCTGTAGAAAGCTATCAGGGGCATAATGACTTCCTTTGGTTGGGGGTAGCTGGAGATGATGAAAACCTCAGTCATAAGTCAGTTACTCCTATCATTTTTCCCCCTCATGCATTCCTTCATTTCATCTCATGAAAATTTTAAACAACATAGCAAAGTTTTACAGAACTTTATATTTAATACCAAATACTCACCACGTGAATTTTGCCATTAACATTTTGCTGCACTTGTTTTATCACATTTCTATCCATGTGTTTCATTTTTGGTTTATTCCAAAGTAAACTTCTGATATCAGGATATTTTCTCATAAATACTAAAGCATGCATATCATAATCAGAATTTATATTGGCTGATAGTATTTTTCTTTTGGTGTAAAATTTACATACAAGAAAGAGTACCAGCATTAAATATACATTCTCTCAGATTTTACAAGGCTTATCCCTATGTAATCTAAATCCCTCTCATGATATATGTTTTCATTACCCCAGAAGTTTCCCTCCCAGTCAGTCCTTGCCCCCAGCCCACCCCTAAAGGAACAACTGTTCTGATTTTTTCCAGCATAGATTCTGTTCTATTCCAGAATTTCATATAAATGGAATCATACAGAACCTGTCATTTCATGTGGGCCTTTTGTCATCACATATTTTGTCCTTACCTGCTTGGTTGTAGTATTCTTTGAAGCAGAAGGATCTAAATGCGTTTAGTTCCCTAAGAGTAAATATACTCTGAGGGGAGACTGTCTAATGTTCTATTAACAAAAACAACAGCTTTTTTCAATTTCATATACATTATCCTTAATTATTGTAAAATTAAATGACCTGTGGATTAAATTTTTCACGTGAACATTTTTTTTTTTCTTTTTTTTTTTTTGCGGTACGCGGGGCTCTCACTGTTGTGGCCTCTCCCGTCTCGGAGCACAGGCTCCGGACGCGCAGGCCCAGCGGCCAATGGCTCACGGGCGCAGCCGCTCCGCAGCATGCGGGACCCTCCCAGACCGGGGCACGAACCCGCGTCCCCTGCATCGGCAGGCAGACTCTCAACCACTGCGCCACCGAGGAAGCCCATGAACATTTCTTAAGTGTCTATTGTGTCCAACATTTTACGTATCTCATGTTACTTAATTAGTTTTTGTGATAGCTATGATCTTATTTTGCAGAAGAGGAAATCGAGGCAGGGGATTAAAGTAGCTAAATCATGTTATTCCAAACTTTGTTGCCAATTCAAACATCAGTTGGGGAGTGGGGATAGCAAAGGTAAGAATGAGTGTTCGAGAGATGGAAGATTGTGGAGCTGCTTTCTTAAGAGTTTTGTGGGTTTTTTTTAAGAAGTAGGTAGAATGTATTAGTGGAGACATTCAATAGGAACATGCGAAATTGGTTTTTCTATTGTAAGGGAGGGAGAGCACTAGAGAATTCAAGGACTACATTTAACATTTATGATTAGAATGTGATTTTTCCTGTAGTACAGCATAGACTAAAAGCATGAAACTGCCTTCTTTAGCAGAAGGCAATCACTGGTAGAGTTAAATTTAAGGATCTCAAGAAACTTTATGAGCTTCAAATCATTAAGCCACTTACTTGCATTGCAATGTTGGGAAATTACTCCATGAATTTTGCAATTCAAGATTGTGCTTTTAAAAGCCCCCAAATGTTTAGAGAAAACCAAGTACAGTATACATCGAGAGAACTGGCTTTTATTGTTGACAGTGGGAATATGCTCATTTATCTATCTTCAAACCAGTTTATTTATTTTATTTATTTATTTTTTTGGCTGTGTCGGGTCTTCATTGTGGCGCGCTGGCTTCTCGCTAGTTGTGGCGTGTGGGTTTTCTCTCTCTAGTTGTGGTGCATGGGCTCCAGAGGACACGGGCTTTGTAGCTGTGGTGGGCGGGCTCCAGAGCGCGTGGGCTCTGTAGTTTGCAGCACGTGAGCTCTTTCGTTCAGGCATGTGAACTCAGTAGTTGTGGCGTGCAGGCTTAGTTGCCCTGCAGCATGTGGGATCTTAGTTCCCCGACCAGGGATCGAACACACATCCCCTGCATTGGAAGGTGGATTCTTTACCACTGGACCACCAAGGAAGTCCCTCAAACCAGTTTATAAAGTGTTTGAGTGTTCTTTGCTGTGCTTTATGGTAATATTTATTTCTTTGGAAATTTTCACTATCATTGGTTTTCATGGTTAATATATCATCCTTATTTAACATTGAACTCCATTTGCATTTGTGACACGTGGAAAAAAGGTATGCGACATTTAATGTCATTTGAGAAGCCATTTACATTCCTTGTATTTTGGCTTTTACAAAGACTTGGTCTTCCCTGTTAACTGGAAGTCTGCATTTCTACTAATTTGTTTTAAGAAGCTTATTTAAGGACTTAAAGCTTCCCCTGATAAACCACTTCTGTACTAAGTCTTGAATTTAAGAGAGAATTTCCCCTTCTTTTATTTTTTCTTTTTCTTTAACATCTTTATTGGAGTATAATTGCTTTACAATGGTGTGTTAGTTTCTGCTTTATAACAAAGTAAATCAGCTATATGTATACATATATCCCCATATCTCCTCCCTCTTGAGTCTCCCTCCCACCCTCCCTATCCCACCCCTCTAGGTGGACACAAAGCACTTAGCTGATCTCCCTGTGCTATGCGGCTACTTCCCACTAGCTATTGATTTTATCTTTGGTGGTGTATATATGTCCATGCCACTCTCTCACTTTGTCCCAGCTTACGCTTCCCCCTCCCCATGTCCTCAGGTCCATTCTCTAGTAGGTCTGCATCTTTATTCCCATCCTGCCCCTAAGTTCTTCATAACCTTTTTTTTTTTTAGATTCCATATATATGTGTTAGCATACGGTATTTGTTTTTCTCTTTCTGACTTACTTCACTCTGTATGACAGACTTCTGGGTCCATCCACCTTACTACAAATAACTCAACTTCGGTTCTTTTTATGCCTGAGTAATATTGCATTGTATATATGTGCCACATCTTCTTCATCCATTCATCTGTCGATGGACACTTAGGTTCCATATCCTGGCTACTGTAAATAGAGCTGCAGTGAACATTGTGGTACATGACTCCTTTTGAATTATGGTTTTCTCAAGGTATATGCCCAGTAGTGGGATTGCTGGGTCATATGGTAGTTCTATTTTTAGTTTTTTAAGGAACCTCTGTACTGTAATCCATAGTGGCTGTATCAATTTATATTCCCACCAACAGTGCAAGAGGGTTCCCTTTTCTCCACACCCTCTCCAGCATTTATTGTTTGTAGACTTTTTGAGGATGGCCATTCTGACCGGTGTGAAGTGATACTTCATTGTAGTTTTGATTTGCATTTCTCTAATGATTAGTGATGTTGAGCATCCTTTCATGTGTTTGTTGGCCATCTGTATATCTTCTTTGGAGAAATATCTATTTAGGTCTTCTGCCCATTTTTGGATTGGGTTGTTTGTTTTTTTGATATTGAGCTGCATGAGCTGCTTACAAATTTTGGAGATTAATCCTTTGTCAGTTGCTTCATTTGCAAATATTTTCTCCCATTCTGAGGGTTGTCTTTTGGTCTTGTTTATGGTTTCCTTTGCTGTGCAAAAGCTTTGAAGTTTCATTAGGTCCCATTTGTTTATTTTTGTTTTTATTTCCCTTTCTCTAGGAGGTGGGTCAAAAAGGATATTGCTGTGATTTATGTCATGGAGTGTCCTGCCTATGTTTTCCTCTAAGAGTTTGATAGTTTCTGGCCTTACATTAAGGTCTTTAATCCATTTTGAGTTTATTTTTGTGTATGGTGTTAGGGAGTGTTCTAACTTCATTCTTTTACATGTAGCTGTTCAGTTTTCCCAGCACCACTTATTGAAGAGGCTGTCTTTTCTCCATTGTATATTCTTGCCTCCTTTATCAAAAATAAGGTGACCATATGTGCATGGGTTTATCTCTGGGCTTTCTATCCTGTTCCATTGATCTATATTTCTGTTTTTATGCCAGTACCATACTGTCTTGTACTGTAGCTTTGTAGTATAGTCTGAAGTCAGGGAGCCTGATTCCTCCAGCTGTGTTTTTCTTTCTCAAGATTGCTTTGGCTATTTGGGGTCTTTTGTGTTTCCATACAAATTGTGAAATTTTTTGTTCTAGTTCTGTGAAAAATGCCAGTGTTCCCCTCCTTTTAAAATAAATTTTGCCTAGCACTTAACAAAGGTACCAGAGTAGCACTGTATCGAATTTTTCCAAAGGAAAATGCAGTGTTTCCTTTTGTTTTTTTATTTCAGTGTCTCACATTTTTTAAATTTATTTTTTTTAATTGAAGTATCGTTGATTTATAATGTATTAGTTTCAGGTGTACAGCAAAGTGATATATATATTCTTTTTCAGATTCTTTTCCCATATAGGTTATTGCAAAATATTGCCTATAGTTCCCTGTGCTATACAGTAGGTCCTTGTTGTTTATGTATTTTATATATAGTAGTGTGTATATGTTAATCCCAAACTCCTAATTTATCCCTCACCCCCACCTTTTCCCTTTGATAACCATAAATGTGTTTTCTATGTCTGTGAGCCTGTTTTTTAAATAAGTTCATTTGTAACATGTTTCTAGATTCTACATATAAGTGATATCATATTCGTCTTCTCTGACTTACTTCACTTAGTATGATAATCTCTAGGTTCATCCATGTTGCCGCAAATGGTATTATTTCATTCTTTTTTATGGCTGGGTACTATTCCATTGCGTGCGCGCGTGCACACATGTGTGTTTGTGTGTGTGTAAACATACCACATCTTCTTTATCCATTCGTCTGTTGATGGACATTTAGGTTGCTTCCATGTCTTGGCTATTGTAAATAGTGCTGCAGTGGACATTGGGGTGCATGTATCTTTTCGAATTATGGTTTTCTCTGGATTTATGCCCAGGAGTGGAATTGCAGGATCATATGGTAACTCTAGCTTTATTTTTTTAAAGAATCTCCATACTCACTGTTTCCCTTTGGATTTAATATGTTTAGATGCAAACGAAAGAAATACAATCACTTATTTTTTAGTATCTTAGTCTGTCAGCCTTGTCTCTCTTTCTCATTTTCCTCAGAACAGTTTTTAAAAATCAATTTAGGAAATCTCCTCCAAAATACTAAACTAACATGATTTCAGGGCTGCAAGTTTCCTGAAAATTTATCTAGAAATGTTCTGCTCAGTGCTCAGATCTCTTCTATAGCATTCTATAAGAGTGGTTATCCAGTCCAAAGGATAACTGAATCCATCCATGTCATAGGAGCTTTCTCATATAAAAGCTCATAGTCCGTTCTGGTTCTTCAGATGTTGAAGACTGTGAAATTCTACAAGGCAGCTGGCAGTTGAGACAAGGGCTTGCAAGGGCTTGGAGAGATACTGATCCTTTAATATTTATACAAAGGTTTAGATGCAGTTGTGAGTTTACTAATTAGCATTTTTTGGGGTAGCAAAACAAAAACCATACAACACATCAAAAACATTGATTACCATATAAGATATCAGTTTAAGAAAGATCATACTTGAAAAATTATTTGACTGATAAAAATTATTGTATTTTAAACTTTTTCTGCTCCTTTTTCTTAATGCCAAAATAAAATGGCTGTGTTCATGTATTTTCTTTTTTCAATTTGGCTCAAGACTTGTATAGCTCCCAGTGGTAGATTTTGCAGTTGTATTGTATGATTAAGGTGTCCATCAAAACCTTACAGTTGGTAAACAGTATTAAAAATCCATCTCCAGCTTCCGTAAACTGTACAGAGTGCTATGAAAACTAGAAGAAATGGAAATATTTTAATTAACTCAAGTAGGACTAATCAAAGCAAAGCAACCAGTTTATTCAATTGAACATGTTAATGTCTATCCATCCATGACATGGCTGAACATTTATGTCATCTATTAAAAGCTATTCTGTTGCTTGTACAAGTATAAGCTATTGTTCAACATGGAACTGAATCCCATAGAGGCTTTTTCACCCCTTTTAACAATTATACGTCATAGATTATTTCCTTAACACCCTTTCTTCTGCTTCCAGTTCCCTTCAAATAACCGAACTTCTTTCATGAAGAAACACAGACTTGGATAACTTAGTTCAGTTACCCTGCCGTCGTTTCTTTTCTTGAAAGGAATTTTACCATCTTTATTTCTTCTTAATAAGGCTTAGGAAATGCTTACTATGCACTGGATACTATTCTAAGCATGTTTTATGTATTATGTCACTTAGTCCTTGCAACAATATCATTTTCCCCCATTGTACAGATGAAGAGATGGAACCAACATGTGGCATTATGCTGTAAGTGGTAGAACTAGGATGTGAACACAGATCTCAATATCCATTGTGTTGAAATGAATTTAAATTGTGCCAAAGGTGACTGACATTAATTAGACACGAGAAAGAAATTTCTAAAATGAATAGATGCTTAAAGGAGCCTCTTAAATGAGTAAAGCTAAAAGGAGTTGGGGTACAGGTTGTTACCTGGGATTTTTACCCCCGTTAGGATATTTAAAAACAGTCTGTATAAAAACCTTATTTTTTTGTGAATTAATTTTATTCTTATCTTCAGGCAGTAAGTTAAACTAGATGGCTGTCTGTAGACCCCTTTAATACATCTTAATGCAGTCTCCAATGTGTATAAAAAGTGATAACTTAATGCTTCTTTTTAATTGTAATGAGTATAATGATTCTTTTTATTATAAAAATAAGTAGAATATAGGAAAAAATTACTTATACTCCTGCCATTCTAACATAATGACACTTTTTGGCCTATTTCTTTCTAGCCATTTTTTACATGCACCTATTTTTAAACCACACTACTGAAGTATAATGTATAAAATCTACCCATGTTAAGTGTATAATTAAATGAGTTTTAATAAGTTTACAGTGTAACTGTCACCACAATTCAATATTAGAACATAACTCTGCTCTCTCTCTTCATTCTCTAGTTTTTTTTAAGGTGGAAGCCTCTGTTATTGGTTTGATCTTTTTTTTTTCTAGCCTAGGTAATTATAACACTACTTTAGCGGAAGCCCATAAATTTTGATATATTGTGTTTTTATTTTCATTCAGTTCAAAATATTTTAAAATTTTTGTGTGAGCCCTTTTCTGACTAATGGGATATTTATAATTATGTTGATTTGTTTCAAAATATCTGTGGATTTCCCAAATTTTCTCTTGCTTCGATTTCTAATTTAATTAGAAAAACACTAAATAGACTTTTTGCTATTTAAATCCTTTTAAATTTATTGATACTTATTTTATGTCCTAGCATATGATCTATCCTGGTTAATGTATATAAGTTGTTGAAAAGAATGTGTACTCTGCTTTTTTGGGTAGAGTGTTCTATATCTATCAATTAGGTCAATTTTGTTGATAGTATTTAAAACAACTATATCCTTATTGATTTTTCGGCCTGCTCTTCTATCCATATTTGGAGGGAAATATTGAAATCTCCAACTATTATTACTGAGTTGTTGTCTGATTCTCCCTCCAGTTCTGTTCAGTTTTTTTGCTCCATGTATTCTGGGGCTTTGTTGTTGGATGTGTATATGTATATAAATGTTATATCTTTTTGATGGACTGACTCATCATTGTAAAATGACCCCCTTTCTATCTAGTAAAAATTTTGGTATAAACTCTTATTTTGTCTGATGGTATACTCTCTCCAGGTCTTTTATGTTTATTGCTTGCTTTATATTTCTTTTTTAATCATTTTTCTTTCAGTTTGTATTTGTATTTGAATCTAAAGTGTGCCTCTCACAGGTACCATGTGCTTGCATTTTTTTAAAATCCAGTCTAACAATCTCTTCCTTTTAGTTGAGGTTTTAATCCATTTATATTTAATGTTATCACGGATATTGTTGGATTTATGTATCCATTTTGATATTTTTTCCATTGTTCATTCTTTACTATCTGCTGTATTAAGTAGATGTTTTTTAGTGTATCATTTTAATTTTTTGTTTGTTTTCACTACACAATTAATTTTCCAAATTGTTGCCCTAGCATTTAAAATATGTATCATCATGCATATGTGTAACTGAATCACTTTGCTGTACACCTGAAACTAACACATTATTGATCAAGTATACTCCAATATAAAACAAAAAGTTAAAAAAAATATGCAACATACCTTATGATCTATTTTAGTTTAACACTAAATTTAGTAATGTGTAAAAACTTTGCTTCAATATAGGCCCATGTCACACTTCTTTGTGCTATTATTATCATATGTATTATATCTATAATGCTAGTAAACCCAATATAGTGTTTTAATTATTGCCTTATGCAATATATTTTTTTAAAGAAGTTAAGACTGAAAGGAAGAAAAAATTCTCTCTATATATAAAAACCTACGTGCTTACTATTTCCATTACTCTTCATTTCTTCCTGTATGTTTGAGTTATTGCTGCTATCATTTCTTTGGTCCACTCCAGCGCCATCACCTCCCTTCTTCCTTTCTGATATTATTATATATATATATATATATATATGTATATATTACATGTTTATATTATATGACCTATAATATCATTTTACAATTACTGTTTTATACAGTTCTTTTAAATTAGTTAAGGAAAGATAAAACCTATACGGACATAGTCTCCTATAATTACCTATATGATTACCTTTACCAGCATTATTTCTTCATGTGAATTTGAGTTACAGTCTGTTGCCATTTCCTTTTATTCTAATGAGCTTTGGTTCCTTTTTGTAATTTCTGTCTCTTTATCGATACTCTCTATTTGGTGAATCATGATGTCATACTTTTTTCAAGTACTTATTTTTTCTTTAAGTCTTTGAGCACATTTATAATAGTTGCTTTGAAGACCTTATCTGCTGAGTCCAGCATCTGGGCCCCCTTTAGTGATAATTTATATTAACTGCTTTTTTTCTTGTGTATGGGTCAATTTTCTTTCTTTCTATGTTTCATAATTTTTCACTAAAAATTGTATATTTTAGGTAATACATCGTAGCAAGTCTGTATTCAGATTGCCCTGCCCTTCACACACGTCTAAGGTGGTGGTGGTTCTGGGATTTTTTTAATTTTTAATTTTAGTTTTTTACCTGGACTAATTCTGTGGAGAATATTTCCTCTATAATGTATGTCCAATGATAACTCTGCTTTGTTGTCTTCCTGCCCCCCAACCCCTCCCACTTATATATTTAAATCTAGCTTTCTAGGAATCACCCATGGGTCAAAATACCTTAGTGTTTAGCCAAACACTGGTCTGAGGTTTGAACACCTTGAGCCACTAAATCACAAAGGCTTCCAGCTTTTTCTGAAGATTCCATGCATAGTTTGGAGAATGAATCACAGTCCAACCAGTTTACAAGTCTGTCTTAAATTTTACTTTCTGTGTTTGTAAGGTCTCATGCTCAACAGGAATAAGTAGCTTGCTAGGGCTTTCTCTAGTCTCTCCTGAGTGTGTACACAGCTTTGTGAATCTGAACAGCCTTCCATACTTTCAGAGGTAAGTAGGATGTTATCAAGACCCACTTTTGGGCTTCTCAGGTGTCGCAGTGGTTGGGAGTCCGCCTGCCGATGCAGGGGATGCAGGTTTGTGCCCCGGTCCAGGAGGATGCCGCGTGCCGCGGAGCGGCTGGGCCCGTGAGCCATGGCCGCTCAGCCTACGCGTCCGGAGCCTGTGCTCCGCAACGGGAGAGGCCACAACAGTGAGAGGCCCGCGTACCGCAAAAAAAAAAAAAAAAAGACCCACTTTCATTACATGCATCTCCCTATTAATTTTCCTGACTGGCCTGCTTGTTTGTTGCTTACTTGAATCAGTAATGGGATTTCAGGCTAGCTGCAAATGTTGTCCTTCCTTGTTTGTTTGTCATTTTTGTTTTTAACAACCCTAGGCATAGAATTTTCCATGTTGTGCTCCAAATAAAATTGGTCCTGAATAAGCAGAGGCTTGATCTTCACAGCTCGCTCACCTTGACAGTACTTCTGCCCCATGGAGCTGGGGAGAGGCTGGGCATGGGAGTAGCACCAAGCTAAAGTATACAGACTCCCACTGTTCTTACTAAGGTTCAGTAACTTTTCTTGAATGAAATCTCAATTTGTTCTCTTCCTTTGGTCAATTTTCAGTGTCCTTAAAAGGTTTTTGACAATTTTGTCTAGTTTTATTGTTTCTTTTTGTATTGAGGGTTTGACAGATTCATCACTCAGCCATTGCAGAAGTTCTGCTCTCTTGGGGTTTTGTTGTTGTTTAAAAACATAGGTACTACAAACTACACTAATTGCTATTGTCTGAATGTTTGTACCCCCTGGCTATTAATACATTGGAATTCTAATACCCAGTGTGACAGTATTAGGAGGTCAGGCCTTTTGGAGGTGGGTAGCTCATGAGGATGAAACTCCTATAAATAGAATTAATGCTTTTATAAAAGTGATCCCACAGAGCTCCCTGGCCCCTTCTGCCCCGTGAAGAGATGATGAAAAGCTAGGAGTCTGCAACCCGGAAAAGGGCGCTTACTACAAACCAACCGTGTTGGCACCCTGATCTTGGACTTCCAGCCTCCAGAACTGTGGACAATGTATTTTTGCCATTTATAAGCCGCTTACTCTAGGATGTTTTCTGATATAGCCCAAATGAGCTAAGACACTAATCTCAAGTATATAGCTCAATACTTTATTACATGTGAAAACACCCTTCTCATCACCACCCAGATTAAGATATAGAACATGTCCAGCACCCCTTAAGATTCCCTTCCTAATCTCTATGCCTGTCCCAGAGTTAACCACTTCTATCATCTTAGATTAATTTTTTCTATCCTTAAACTTCATATGAATGAAATTTTACAATATGTACTTTTCTGTTTCTGGCTGCTTTTGGTACTGAGTCCAAGCTTATACTGCTTGCCACATGATAGTCCAATAAATCGAGAGACGCGTTATTGAGGCAAGGAATAGCTACTTTATTTGGAAAGCCAGCAAACCAAGAAGATGGTGGACTCATGCCCTAAAGAACCGTCTTGCCTGAGTTAGAATTCAGGTTTCTTTTATATTAAAAGGGGAGGGAGTAAAGTCAAACACTTCCTGGTTCCCATCAGCCTCCGGAGGGGATGCGTTAATTTGTTCCTCCCTGCAGTTATTCACAGGTGGGCTTGGTCAGGATGTTTCCTGTGAGCTAACAAAAGGTATTTATCTTAATGCTCATTACCTGGGAGACAGGATTCCCAGAGATGGGCCATTATGTATAACTTACAGGCAACATCCCTTTAGTGATTAACTTATAATAGAACACAAAAGGTTCTTCCCTATTACAATTCCCCACTGTCAGTGTCCATTCCACAATCTTGTGGGAAAAGAACAAAGACCACTTTGGCTATTTCCTGCTGAACAGAGGTGATGAATGTTCCATAGAATCTTTAGTCAGTCCTTTTTTATCTACAACTACTTGAACCCAATGAAACCTCTTAGTAATTTGTTGTCTAATTCATAATTGAACTTGGGGTTTTGGTTCCAGTGCCCAATCCATATACTAAATTCCTGTGCTTTTTTGACAAAATTAAACAAATTGGTTGCCCCTTCTCCATATACAGTAGAATTTACCATCTACTTAAGTTGGATAGGCAGACCTGTTGGAGGCAAACTCATGAATGGTACAGTGCCCAAAGTTTTTAGTATAATTGGCAACTGCTAGGTCTTTTAGCATTTACAGATTCTTCTGCCCAGGCAGACACCTGGAGTGGCCTGCCATACAATATTTTAAAGGGGCTTAATTTAAGCCTGCTTCTGGGAGCCACTGATCCATAGCAGGGCAACTGGCAAGACCTTATCCCAAATTAAATTAGTCCGATGACATATTTTAGTGGCTTTTTTAAAAAGTATGACTCATTTTTTTGTTTTTTCCTGTTGCTTGTGGTCTCCAGGATGAATGTAGTTTTAATGCCTTAATCCAAATCGGGATAATTTCCCTAAGGAAAGCTTTAACCACTTCAGAGATTTTCTGTCCATAGGATATGCTTTCACGCATCCTGAAAAAGTGTCCACGCAAACACTAGCAGGTTATCTGAAGTTTCTTGCAGTTCGAGGCATTTGAGTCAAGTCATTTTTCAGTCCTCCATGGGGCAGCTTCCTCTGTGTTGAGTCCCCACCTGAGGAGGTCTGACAGCAGTCTTTGGGTTAATTTATAAGACCTTGGGGGAAAGAGCTCTGTCTCCTCTCCTGGGGTTTTCACGAGTGCCATCTGTAGGCTTAGAGTGTGTTCTGGTGGGACTCTGATGTCAAGCTATTCTGGTGAAAACCTTCAGGGTGAGGTCTATCAGAAAGTTAATCAGCTCGTTCCCCACTGTCAATTTTACCTGGGGTTCCTATGGGGAATTGGGTGCCTCAAGTCCAGGAGAGCCGCTGGGCCTCTTCATTCAGGGTGTTCCTCTCTCTTACCATGAGAGGCTCTCATCTTTTATTGTTCTTCTTCTGTTTTATCTTAGAGCAATCTGTTTTCCAATGTCCTCCTCCTTCCAGTAAGCACATTATTCCTTCCCCAGTGGTGGCTTACCTCTCTTCGAGTTACCTTCCAGGAATCCAGTGCCACTGCCAAAAAAGTGGTGTTGCATTTTGTATCTTCTTTCTTCTGTTGTTGTTCCCTGTTGAGTACTTTAAAAGCAACATCTACCGATTGAGAAGGGTTCATTCCAACTGTACCATCTAATTTTTGCAATTTTCTCCTGATATTTGAGGCACTTTGCCCAAAAAAGGTCAGATTTACCATGCTAATATTTTCAGGGGCCTCGGGACCTACATTAGTATGACATCTGTAGGCCTGATAAGTCTTTTCCAATAATTCAGAGAGGACTTTATTTGTTCTGCTGAATTTCTTGAACTGTGTTCAAAACTCTGGACTTCCCTGGTGGCGCAGTGGTTATGAATCCGCCTGCCAGTGCAGGGGACATGGGTTCGAGCCCTAGTCTGGGAAGATCACACATACCACAGAGCAACTAAGCCCATGAGCCAGAACTACTGAGCCCACGTGCTGCAACTACTGAAGCCCAGGCGCCTAGAGCCCGTGCCCTGCAACAAGCCACCGCAGTGTGAAGCCCACGCACCGCAATGAAGAGTAGCCCCCACTCACCGCAACTAGAGAAAGCCCGCACACAGCAACAAAGACCCAACGTAGCCAAAAATAAAATAGATAAATTAACAAAACTCTTTTGCTTTGGTTTCCCCTTTCAAAGCCCTGCCAAGACGCACTAATAAGTAGTACTCTAATAAGGGCCTTCTTTCCTCACTGGGGTCCCAATTTGGTTCAGCTGTGGGTGCTGCCAAGTGGGCAGCAGGTATAGGGGATCCTCCCTCTAAGGAGGGTTGAGATCTTTCCAATTAAAGAAGTCTGAGAAACCCCGATGGCTGGTTGTTTGCATTTAGGCCCCCCCTACAAGATAATGGAAAGGGAAATAGCTCTCTCCCGGAAGTGGCTCCTGGTTCAAACTTGGTACCCTGTCAGGTCTTAGATGATGATGCCAGATCAAGTCCCTGTGCCCGAAACTAACACAGGATTTTCTTATTGATCCCCATAAGGAGGGGAAGTCCTGAACCCTAGTGTCAGGAACTGGGGCTGGATAGGAATGGAAGGTGGTAGAAGAGGTGGATATATTGACGTAAGGGCCAGAGTGGCTGGGACAGCCAGCTCAGCTAGAGGAGTTAAGGTTTGAAGCAACATGTCCTCACTGTCATTCCCTTCCTTGTCTTATTTTCCCTGATAATGGTACAAATGCTTGCACATAAAGTATTTCATCATTCTTCCCTGCTTCTTCACAAAATAGCTATAGAGTCATTCAAAAGCCACTGTAAAACTATAGATAGCAATTGGTCATCTAACCATTAAAAGGATGCCTTTTTGCTTTGGCATCAACCAACTGGGATTACAACGCAATTGAACAGAAACTTGATTATGGCTGTAACAAACAATTTAAGATAATTACCAAAATTATGACTGATATCATTTTACCAGGACATACCAGAATTTTAGGAGTTCCATATAATTTCCAGAATATTTATATTAATAAAATTTACCCACATGTTACAATCTAAGAAGTTTTATCACCACTTATTTGACAACACTTCCCACACAATTCAACACACCAAGTAAGCCCAATTAGTTTAGTATTCCTCTCTCTGAGATGGAGAGAAAACAAATAATTTGAGGTGTTCCAGGGACCCTCTGGAAAACCCCAAAGTTAGCCAGAGGTCAAATGAACCCCACTTAGAACTGGATCTTTGGGAAGTTTGTCAAAAATATCAAAAAATTTTAACCAGTGATAATAAAAGATCAATGGCAAATACAGATCACTTAAAGAAAATCTGTTACCAAAAGCAGTTCAATATTTAAGAAAACTTCTTCCTCTTTGAGAACCAAATTCAGGTTTTTTACCACTTTACCTTTAAGATTTATTTTCTTAATAATTAAGTTCAATCTTACCTTAGAACTTAGTTTAAAGTTACGAAAATCTGGAGAGATTATTCTAGATAGACATTCCCAGAACATTATTCCCATAGAGTTTACCCAAAACTCTTTATTTACCTCTATTTTATTTACTTAAAAGCTCTGTCACATTGTTATTTTTCTTGCTGACAAACTTTGTAACAGGAATAAGGTCTTG
Organism: Monodon monoceros; assembly: GCF_005190385.1. Taxonomy (NCBI): domain Eukaryota; kingdom Metazoa; phylum Chordata; class Mammalia; order Artiodactyla; family Monodontidae; genus Monodon; species Monodon monoceros. Next base: position 74,179,123 of record NW_021703769.1, on the reverse strand, counting down.
TTTGATTTCTAGCAAACCTAGGTACAATAAGAGTATTATACTTAATGTTGGTGATTCTAAAGACATCTGTATCAAACCAACAAGCTTAAGCTAACTTTAACACCGTATATTAATTCAATACTGAATATTTCCTAGATCATGTGAACCTGACACTCATTCTGGCCAGTTTCTTTTATATTTGAGTATTTATATAAGCACTTAATTTCCTTAAAGCCAATTAAGTAGAGCTCTTTTACAAATTTATTTTGGCAGTGCCACACCTCTATGACACATGTACAGACACACAGACACCTCATAGTCACCATTAAAAATGTTAGCCATGAATCAGGTACCACAGTGTAAAACCCATCAGTTTACAGAAGAGGTTGAATTCAAATTGGGTTTTCTGGCAGATGGGACAGGTCAAGGTCACCTGTTAAACCCTTTTTACTAATATTTATGAAAAAGACACTTCTATTTCTATTTGTAGTTTTTGGTGATTTTAGGAACCAAGTAGAACCTTTCTCTTCCTTGGAATGTTCCACTCTTGGAAAAGAACAGAGGGTTTTTTTTCCCCTGTTCCTTTCCTCCATTTGACATCAGAAAAAGTTTTAAATATCACAAAACTGATTTGGCCATTAATGGAGAAACTACCAAACAAAATGAAACAAAAAACCCAAAGAACAAAAACATTCTAAAGAAACCCTGAAGTTGTGGTCTTGGGGTTTTACATATACCAACGACACAGGAGACCATAAAGGACGTAATTAACACAGCAAGGGTAGCAGTACATGGTGCACAGGGTCCCAAGATAACCCTGCCTAAACCCCTGTGGAGATCCTACCAGGTACTGTGGACGCACATTGTTACAATAAAATATCATCTTCCTCTCACCCATGGGTTCATAGCTGTAATCAGATCTTTTATCCAAAATGCACCTCAGAGGACTTTCTTTAGGGATAGTTGAAACAGTCCCCATTTTTAAAGATAGAAATTCAAGACAAAACACAAACAGCATACACAAATGCTAGCATCCAAAGAAACAAAAGAACCGGTTCACAAATCGGATAAGAGTCCAACAACTCTTTCCTCTCTCCAACAGGGTACCCCACTCAAATACAAAACAAATTGGCTTATTCCGGAGAAAAAGCCCCAAATGGAGAGGAAATAAAGTTTCCGGCTGTACACACTGGAGCAACTTACCCTACTGTATGGAGCCCATTGGCTCCCAAATGTTGATTCCTTGTTTCAACTGTCAAGTGCTAGGGCAGCTGGTGCCACTTCAGAGAACTTTGAAGGGCAGATCCTCAGGACAGGTGGTCCCAGAAATTGCTAGGGCTTTACCCGAAAATTCCCCAACCGGGGCCAGCTGGCCAGGAGCAGCAAGGTTCCTTGGCTGGCTCACCAAAGTTTGTTACCATGTCCAAGCTCGTACTGCCCACTGCACGACAGGCCAGTAAATCGAGAGAGAAGTTGCTGGGGCAAGGAATAGCGACTTTATTTGGAAAGTCAGCAAACTGAGAAGATGGTGGACTCATGCCCCCAAAGAATCATCTTGCCTGAGTTAGAATTCAGGCTTCTTTTATACTAAAAGGGAAGGGAGTAAAGTCAAACACTTCCTGGTTCCTGTCAGCCTCCAAAGGGGATGCGTTAGTTTGTTCCTCCCTGCAGTCATTCACAGGGAGCCTGGTCAGGATGTTTCCTGTGAGCTGACAAAAGGTACTTAGCTTAATGCTCATTACCTGGGAGGCAGGGTTCCCAGAGATGGGCCATTATGTATAATTTAATCTTACAGGCAACATCCCTTTAGTGATTAGCTTGTAATAGAATCCAAAAGGTTCTTCCCTATTACACTTTCATTCAGTATAATATTTTCTGAGGTTCCTCTATGTTTTTAGGTGTAGCAGGGGTTTGTTATTTTTCTAGTTGCTGTCTAATATTTTATTTATATATATGTCACAATTTTCTTATTGGTAGGCACTTTGGGTTATTTCCACTGGGGCTATTATTAATAAAGCTGCTATGAACATTCTTCTACATGTGTTTTTAGGAACATGTATGTGAACAATTGTAATGAATATGTAATTTTGGCTCTTGCTTTTTTTCCCCTCTTTTTCAAAGGTTATCATTATATCAAGTGCTTTTTCTTGTTTCTGTCATCACCACAAGTGTCATTAGTATTTTTATAATATTTTTAGGTGGCTGTACATTAAACTTATTTGCATTTCTTTCATAAAAAATGTTAGTCAAAAGCCTATATTTAATAATTAACACAAGTGGCGGTTGGTGCTCAATAAATATTTGTTTGCAATTTTCTAAGAAAAATTCCAGTTCTAAGTTTTTTTTTTAAGTATTTAATAGTTCAAGGTTAAACAAAATTTGTTGCTTTTTCTGCCCCTTTTTCATGTTCCATAACATTATGAGATTCAAATATCTGTAGTATTACTTTTTTTTTTTGCGGTACACGGGCCTCTCACTGTTGTGGCCTCTCCCGTTGCGGAGCACAGGCTCCGGACGCGCAGGCTCAGCGGCCATGTCTCACAGACCCAGCCGTTACGCGGCATGTGGGATCTTCCCGGACCGGGGCACGAGCCCGTGTCCCCAGCATCGGCAGGCGGACTCTCAACCACTGCGCCACCAGGGAAGCCCTGTAGTATTACTTTTTTCATACACAAAAGCAGGAATTGGTGGGAGCACTGGTCTCTATAAACATGTATTTGAATATATTGTTTTACACATTTCATACTGGGTTAGAAGAAACTCTTTAGTTTTGGAGATGGAGGAAGCCCTGTGACCTTCCGCCTTGAGCTTAAAGAATTCGACCCCTTTTTATAAGACTCTTGGGGTTACTGCTTTTCCACCTCTTTCCTATGTTCCCTCCCACAGCAGCAAGGACATATGCACATATGTTTGTACAAGTACCTACGACGGTCTCTCTGTGTCCTGAGCACATAATTCACATGGTACTTGGAAATGTTTTTGCCTGAGGAAATGAGTATTACAGTTGTGAGGTACAGGAATTGTATGCTTTTATCTTAACCGGATGGTGGTTTTTCTTCTCAAAATTGGTTGAGGGGGCTTCCCTGGTGGCGCAGTGGTTGAGAGTCTGCCTGCCAATGCAGGGGACACGGGTTCGTGTCCCGGTCCGGGAGGATCCCACATGCCTCGGAGCGGCTGGGCCTGCGAGCCATGGCCGCTGGCCCTGTGCGTCCGGAGCCTGTGCTCCGCAACGGGAGAGGCCACAACGGTGAGAGGCCCACTTACCGCAAAAAAAAAAAAAAAATGGTTGAGGCTTCTGATGGGGTAGTATGAGCTGTGAAGGACACAAGGAGAATAGGAAGGGAAAGCAATTGCTTAATGGACCTCGCATAATTGTGACTATGACTCCAGGTCTGCCGAGTTTAAAGATAGAATTGCAGGCAGATAAATTTGTCGAGTTTGACTTAATCCCTTGGCTTTTATATGATGTATATTTTTTTCATTAACAGCAGTGTACCTTTCATCTCTGCTTTCACACAAAAAGTGGTCTAATTTTTGGTGGACTTTCTTTTCTGTCCTTTTTGATGCTAAAACTGTTCCCCTAGAGTCCTCATCAACCTTTAGGCTGTGGAGAGAAGTCCACAAGTCACCAAGGCTGATTTTCCCGTTGCCAGGAGAGGGACTCTGTATGCAGCAGGTTAAAAAATCAGGCATGAAGTAAGTGGCCTTATAGCCCTGTACCAGCTTTACTACGAGGGGAAATTTGTTTAGCATCTACTGCTTTATCTTATCTGATTGTCAGAATGGGACCTTGTTCAAAACTTTTCTCATGAGAAGGGTAGGCAACGCTTGTGATTTTGTAGTTTTCACACAAAAAGAGAAAACCCAGTTCATGGTCTGGAATCACCACAGCTGAATTCCATCATGTGATGTCATTGTTTTATTGGTAGAAATCCTAGCCAGGCATTTAATTCACATTTGTGGATCAGAAGCCATAGATATTTGTGTTTTCAGTACACTGCGTTTTTCTGACACTTTGGTCATTATCATAGGGTTACTAATATATATTAATATGTAGCACGTTAATTTTTATATTATATATTATATTTATCAATATTTAGCTCCCACAATGGGTACTAGATGGGTAGAGCATATGTCAAGACTTTTCAGGTTTGGGGACTACTTATTTTTCGAGAACTGGTATTTCTTGAATGTTGTTCACCTTTCCGTTTACATCCTTCTGAAATCTTTCTCATTTCTCTTTCAGTGTTTTCTTCTTTCCTCTAAGATCTCTGATTTATCTTTCACACTCCCACACTCCTGTACCTAATAATAATATTATTATATAATATTAATAATATTGTCATTGTGAACATTTATTGCATGCTTACCTATGTAAGTTTTTTTTTTGTTTTTGGGGTTTTTTTTTTGCGGTACCTGGGCCTCTCACTGTTGTGGCCTCTCCCGTTGCGGAGCACAGGCTCCGGACACGCAGGCTCAGCGGCCATGGCTCACAGGCCCAGCCGCTCTGCGGCATGTGGGATCTTCCCGGACCAGGGCACGAACCCGTGTCCCCTGCATCGGCAGGCGGACTCTCAACCACTGCACCACCAGGGAAGCCCCCTTTGTAAGTATTTTTGTCCTGTGATATTTTTGTCCACATTTCACAGAGGAGGAAACTGAGCCTATGTCTTGCTCTCTTTCCCTTTCCGAGCATAAAGTCGGCCCTTCTCTTTAGACATAACCTTGTGCTCCCATTCAGCAACTCAGACTCACTTAGAATTACATTTACTTGCTGGGCCTTGTGGGTGTTGGTCCTTTGAATGTTGTTTTGCTAGAGGTCTAAAACATGAGTCCCCTTCCTGTAAATCTCATGGTGGTTGTATTATCTGTTTGGAAGAAACAAAGGACAGGGGTTGTGAATCTCCTCACTGTTGCACACCAAGGCACCTCGTGTCCTCAGGGTGATAGGCAGATACAGATACACCTGGGGTGGGAAAGTGAAAGTGTGGTTTTCTGTCCTTGTGGTTGTAGAAAATATTCACATTAAAGATTCATTTCCTAACATTACTGATTAAAGGGCTTTCCTCAAAATCTACCAGTTGTTAAGGTTTATTGTGCCACTAATTTGGAGCAGAACCGCCTCTGTGTTGAGTGGGTGTGTTGACATATAAAGCTGTTTGAAGCTTATGAAATGCACATTTAGTTGTGTCATAAGCAAGAGAGGCTCATAGGCTGTGTCCCTGCCATCTTTTCTGTGCTACCTTTTATTGTTACTTAATAACTAGAACACATACTATCACCTGTAGTTTAGAAGGATGCACTGCTTCTCCTACTAGACATGGGAGCAGGATACCTATCTTCCACCTCTGTGTTTCTGTCACCTGGCAGGGTAACCTAGCAGGATCCAGTACCTGTTTGTTGAATGGGTGAGTTCTGATGTTTAGCTTGGTTCCCAAAACACAGTGGACACTCGATTCACATTCTTCCCACCAGTCTGAGGGCGGCTGACTGTCTGCCTCAACTCTTCATTCTTAGGAGCTGGATTGGACACAGTTAGCTGAGTACATTGGTTCTTTGGTGATTGGAGATGCTTACTGCTAAGAGTAAATGACAGACTTTTTTGTCATTTTAACAGAACTTAATGGGAGTGCTGTCACAATAGTGATCTTCCCTGAGTGAGAACAAGCAGAGGTAAGGAGGGAGGGTGGCTGAGCTGACATGGGTGCTAGAAAGAAAAGCAAGAAAGGAAACAGCTGGGACTCTGGAAGCAAGTGAAAGAAAAGGGCATGAAATAAGACAAAGGCCGAATTAAGGGAAAGAAAGAAAAACAAAAAGCTGAACACATAATGACCACAAAAAAAGGGATGGAATGGATTACTAATGTTCCCTAAATTATCTCTTAATATGTGTCTTGTCTTTTAATTCAAGTGGTAGAGGAAAGAGATCTAGCAAATCTTTTTGGGCCTGCTTAGGCATTTCAGTTATCTTTCCTATTTTTTTAAGGAATTTCCGTGAGTTTTCTTTCATGGTGTCTCTGCCTTTCATCATCACTAAGGCCATGTTCATTCTCTGCCTCTCTTTCTCTTCAAGGGGCTGGCAAAGCTCAGCTGCTACTATTTATTTGTTTCTTATATTGGACTATTTGTGAAGATTTCATTTGAAAAAAGTTTTCACAGGTAAAAATAAAAATTTCAAAAACACTAGCATAACAGAAAGAGCTCTCGGTAGAACTTCTCTGCGATGGGATGACTAGCCATGAGTTTTTTGCTTCATTTCTGAGGCTCTTTATTTCTCCCATTGGTAAATTGAAGATGAAGTATATAATTTCCAAGAATCCTTCTTGCTCTTGTATTTTTTTTTTTTTTTTGCGGTGCTCGGGCCTCTCACTGTTGTGGCCTACTCCCGTTGTGGAGCACAGGCTCCGGATGCGCAGGCTCAGCGGCCATGGCTCACGGGCCTAGCCGCTCCGTGGCATGTGGGATCCTCCCGGACCAGGGCACGAACCCACGTCCCCTGCATCAGCAGGCGGACTCTCAACCACTGCGCCACCAGGGAAGCCCCGCTCTCGTATTTTAAAGAAAGGATTATCTACAAGAACAACAAAAAAGGGAGACGTAGATAATTCTGCTTCACTCCCTGTTCTGGGTACTCTATGTACTTTATCTTTTTTAATCCTCCTAACAGCCCACTTATTAGATGGGGAAACTGTGGCGCAGAGAGATCATTGCTTCCCTGAGATAACTGAGCAATTGGTGTTTGTGTTCTTTCCATCATACCATGATCTTTCCCAGTGAGCCAAGCCAGGATACAGTAAAGAAAACAAAAATATAAAATGGAAAAATATAATGAGAATCAGATGACTAATACTTCATGGAGGCTTCGACTCAGATGTCATTTCTTTAGAGGGGCCCTCTCTGACCACCCTTTGAAAAACCATACTTTCCGTAATTATTCTCTGTTCTCTGCAACTTGCTCTATTTTTTCATAGCGCTTATCACTGTTTGACATTACATTTTATATTCTTTGCTAACAACCCAGACCAGAATGTAAGTTCCATGGAGGCAAGTTCTGGACCCTATTCACTACTTTATCCCTATTGTTGAGAGTAGTGTGTGGTACAGAGTGATGCTCAATAAATAATTGTTGAATGAATGAACACAGGTTATTAAAATTCCTAGAAAAATTTAAAAGATGGGCTTATTAGTAACTCAATTTATATTTTCACTGTTTTCCTTTCGGTATTCAAAAATGCAACATCATTTGTTCACATCGCTAATGAGATACTATAGTACTTGTCATTACTATAGCAAAGTAGGTTGTGCAGTTTCACTGATGAGTGTGTGTGGCCTACTTTCCCTTATGGAAATGGAGTGAGTGAATGTTTTGTTTGGAACTGAAGAGCAGTGTTCAAGCTCTTTAGGAAGTCAGGTTCACACTGTCTTCCCAATAAAGTTTTCTCATTAATGCTTTTTCTTCCTGTCTTGTCTTTCCCATTGATGCATATCATCATGCTCATGATTCTGATCTGTAAGTGGGTGTTAACAGTTTTAGTAGCTAAGGTGGAAATGAATCTCAAACCACTTCCTTCAGAGTAGTAACTGCATCCTCTACTTCAGAGAGTATTTTGTCTCCTTAATGACAGTTGTTTTTCTCTCCTCCCACTTTTAGCGTCTGTTTGGTTTTACAAGTATAAACACATTTTGGCAAGCCTTGGGGGCTCACCTGAGTTATAACAATGTACTTTTTAATGCATTTACTGGCAGTAATTACATTTACTCCACTCTGTTATTTTCTTTGTCCAGTACACACGATGCTCCTTTCCCCCCATGTTATTCTATGTTGGCAGAGAGCATTATGGGCAGCTCTGCATGCGGACCCGTCACCCAAACCAGCATATATGGAAAAGACAGCTAGCGGAACAATGATTTTTTACTTCATGTTGTCTGCACTGCTCTGTTTAATCCTCAGTCACATCATATACTTCCTTCATAAAGTAAGTTCTGCACAATTATATATTTCTAGTTCCTGTTGTAGAATTTCAGAGAACTCAGTCGGTCCCACCCGTTCGCTAGTTAGATGAAGAGACTGACTGTGGGGAGGGGCCTCGGATTAGGCCTACAGGCCTCCTTAGACAGGGACTGTCTTATTCACTGTTGTCCTCTATGTCTAACATAGTGTCTGCACATAATAGGTGTTCAATAAAACTTTGCTTGTTTTTTCAAGGTCACAAAACTAGTGCTTGCAGAGCTAGAACTTGAACCTGTGTCTCCTAGTTATTTGTTCATTGTCACTGCCACAGTTATCTCACTGTAGTTTAAATTAGGGAGCCAGCTTCCAGTCTTTTAAAACACAATTACCTTTCAGTTCATCTCTGGTAAACAAACAGCAGCTGTCCCTCATTGGCATGGCTGCAGTTCCACCACTGAGATATCCTAGAAACTGACACTATTAACTGTTCTGCTAAAAGGAGGACTCTTCTACTCACATGATATCCTGGCCGTGTCCAAAGTGTAATATTTAATTGCATTTTCTTAATCTTTACCACTGTGTTGCTAAGCTTTCTAATACCTTCAAAATACCAAACCTCAGGCTTATCCTAATTAAAGAATCTCAATTTAATCTATATTGCATGACAATTCAATTTGTTGATTGCTTTTTCTCCCCCTCTTTGTGAAATTCCCGTCAAATGTATTAATTCAACATGATGAATCCTGTATTCAACCCACTGGAGTGAATAATTAAAATTAGCTGATAAAACTTTCAGCAGAATTACTTTGTGAAATTGCTGAACAGATGTGTCATTTTAATGAAAATCCACAGACAAGCTCCTTCTCCCCCTCGGCAGGATAAAAATATTATCCCCTCGGCACATACTTAATTTGGTGGTAAATACACTCGGAGCGATTGCTGGAAGGGAAGAAAAAGCAACTTGTCACACTTAGTAACTTGATTTTTCCCCAGCATGCAGTAACAGCTATCTACAGTAATTCATAGTGCTCTATTGTTGCTGCAAGTCCCAAAGAGAACTTATTAAAATGCAATAATCTCCTATTTAAACAGAAACAATAACCATTAAATTTCCTGTGGATCCAAAATTGAGCACAAGCCCCATCTGGTAAGAGTGATTAGAGGCCTGATGAGGGAATTTAATTTGCAACATTCAAAGACTAAATCTGAGCAGATCTTGTCACCTGGGACTTGAGTGCTGCTTGCTGTCTTCTTGAAAATCTCAACCTAAACCGAAAATGGAATGTAGGAGTGAAAATGTTACCCAAGGGCCACCCCTGACAGGGCTGTGTTTCATTAGATGTGTCCAGCAGACCCAGTGAGCAGAGGGGAGTTTAGTGCTGTCCACCTTGGCAAGGCCTTTCGAAAGAGCTGACACCAGTGCTGCCATTTCCTGGGGTGCCAGGTACTTCCTTAACTTGGCCGCCCCCTTGGGTCTTGGACTGCCTCCTCCTCCCATCTTATTTCCCTTCCTCTCTCAGCCTATCAAGTCCTCTCCTAACTTGAAGGTGTTCTCACCAGCCTCCCTTCCCCTTCCAGAGAGCCAGGATTCTTTCCAGGTTCCTTTTAGTACCTCAGAATCTGTTTTACATGTTATGTTTTCCGTCTTCTCCTTGTTTTTATGTTTCTTTTGGTTTTGAACGATGAGAGGGTGAAGATTTGTTGCGTGTCACTAGGAAACACAAGTTGTCACCTTGCTCCTCTTCCCAGCTCTTCTCTTCAGTTCTCCTTCCTTATACCACTGTCTAAGCTGCAGACATCATCAGAGAAATATGGGTTTCTCTCTGTCTCTGTGTGTCTGTGCAGGAGCACACACACGGCATGTATGTTCATGTGGTTATAGGCCTGACCAGACAGTAACATGCCACAGCTGTTAGTATATCAATTAGTAAAACCCCTAATTAAGTATTTGCTTTCATGAATAGAGCTCCTGTTGGCAGTGGGGTAACTTGGCAAGAAAGAGGCAGTTACCCATATGATAGAGATTCCTGATGTTTCTTTGTCCAGATACAATTTGGTGACCTCTATCTGAGTTTCCAGACTCTCCGTCGTCATCTCCCTTCAGTTTTCCACGAGCCCTCAGCCTCCCTCCCTCCAGCTCCAGCGCCTTCTCCAGCTCCCATGCCTGGGCAGGTAAACTAATCTTCCTGGTCTCCCTAAGTGCTGTCTTTGCCAGGCCCTAGTACCTACTCTGGTTCATAATTTGTTTTTTGAGAAGATGATTTTTCAGTTCTCTTCGATAGTAGATTACTAAGATGAATAATTAAAAAAAAAAACCCAAAAAAACCTTTTATCTCTTTCTCCTTCCCTGTGTACAAGGTTTATGTAGAACCAGCTCTCGGGACCTAAGTTTTGGGGGTGGGTGGAAAGATTTATTCCATGAACCGTACCACTCTGGGATTCTGGAAAAATTAATTGTGTTTATTGAGGACCTACTGCCTGTAAGGCAGTGTACCCAAGAATGGGAGAGATACTGAGAAGTTTGGGATTCTGCCTCTGTTGTCCATATGTACATATAGTTGGGAAAGTACAGCATAAACACGTGAATGTTAAGTGGTGTTACGGTGTAAACAGTGGAGAGAAAGAGATCATGGGGCTGGATGGGATTCATGAATCGTTGAATAGTATAATCAGAGCTGTGAGTGTGAAATAAGAGATGACACAGTATTGGTAGAGTTCATAGAGGGTGCCTGAGCTGGCTGGAGTGACTTTGCTTTCCTAGCAGCCAGAATCTCCTGACTGCAGTAGCCAAGGAGCACAGGTGCTTGGCCAGAGAACGAGACTTAATGCAAAACAGCTGGGTTCACAAGGGTGCCTCTTCCAGAGCCCTGGGTACAATTGATGCACCCTGGTTACTGGTAGCATTGACTTTGATGTCAGCCACACCTGGTTGTGAATACTCCCTGAACTACCCTTCAACTCTTTGGGAAAGTTTCTTAACTGTTAAAGTCTGGGTTTCCTTGATTATAAAATAGTGTTTAATAATTCTTATGTCATGTGGTTTTCATGAGGGTATTGTAATGTGCCTGGCTTTTGGAAGGTGCTACATAAATGATGGTAGTCGCTTACAATCTTGGAGGCAGAAGGAGTGAATTAAATACAGAACAAGGTATTTGTTCTGTATTTTTGTTCTGTATCTTGCTGTGCTTCCTCCTCCCTCTCATCCAGTAGTACTTACATCATTCTAGAAACCATTCTTCTTGATGTTAGTCTCCACCCTCTGTCTCTCCATCTCTAGTCCATACTTGCTTATCTGCTGAGGACTTACTTTCATTTTTGGTATTGAATATACGAGCCTCTGGTTTTCTATAGCATGCACAACATGGTAGCTTAATTTGATAAAATAATTATTGGTATGCATAGAAAGCTCTGGAAAGACATCAAAACATTCACAGTGGCTACCTTTAATTCATGGGATTGTGAGTGACTAGTTTTCTTCTTTTTGCTTAAGTCTATATACTGTTTATGACAAAATAACAAACGTTTCAGTGAAATGGTTTCCCATTTAAATGATGTTTTCCCTCAGGACTGTGAAATGAGAAGTCAAAGCTTAAGAGAAAGAAACTTGAGGACTGTATCTACTTTGGGTTTTGAAGAGCAGTAGTGAGGTGTTCTGAATCCAAGGTTAAGTCCTTGTTGTCTGGAAATATCTAATGATGACCCCCCAACCCCATGGCACTGGAGAATTTATAGTGTCAGTGGCGCTGTATACATAGGATGCCTGGATAATTAGGGGAAGCCTTCCCCGCCAGGCTTTTTGGCCTCTTCTAAATCTTGATTACCATGCAGATTTATGGTGCTGAATTCTGAATTGAGACATCTTTATCAGCCTTGGTCCCCTCTGATACACATTTGCCCTATCCATTTTGATTTGTACGTAAGATTCTAGACCACAGTGATGGAATAGGGGTGTATAATGGGAAAAATAACACATATCATTTTGATTTTTAGGACATTCAGCGCTTTAACACTACATACTTGCCTTTGTTTTAAAGCTAATTCTATGCCCTAAGAGGTTCAATATAAAAGATCTTATTTTTAGCCATACACTGTGGCTATATATAAATGTTCTGTAAAATATATCCCTAGATAAAAGTGCTTATTACTTTTTTGAAGTTTTTTTAAAACCTTTCTTTTGGTAAATAAAAGTCTTTTAGGCTTTGATGTGACTATTACACCCTTGGATTGGGTTCTTTCTCCATTCCTTTATCCCAAGCCCCTGTGGGACCCCTATAAGAAAAATGGGAGGGGGGAGAAGCATGGATTCCTTAATAAGTCCCAAAGGTAATCAAACGAAAGAAATGCAATATGAACAAACTCACAAAATATTCTTGTGCTTCTTTGGGGAATACTTAATGCACATAAGGTCAGGCCTTTGTAATGTTAATTTCAGAGTTATAGGAAAAAAGCCATCATTTTAACAACTAATGTTGCTCTCTCTGAAAAAAACCTTTGATTTACAAAGAAAGGCTGTTCTCACACAGCTGCATTAAACCAGTACCCAGTGGCCTGGAGATGGCAGACCTGCTTGGTGGAGGAATGCTCCTTTCAGGATGCTTTCAGCATTTAGCTGAAGCTGAAGGGAGCCTGCCTGCGGTATCCTGTTTTTCTTCGGTCAAAACAGCTTGTTCAGTTTGGGCATGGTACCACCCTTATTCTTTAGATGTGTTGGTCTGGAGTGACAGCGTAGCTCAGCAAGTGCGGGTGCCCTTCTCCTCTCCCAAGCCTGGCATTAAGGAGAGGAGTCACGGCAGGCACAGTGTAGGTGTAGGTACTGCAGGTGTCTTTCGGTTACAGTGACCTGACACAAGCCCCCCTGATTTCCACCACAGGTGGTGCCAGTGCCTTCTCACCACCCGGTAAACCTCCATGCTTCATAGAGCAGATTGTGTAGCTGGAAAGAATGTGAGACTTACAACCCCTTCTCCCAAACAGGGTCCAAGGCAAGTGGTCATCCAGTCAATACTAGAACATTGCCAGGGGCTCTACCGATGCATCGTCTTCAGAGGTCACTGATTGCATCTTTGGTTCCCTCTCTCCTCCACTTCCATTCCTACCTCCTTCCATCCATACTTCCCCTTCTGTCTCCTTCTGTCCTTCTGTTGGTCCTTATTCTACTTTTGGGGGTTATACAAATCAGGCAACATTTTCACATTAAATATAATTAAGCAGTAAAATAAATATGAATACCTTTTGCAAAGTGCCTGACATACCAGCACTTGCTCAGTTAATATCTTCCTCCGTTCCTTCCTTCTACCTGATAACTCCTTCAGTATTTGAGACAGTTGTCATGTCCCTTCTGAGTTAATCTCATCCATCCTGGTTTCTTATCCACTCATCTTCTTAGTCTCTTTCCCCTCAAACTGTGTCCCACTGTGTGTGTGTGTGAAAGCATGATTCTCAAAACTGGCTATAGTTTTCTTTGGAGGGTCTGCTTTGCCAACTTCTTATTATTAAGGAATGAGGAAGAAGGAAAGAGCAAGAGGGGAGGAATGCCAGGCTTTTTTAGAGGAGGCAATATATGGAAATTACTCTTGTTTCTTCTCTAAAGTAGTAAAGGTCACAGCAGTAGTTGCAAACCCCGTAGGCTGCCTACCGCCCTCCACACATACAGCATTACTATTCTTGCCTATTTTACCCTTAGGCATCCTTTATTTCTTGCACAGATGGTCTCACTCAGGCCTAACAAAATGTTTTAAGCTTTGCATAAATTAAAACAAGAGGTCTCTGAGTACTAAAGTGCAACTTTTTTTTAACTTGAAAACAACTATGCTGGCATCTTCTACAAAATTACAGCCTCAAGCCAGGCTTCCATAGTTAGTTTTCCTTAAAAAAAGGAGAGGGATGAGAATGTGTTAGTGTATATATGTATATGTACCAAACACACAATTGGTTCTAATCAACGGTTAGATGGCTTTTATGCTGTTCTGTGTTCCCCTGAAGGTTGACCAGGCACTAGTCCTGGTTCAGCTTGAAAAAAGATAGATTTGGAAATACTATTTTGAGGGCTTCTGAGTTTCTTCATTATTTCAGTACATGATAACTGTGGAGACATCTAGGCTTGCAGGAATTCCACCCTAGACCTCTTTACACCATGTCACTGGGTCTTATCCAGGCTAAACTTGACTGTGGTTGAAAGAAAGTGGTGAGTCAGCTCAGAAAGAAAAATACACTGTTCCTCCCAATTCTTTTATAACCTGTCCCAAAGCAATGGCACACGGCACATTCCATTCTTGAGGTAACTGAGAAAATTAGTATGATCTTCTAGAGACATTGCCTCCCTTTGATTCATAGCTCATCAACAGAAGAGTGATGCCACAGATCTTTTCTACTCAGCATGTGTACTCTTAACAGAGTTGACTCATTTAATGAACTGTGACGTGTAATGAAGCTTATTATAAATTCATGAGCTTTGGTTGGCTTTTGAGTCATTAGACTGAACCTACCCTTACATTTTACCTGGATAATAATAGTAAGAGTACCTACCATGTATTGAGCTCCTACTATGTGTCAGGTACTATGTGAATTATTTTATATACATTATTTATCATTATCCTATGGGCCCATTATAGAAAAATCAGAAAATACTGAAGAGTAGATAGAAGAAAATTTACCTAGTGTTCCTTCGTTCTCCAGAGTTAACCTTTCCCATTTTACCTCCTGATCTATCTGTATTTCCTTACACAGTAGCGCTCATACTCTGCAAGGGCCATACTTATAAATATTACTTTAGATGTTATATCCTCCTTTTTTCACTTAACCTAATAGCACAGGCCTAGTTTCATATTATTAAGAAGTCTTTGTTAAGATCAAATTTTTTCAAAAGTTAACCTACAGAGGCCCTTATAGAATTGAGTAATGCCAATCCAGGACGTATAAACTACCTTTAAAAATGAATCCAACCCTTAAATAAAATCCAGGAGCCAATCCATGTTCATGTTGTAACAGAATGTTTTTCCCTGTTATAGCACCTCACAGGACTCTATTCCTGAAGGATTTAGTGGTCAAAATGCTCAGTTCTTTGGGGTCTTGAGTTTCTCATTTCTCTAAAAGAACCACTTTTAACAATTCTGTGAATAACTAAGGGACAGCAGAAACCGATGTTATGTGAATGTTGTCATCACTTGAGACAGTTGATAGGCATTACGGCTTTTTCATTCTAATATGATTCTGCATAGGTGCTACCTATATTCACGGCCACTTAGATCATATAAAAAGTGGTAAATTTTCAACATAAGGGGGTGGCATTTTGATCCTTCTCTTTGTCCCTAAACTATTTAGAAACTCTAAACTTAGCTGTTAAAAATAAGCACACAACAACCTAGGATCACAGATTTTGAAAACTCTTGACACAGTAACTTTATCCACGTACATAAATCGTAGTTCTTGAAGAATATGTTAACAAGGTACTGCTAATAATGTAATGCTCTTTAGCCTATGATTAAAGAGTCAAGACGGAAACTGGCAATATTACTAATGCCACCATTCCAGTTGTTTGACAGTGAACAGTGATTTGCTATTTAAATACTTAAAATGAATCACTTCCAGTAAATATTTCCTTAAAGTTTATCTTTGTGTCACTAAACAATGATTCTTGTTTTTCTTGTTTTGAATTTTATATAAATGGAATCAATTCTGCAGTTCTGTTTTTCTGCTCGTTAGTTCCTGAGAGTCAGCAATGTTGTTGTATGTAGCTGTAATACATTCATTTTCATTGCCTTATACTGTTCCACTGTGTCACTATACCAGTTTACAAATTCTCTGTTGACCGACAAAGAAGAAGATAGGTTGTTTCCAGTTTTGAGCTGTAACAAATAGTGCTATATGACCATTCTTTTACATGTCTCCTGGCACATATTCTTGATTTTTACCTAGGATTAGAGTTGCTGGAATTTTAGGGAAAGTACGTAATCAACATTACTGGATAATACCAAGTTGATTTCAAAACTAATTGTACCAGTTTCCACTCTCACTAGCAGTGTAAATGTGTTGCAGTTGTTTCACATTCTTACCAATACTCTTAACTGTCAGAATTTTAAATTTTTTCCAGTGAGATAGGTATTGAAGTGTGTGTGTGTGTGTGTGTGTGTGTTTAACAACATCATTGTGGGTTTTTTTAAAAAATATTTTTTAGATTTATTTATTTATCTATCTATTTATTTATTTATTGGCTGCAGTGGGTCTTCGTTGCTGCGCACAGGCTTTCTCTAGTTGCAGCGAATGGGCTACTCTTCGTTGCAGTGCACGGGCTTCTCATTGTGGTGGCTTCTCTTGTTGTGGAACACAGGCTCTAGGCGCGCAGGCTTCAGTAGTTGTGGCTTGCGGGCTCTAGAGCTCAGGCTCAGTAGTTGTGGTGCACGAGCTTTCTTGCTCCACGGCACGTGGGATCTTCCTGGACCAGGGATCAAACCCATGTTCCCTGCATTGGCAGGTGGATTCTTAACCACTGCGCCACCAGGGAAGCCCTATCGTTGTGGTTTTAATTTTAACTTTTTTGCCTATTCTGATTTCCTCTTCTGAGCATGCTTTTTTGGATCTTTTTTTCCATGCTTTTATTTTGATGTTGGACTTTCTCTTATTCACTTATCAGAGTGTTTTATATATTTTGGTCACTAATACTTTATGAATAATATGTGTTGCAAATCATTTCCCAGATTGTAACTTTTTTACCCATTCTGTTCATGGTATCTTCTGATGACTAGAAATTCTTAATTTTAAATTAGTTGAATTTACCACTTTTTTTTATAGCTTGTATGTTTTATATCTTGTTTTAAGAATTCTTCTCTAAGGTCCTAAAAGCATTCTATGCTGTTGTCTAAAGTGTTCTAGTTTTATCTTTCACACTTAATTAATCCATGAAGAATTAATTTTTGTGTATAGTGTGAGATAAGGGTTCAATTTTACTTCTCTCCATATGGTGAAGCATCTACACTACCACATTAAATAGTCTGTTCATTTCTCAGTGATCTGAGGGACCAACTCTGTTGTAAATAAAGTCTCCAAATTTACATAGGCTTGTTTCTGAGCTTTCTTTTCCATTAGTCACTTTATTCAAATACTAACACTATACTGTTTTAATTACTATAACTTTTAAACAGTGTTTATTATCTTTTAAGTCAAACTCCCTCCCCACACCTCATGCACATACATTTTCAGGGATGTCTTGGTGATTCTTGGCTCACTGCTCTGCCATGTAAATTTTAGAATTAGCTTATCAAGTCCCAAATCCTGAAAAAATGTTGTATTTTCATTGGAATTGCATTACTTATTGAGGAATTTAGAAGGAATTGACATCTTTATGATACTGCCTCTTCTAATCCTTGAATGTAATATTTCTGTTCATTTATTTAAAACTTATTTTTTTGGAGTTCCATGAAGTTTTATAATTTTCTCTATGTGTTTCTTTAGAATATACTTGCACATTTCTATTAGATTTATTCATAGGTACTTGATTTTTTATGCTATTGCAAATAATATTTTCAAATTTTACATTTATAACAATTCCACTTCTGGGTATATACCCAAAAGAATTGAAAGGAGGGACTTGAATAGATATTTGTATACCAATGTTCATAGCAGCACTATTCACAATAGCCAAAAGGTGGAAATAACCCAGATGTCTGTTGACTAATGAATGGATAAACAAAATATGGTATATCTGTATAATGGAATATTATTCAGCCTTAAAAAAGCAGGAAATTCTGACGTATCCTGTAACATGGATGAATCCTGAGGTTGTTATACTAAGTGAAACAAGCCAGTCACTAATGAATGTTGGTTATTAGGGGTTGGGGGAGGAGGGAATGGGGAATTATTGTTTAATGAACATAAAGTCTCAGTTTGGGGAGATGAAAGTTCTAGAGATGGATGATTGTGATGGTTCCACAACACTATCAACATACTTAATGCCACTGAACTGTATATTTAATGGTTAAAATGATAAATTTCATGTTACATATGTTTTACCACAAAAAAATTACATGTAAAATTTATTGCTGGTATATAAAAATGCGTTGGATTTTTGTGTATTGATTATGAATCTAATAGCCTTGCCAAACTCTTACTAATTCTAGTAAGTTTTTTGCAGCTTCATCTGGATTTTCTATGTACATAGTCATGTTATATATATTTATATATATATATATATATAATGACAGTTTTGTTTCTTTTCTAATCTTTTACTTTTTTTTCTCCTTCTTAGTTTATCTATTTACCTAGGACATTAAGTAAAATGTCAAATAGAAAGAGTGATAGCCAGATTCCTCTCCTTAATCTTAAAAGAAGCACTATGAACGTTTTCCATGATGTTGGGTGTACATTTTTTGCTTTGTTTTGTTTTCAGATAGCCTTTATCAGATTATGGAAGTTCCCTTCTATTTCTAGTTTGTTAAGATTTAATTTTTGTCATGAATGCTCTTGAATTTTATTATAAACTTTCTGCATCTATTGAAATGATATGATTTTCCCCTAATCTGTTACTGTGATAAAATACAACAATTGGTTTTCTAATGTTAGATCAATCTGTAAGTTCCTCAGTTAAACCCAAATTGATAATGATGTATTGTATTTTTCACACAATGCTGGATTTAGTTTTCTGACATTTCATTTAGGACTTTTTCATCTATGTTCATGAGTAAAAATTTTTTTTCTCAAATTATCTTTGTGAGGGTTGTTATCAAGGCTATATTCACCTAATAAAATGAGTTGCAGACTGGAATTATTTCTGCCTTTGGTGTTCAATAGAATTTGCTGTTTAAACCAAAAGTTGTCAGACTTTTTCTGTACAGTGCTAGATAGTAAATAATTTAAACTCTGTGAACCATATGGTCTCTGTTGCAGGTCCTCAATTATCTCACTGTATTGTGACAGCAGCCAAAGGCAATACATAATGAGTGAGTGTGGCTGCGTTTCAATAAAACTTTATTTACAAAAAAGGCAGCAGGGGCTTCCCTGGTGGCACAGTGGTTGAGAGTCCACCTGCTGATGCAGGGGACACGGGTTCATGCCCCTGTCTGAGAAGATCCCACACGCCACGGAGCAGCTGGGCCCGTGAGCCATGGCCACTGAGCCTGCGCGTCCGGAGCCTATGCTCCGCAGCAGGAGAGGCCACAACAGTGAGAGGCCCGCATACCGCAAAAAAAAAAAAAAAAAAAAGACAGCAGGCCAGATTTGCCGGTGGGCAACTCCTGGTTTAAACCATCTGAGACTGGAATTTCTTTATAAAGTTTTTTTTTTTAATCCATTTCTTTGTTAGAATTTCATTCAAATATTTTATTCCTTCTTGCATCAGTTTTATTGTTTTATATTTCCAGTAATGTTTCCATTTCACTGAGGCTTTCAAATTTATTAAATAATTTAAACACCCTCTGTTACTGTTTTAACATCTACTGTTTCTAATTAATTCTCCTCCTTTATATCCTCTTAATTGTGCTATTTACATTTTTTTTTTTTTTTCGGTATGCGGGCCTCTCACTCTTGTGGCCTCTCCCATCGTGGAGCACACGCTCCGGACGCACAGGCTCAGCGGCCATGGCTCACGGACCTAGCCGCTCCGCGGCATGTGGGATCTTCTCAGACCGGGGCATGAACCCGTGTTCCCTGTATCGGCAGGCGGACTCTCAACCACTGCACCACCAGGGAAGCCCCTATTTACATTTTTTGGTTATTTGTTTTTTCTTGATTTTTCTTGCTGAGAATTTAGCAAGAGCTTTTTAGCCTCTTCAAAGAACCAACTTTAGCCTTGTGTCTTTTCTTCTTTGTTTATATACTCTGTTGTATCTTCTTTAATTTTAGTTTTTGCTCATGGCTTTATTATTTTTTCCAACCTCTTTAGGTTTAATTGTTTGTTTTTTTTAATTTTTGAGATGGATTCATAGGTCATTAATTTTTAGCCTTTTATCCTTTTTTAAACATATATAAGTTAAAGCTGTAAATTTTTCTCTGAGTATTGCTTTAGCTTCATTTCACAAATGTTTATATGTATGTCGTATTTTTGGTATTCTTTGATTAAAACTATTTTTTATTTTTCTGTATGATTCCTTCTTTTATCTACATTTAAAGTATATTTCTTGATTTTAGGTATATATTTTTAGATATTTTTTTCTTTCTGTTGCTAGGAACATGGTCAATATGATGCTAATCCTTTGTAATTTGTTGAGACTTACTCTATGGTTCAGTATGTTGTAGTTTTCTTAAGTAGTCTATGAGAATTTGAAAAAATATACATATATACCCTGAAATTATTGAATTTAGTATTATTTATATGTACAGTAAATCAAGCATGTTAATCTTGTTGAAATTATATATATTTGTACTTATTATTCTGATTGATATATCAAGTACTGAGAGAGGCGTGTTAAAATCTTTCAGCATGACTGTGCACTGTAGTTCTCTCAAATTTTGCTATATATGTGTATTTCTTTTCTTGAGGGTATGTAAGATTGCATATATTTTTAGAATTGTTAGGTCCTGCTGAGGAATTGAGTAATTTATTATTGTGGTGACTTTTTAAAAAAATAAATTAGTTTATTTTTGGCTGCATTGGGTCTTCGTTGCTGCACGTGGGCTTTCTCTAGTTGTGGCGAGTGGGGGCTACTCTTCATTGCGGTGTGCAGGCTTCTCATTGCAGTGGCTTCTCTTGTTGCAGACCACAGGCTCTAGGCACGTGGGCTTCAGTAGTTGTGGCACGCGGGCTGTGGCGCATGGGCTTAGTTGCTCTGCGGCATGTGGGATCTTCCCAGACCAGGGCTTGAACCCGTGTCCCCTGCATTGGCAGGTGGATTCTTAACTACTGCGCCACTAGGGAAGTCCGTGGTGACTTCTTTAATCTACAGAATTTTTTTTTACTTTCAAGTCCTTTTTGCCTGATTTTATTAGAGCTACAGCAGCATACTTTTAGTTGCTATTTCCCTGATTTTTTTTTTTTAAAGACTTTTTACTCATGACTCATTTGTCTCCTTATATTTTAGGAGCACTCTCTTAAAGCACTGCATAGATTGATTTTTTTAAAACAATATTTATTTATTTATTTGGCTGCATCAGGTCTTAGTTGCAGCATGTGGGGTCTTTGTTGCGGCATACGGGATCTTTCATTGTGACGTGCGGGTCTTTTTTGTGGTGCGTGGGCTTCTCTCTAGCTGTGGTGTGTGGGCTTAGTTACCCTGCGGCATGTGGGATCTTAGTTCCCCGATCAGGGATTGAACCCACGTTCCCCGAATTGGAAGGGAGATTCTTAACCACTGGACCACCAGGGAAGTCCCCCATAGATTAATTTTTTTTAAGCCAATCTGATCTGATAATCTTTGTCTTTTAACTGCAGCTTTTAGCCCATTTACATTCATTGCAATTACTGATAAACTTGGACTTATTTTATGCGTTCGTTTTCTGCCTTTTCTATATTTCTTTTTCCTTTCACTCCTTGCTTTGCTCTGAATTGATTATTTTTTCTCACTTCATTTTACTCTCAGTTATTTTAGAAATTATGTACACTATTTCAATCCTTTTGATGGTTACTCTGTCAATTTTATAGGAACTTACCAAAGTCTAAAGTTATTTAGGAGGAGAAGAAATACATTGATTAATACAAAGAACTTTGAACACAATCGCATCATTCTCATTCCCGTTCCTTATGTTATATCTTAATTCTGTTGTTTAACTGCAGCAGTTATTATAATCATCATCTTCATTACTATTTATCATTTATTATTTTAAAAAATTATGATATAACTTTTGTTTGTTTAGATTTGACCATGCATTTCCCCATTTTATGCCCTTCATGTTTTCTTGTATCTCATACTCTCCATCTTCGATTATTTTCATTCTACAAAATCCTATATATTCTTTAGAGATTTCTTTACCTGGAAAGATATTTTTTACTGTATTAAATTTTAGGTTGACAGTTTTCTTTTAGACTTTGAAGGCATCATTCTAGTGTCTTGAAGATTCTGTACTGTTGTGGTTGAAATATCAGCTGCTGTTTAATTATTTGCTTCATTGAATGTAATGTGTTCCTTCTCTGCCTGCTTTTAAGTCTCTATATTGTTTTCAGTGTTCTGAAGCTTTACTGTGATGCATCTTAGTTTAAATTTCTTTTTGCATGTCTTTCTCAGATTTACCAGTTGTCATTTTATCCCATGTGCATTATTATTTGCTTTTCCTTTCTCATATAAACTTTTTTACTGAACCATTTGAGTACAGGTTGCATACAACATTTTGCCTTAAATAATTCAGTTTATATTTCTTAAGAATAGGACTGTTTCCTTACATAGTCTCAGTATAATTATCAATTTCAGTAAATAAAGCATTGGTACAATACTTTCGTCTAATTACTGTCTGTATTCCAATTTTGCTAGTTGACCTAACATTATTCTTTATTGCATTTTTTCCCCCTCAATACAAGATACAGTCTAGGGTCAGGTACTACATTTAGTTGTCTCTTTTTAGCCTTCTTTAATCTGGAACATTTCTGTGGTCTTGTCTTTTAACATTGGCATTTTTAAAGAATACAGTCCTCATCTCCTTCCCCACCCCTTTTTCTGAGATGGAATGTTTCTCCTTTGGGGCTTGTCTGATGTTCATAGTTATATTGAGGTTATGCGTTCCTGGCTAGGATGCTATATAAGTGATGCTTCTTCCTCAGAGTATCACATGCTGAGACCTGTAATATCCATCTGTCCCTCATTGATGATACTAATTTTGATTATCTAGTCAAGGTGTTATCTGGTTTTTCCACTGTATAATTACTGTTTTTTCACCACTGATATTAGTAAGCAGTCTCTAACAGACACTTTCAGATCATTCAAGCTGCTTGTTCATCATCAGAATTTCTCCCACTGTTTAGCATTCATTGATGATTCTTGCCTGATCCCATCTTTACCAGAATGGTTATAAAGTGATGATTTTTAAAAAATTCTACCACTCCCTCCAAATCTTCCAGTCTTTGGTATTCTAATATAAGTAAGAGCTGTTTTCCTTTTTTTTTTTTTAAGTTATCTATTTTATACATGTTAGTGTATATATGTCAATCCCAATCTCCCAATTCATCCCACCACGACCACCACCCCTGGCACTTTCCCCCCTTGGTGTCCGTACATTTGTTCTCTACATCTGTGTCTCTATTTCTGCCTTGCAAACCGGTTCATCTGTACCATTTTTCTGTATTCCACATATATGCATTAATATATGATATTTGTTCTCTTTCTGACTTACTTCACTCTATATGACAGTCTCTAGGTCCATTCATATCTCTACAAGTGACTCAATTTTTTTCCTTTTTATGGCTGAGTAGTATTCCATCGTATATATGTACCACATCTTTTTTATCCATTTGTCTTTCGATGGGCATTTAGGTTGCTTCCACGACCTGGCTATTGTAAATAGCGCTGCAGTGAACATTGGGGTGCATGTGTCTTTTTGAATTGTTGTTTTCTCCGGGTATATGCCCAGTAGTGGGATTGCTGGGTCATATGGTAATTCTGTTTTTAGTTTTTTAAGGAACCTCCATACTGTTCTCCATAGTGGCTGTATCAATTTACGTTCCCACCAACAGTGCAAGAGGGTTCCCTCTTCTCCACACCATCTCCAGCACTTATTGTTTGTAGATCTTCTGATGATGCCCATTCTGACCATTGTGAGATGATACATCATTGTAGTTTTGATTTACATTTCTCTAGTAATTAGTGATGTTGAGCAGCTTTTCATGTGCCCCTTGGCCATCTGTATGTCTTCTTTGGAGAGATGTCTATTTAGGTCTTCTGTCCATTTATTGATTGGGTTGTTTGTTTTTTTAATATTGAGCTGCATGAGCTGTTTGTATGTTTTGGAGATGAATCCTTGGTCCATTGATTCGTTTGCAAATATTTTCTCTCATTCTGAGGGTTGTCTTTTTGTCTTGTTTATAGTTTCCTTTGCTGTGCAAAAGCTTTTAAGTTTCATTAGGTCTCATTTGTTTATTTTTGTTTTTATTTCCATTATTCTCGGAGGTGGGTCAAAAAAGATCTTGCTGTGATTTATGTCAAAGAGTGTTCTTCCTATGTTTTCCTCTAAGAGTTTTATAGTGTCCAGTCTTACATTTAGGCCTCTAAGCCATTTTGAGTTTATTTTTGTGTATGGTGTTAGGGAGTGTTCTAATTTCATTCTTTTACATGTAGCTGTCCAGTTTTCCCAGCACCAGTATTGAAGAGACTGTCTTTTCTCCATTGTATATGCTTGCCTCCTTTGTCATAGATTAGTTGACCATATGTGCGTGGGTTTATCTCTGGGCTTTCTATCCTGTTCTGTTGATCTATATTTCTGTTTTTGTGCCAGTACCATATCGTCTTGATTACTGTAGCTTTGTAGTAGAGTCTGAAGTCAGGAAGTCGATTCCTCCAGCTCAGTTTTTTTCCCTCAAGATTGCTTTGGCTTGTTTTTTCCCCTTTTAAAATTTATTTAGTCAATATAAATTTATGAATTCCCATTTTTCCCAGCAGTCTTGAGTTCATTACTATACTTAATTGTTTTAGTACAGTTGTCCTACATTTGACCAGTGGTAGATATATCTAAACCGACCCCTGTGTCCTTGTGTTCTTATTATTGTTTTGAGCACTTTCCTACTTTCTGGCCTTATAAGCAATCATTTTATATCTACCCTGCCTTCATCCTGGGAACCATAAAAAAAAAATTCTCTTTTCTTCTTTTGCAAAACTGTCAACTCTTTTTAAGATTCTTCTCCTTCCTAAATATTTAAACATACTTATTTTAAATTCCATGTCTGAAATTCCAATATCTAAAGTATTAACATTGATTAATGTATCTGTTCATTGTATCTGCTAGCTTTCACTCACGGCATTTGTTTCCTTAACTTGTTCGGTGATTGATTGTGAGTTGCTTATTTTTCCTGGAACTTTATTTGTAAGAATTCTTTGACACCTGGAATAAACGTGGCTTTAACAGGCATTTGATTCTTTCATTTCTCTGTCAGAACTACCAATGTGGGACCTTTTTATAATCTTGGATTGAAGTTTTTCAGACCACTACATGTAAATTAAGGCTTTAAATCTATATGAGGGTTAGCTTGTCATGATGAATTATCAAAAGAGTATTTTTTCTCCACAGTAATATTTGAGATGGGAAATTTTCATTGAATTTTTACTCAAGGGGCATAATAGCTCATTTCTAATTCACCTGGCACTGAATGTGTGGGTCTTTCATGTCCAGTTCTGTTGGGAAGTCTCCTGTTAGATTTCTTGTAGGTGGGCCCTGTGCTTTGCTCTTGATCCCTAGATTTATGAGGACCTGAAACCAAGGCTAAATTTCAACCCAGCTTGGTAAATATTCTTAAGGCAGGAACTAGAATTTTTTTTTTCCTCTCTTTGCTATATTTTTTGGCCTGAATATTGCTTATTATCTGACTGTGGATATAAATTAGAAGGGTATTTTAAAATTCATTTTATTTAGTTTTGTCATCATGATCAGTTCAAGATTAAGTTTGGTACATAGTCTCCCATTTCACAAGGCTGGAAATAGCTGTGTTCCTACTAAAACGTTGGTGCTCTGCAACCTGAACCAAAATATTTATCTATAAAAGTCAAGTAATTGTGTTCTTTTCCTAATAAAATAGTGTAAACATTAATGGAATTTAAATTATTTCTTCCATTTCTTTGCGCATATGCTTTTAAACATACATTAGATTGTTCTTCCTTCTTAAGAGGGATTAATATTTCATTATTCTATAAAGCTCTACAAATAGCTTCTTGTTTTACAGAGAGCATCATGAATTCCAGGTGCTTTGTAACCAGATCGAGTTTAGCAACTGCTCGTACAACCAAATTTAATCATTGGCTGTTCTTCCTAAGCACCCAGTGCTTTCCTGCTTCTGTGACTTGTTCTCACTGCTCCCTATATGTCGAATACCTTCCATTTCTACATGTTCCACTCCTTTCTACGTGTCACCATTCCTTTGGCAAATGCTTCAAAAGCTACTGCCTCTGTAAAGCTTTCCTTTATTCTTCTCTTTTGACTTTATGAACTACTTTACTAGTTTGTAAGGTCCTTAAGAACAAGTTCCACAAACATGTTATCTCTGTTATATCTTCTGCAGTAAAGTATTCTCACAGATAAGAGTAAATGGTTCTTCTCTATCTGTTGAATGAAATGGGCAGATAGCAACATAATAGGATAATTGTACTTTTGCCTCCTGGACTATCTCAGCCTACATGTGCTTTAAATCCTAAAACTGGTTTGTGGTATTTCCGTTCAAAGGGTCTTGACCCTCTCCCTTAGCATAACAATCCTCCTCATAACTCAGAAAGAAGCGTGGCTGAGCTGGGCTCAGTGGAACCTGATCTTCTCCACCTGCCTTCAGGAATCCTGCGATTAAACACAGTGGGTATTCTGAACCAGAAACCACTTTGTAGGCTTTTAAAAAGCAATGGTTAGAGACTAACCATAAAACAGAATTTAAATGACAAAACAAATAATCTTTCCTTTTCTGTTTCTCCTCTTCCTGTGATGTTCCTTTTGACATTCACATTCCAAACCAAAGCCCTGCAAATCAATGAGGTAAATGCCTGCCCTCCTTTGGCAGGCAAGGCTTTCCCTCGGATGTATTTTATAACTTTGGCTGATGTGGGAAGAACTCTTCTTTCCAGAGGTGGTTTCATGGTAAATATCCTTCAAAAGCTCACATTGTACAGTTTAACTTCTTCTTTATTGTTTTATTAGCGTTGCTTTGGGAGGTTTTATTCGTCATTTCAGCTGGCTTATGGAAAGAGACAGAACTTTTATGCAGCTAATTTGATTATTGTTTTCGTGCATACTCAATCATGCTTATCAAAAGCACCATTTACCTTGTGTTGTCAAAACTAAAAAGGTGAGCGTAAACCATTTTCCAAGGGTTTTTAAGACTCTTAATTTTATATACTGAAAGAGGGTAACGCTCAGTTTTATTAAATGTTAGGTTATGGTTATGGTTTCATGTGGAAAGAACCAGCCTGCAACTTTCCCCCAGGTTCAACAGCATTTTCTGCTGAAAACTTGAGAAGACTTAAGTGTATTGGAACTAGGGACTGAAACTTTATCTTTCCCTGAATACCAGGGTTGCTTTGTTATGGTGTTTCCATTTGTGGCATAATGAATGTGTAGCACGCTAATGATGTGGTCTCTAGGTGTTCCCCTACTACTCAGAGCGCTGATAATGAGCTGCGAGTAATTGGTATGAGTCCCAGAAGATGAATTCTGATTACCTTTGTGGGGCCATTCCACTCCGCTCCCTTCCTCCTTGATGTTTCTGTAAAGAACATTTGGATTTTGAAGAGAGTGTTGTGTATTTGACTTTTAATTAGATTTGCAGTATGTTGGGTTAATAAACTAGGGCTCCCTCTTCTTCAGCTTTTCTGAAGGGATGTGTGTGGGTGTGACACGGTGGGCTGTGGGGAGAAGTGAGGCTCATACAGGCAGCAACGTTGGTGCTCTTCCCCTGGTGCCTTGGTGGTGAAGGCAGGTTTATAGTGGTTGAGGGCCAATTTCATCCCATGGTCCATCATCCACAGATGGCTCCCAGTCGACCTAGGACCTGCCAAACTTGCATCTGCTCTGTACAGGAGGCAGCCTCAGAATGAAATATGAGACTTGTCCATCTTTGTGTCTTTTGGTACTCAGAAAACATATCGTCTTGGTTGACCACACCCTTTTACTAGGATTTACAGGGACAACTTGGCTTTTACTTGCTCCCTTTCCACCTCCTACTGTTTTGTTCCCACTTGGGTGTGTTTTTCTCCTTTTCTGTGTGTTGAGACATTGCCTTCTCTGTCACAGCTTTCAGATCCATCAGGCGTAGAGAGAGGGAGTCCTTGAGCATCTGTAATCTACCCTGGCTTTTAATCTGGAGGAGAGCTAAGGAAGGGGAATCACCTCGCAGTCAACCCACAACATGGTCTCTGAGCTTTTACTTTGTTTAGAGAGTCACAACACA
Organism: Monodon monoceros; assembly: GCF_005190385.1. Lineage (NCBI taxonomy): Eukaryota > Metazoa > Chordata > Mammalia > Artiodactyla > Monodontidae > Monodon > Monodon monoceros. Next base: position 74,151,204 of record NW_021703769.1, on the reverse strand, counting down.
TCTCATAGTCCCTAGTATGACAGATATAGTCCTCTCCCCTCCTTGTAAGAAAAGTGGACATCTGGTCTCTGCTTTGGTCTCCATTGTTTTCCAGTGACCTTTCCACTTAGGTCTTCTTTTTAGACCTGGCCCTGCTAGCCCCCAGCCCTATAATTTGGGCCCTGCTCTTTTAAGGGCAGGTCTTCCAGATGAGATGTATGCTACAGTTCTGAGAAATCGTGTTGCTCTGTGCTTCCTGTTGTAGTTCTCCACCTTCTTTGATGCCCACTCATCTCTCTCCCTTCATTCTGACTCACTTTAGAGATCATAATTAAAAAAAAAAAATCATAGGCCTTACATAATAGGCCAGGCTTTTCTCCCTGCTACCGAGATAACCGTGTGGCTGGACCACCCTTCTTCACACCTATCCTACTATATTGTGAGCACACCACTACTCCTCACCTGTGAATCCAAAGATCTGGCACCATCCTCCTGCATCCTCGTCAGAGTGAGCGCGTAGGAATTGAGGTAGGCGGAAAACAGGAGAGAGGGCAGAGGTTTCCCACTCACCCCCACAGGGATTCTTTCTTGGCAGAGGTAGGCTCCAGTCTAACTGCTGGCCAGCGTGGGCTGAGACAATGTGGCATAGTTGTGGCTCTGCGTCTTGTGTGTGGCGGCCGCCCCGTTTTTGTTTAGCAAGCTGCTGTGCCAATTTACTATGCGTGTTGTTACATGTTCTCCTCTAATTTGACTGCCACTTTGCTTCAGCGAGACGATGATTGTTTATGGCAGGGCTGTAATATGTTGTCAGCACAGGTTACTCGCTACTTGTTGGCAGTGGCCTAACATTGCCTGAGACATAGTGTCACTGTGAAATGGTTTGACAATGTTGAGACTGTAGTTATGTTGAGCGGTAACAACTGTAGAGGTCGAGAAAGGGCATCTAAGAGGCACTGTGTTCGTAAGGCAAAGGCGGAGAGGGAATACTAAGTAGGACAGCAGCAAATGTCATCAAAGAGCTTCATTTTCACACAATTTTCATAATTCGGTTTGTTTTCTGTGAACAGTGTTGATTCAGCTGCTGCTAGGGAGTAGAAACACATTTCTGAGTTAGAAATTAATTTTGTTGTGTGTGACCCTGGCTGTCGTTCTCTTTTTTGAGCACTTTTAGAAAGTTCTCGAGCCTGCTGAGGAATACAACTGGCTCCCCGTTGCACGTGTGAGGCAAGGAATTCATTGGGGCACCTTCACAGGGTTTCATTTTTGGAGCGTTTATCTAATGAGTGTCTTACTACCCTGATGGACCAGGGTGCAGCCCACTTTATGTTGTGTGAAAATGGTATTTGTGTTCTTCCTTCTTAAGAGATTCTCAGGACCTGCCAAGCATGATAACACAAACACGTGATGACAGTAGATAAGGTAAACTTTAAAAGTGACTAGAAATCCCTGTAGAGTCTAGGACAGAGTGACCCTAACAGGCTTGATGACCCTTTTAAGACTTTGGAGTACATTTCATATTGGTTGCTGGTTCTTTTCCCAGGAATCTGGGAAGCGAGCCCTCTGCTTTGGGGAGGCACACCCACAAGGAGACCCCCCTCCATATCTCCACATAGGGATGGTACACAACACCATCCACCCTAGGCTCCTCTGCAGTTCGGGACGGCTTGGTTGTCTCATTTACTACACGTTGCCATGCAGGAACTCACTCTGCCCCGATTCCTTTCCCCTGTAATCTTACAAGCAGTGTGGGAAAATATCGTAACTCTTAGTAATGACATTTTCCAAGCATGGGCTTCTCTGAATGCACAAAGATGGCAAAATGTACATTCTCTTTGTAATGCAAGAAGCCAGAACCATTTTGATGTTGACATGCCTCCTACAGTTGCCAGAGAGCCTTCCTTCTGGTACTACACACCTTTCTTCCTGAAAGCTGTAACCTCCAGGCCCTCCCTAGCCCCCTTCTTCTATTTCATGCACAAGTCCCAAGCCTGGACCACAGCAGGCTTTTTTTCCCGTTTCTTTTTATTGAGGTATAATTGACCTATAGCACTATGTTCGTTTCAGGTGTACAACATAATTGTGAAATGATCACCACAATGAGAGTAGTTAACATCCGTCACCATACATAGTTATAGAATGTTTTTTTCTTGTGATTTTTTATTTCCCCCTTTAAAAAAGTTCTCAAGCTTGATCACTGATGTATGCTGGTTCATCAGAAAAGCAGAATGTAACTGAATTGACGATCAGTGAGTGACATCGAGCATTGCTCATGATGGTGTCAAGGACCTGGCCTGCCCATTGAGGAGGGATTCTATGCATTTTGCCAGATTTTTTGCCTGTTGATGCTCATGTCAGGTCCATGGTGCATATTGCCAGTCTTTGACAGAATAATGCATCAAACCTGATGCCAGTCTGCCTAGCAGATGCCTTCTTGTTGTTGACCACTTCCTATCGGGATGAGCTAAGAAGAACGACTACTAAGAGTTAGCTTTTAGAGGACTTTTCTGCAAGTGCTAAGTGTTGACATTACTTCAGTTTGAATCAGATCATTTGGAGCTATTCTTTCATTTGTATCTTGGCCTCATGATATTGGTGAAAAGATATGCCAACTAGTTTGAGTGAAGTTCAAATAAATATTTTTTAAGTGTGGATATGTGGAGAAGGAAAGGGTCCCAGGATCATAATTAAAACCCTGGTTAAAACTGTAAATCGAGAGATTTGTTCTAATTTAGCATTTTCTTATAAAGTTTAAATATTTTTTTCCAGTTAAATTTCTTATATATTTACCCTACAACCCAGCAATTCCACTCTTAAGTATTTACCCAAGAAGAATGAAAATGTCTGCCTACACAAAAACTTGTACACTAGGGTTCATAGTAGTTTTTTTCATAGTAGCCAAAAACGGGTGATAAGCAGTGTCCGTTAATAGATGACAGTTATGGCATGTCCAGGTAATGGTTATTACTAATCTCTAAAAAGAAACGAACTACTGAGGTGCACAACACCATGGATGAAGTTTACAAACAGTGTGCTGAGAGAAAGAAGTCAGACACAAAAATGTATGTTCTGTACGATTCCACCTTTGTGATATTGTGGAACATACATGATAACAGAAAGTATACCAATGCTTACGTGGGACCGGGGGTGGGGGCATTGGCTACAAAGCAGCGTGAAGGAACATGGGTGATGGAAGTGTTCACTCTTGATTGCAGTGGTGGTTACGTGTGTGTGTGTGTGTGTGTGTATGTATTTATGTATTATACCTTAAGTATGATAAAGTTGATTTTTAAAATACATTTGTGCTAATCCCACTTCTGCTATATCAGTGGGAACCAGTGAAAATATTAGATGTTCTTTCTTTATTCTCCCATACATAAATTCTTTTTTATATATATATAAATTTATTTATTTACTTATTTATTTTTGGCTGCGTTGGGTCTTCATTGCTGCGCACGGGCTTTCTCTGGTTGCGGCGAGCAGGGGCTACTCTTTGTTGCGGTGCACGGGCTTCTCATTGTGGTGGCTTCTCTTGTTGCGGAGCACAGGCTCTAGGCTCGCGGGCCTCAATAGTTGCAGCACACGGGCTCAGTAGTTGTGGCGCACGGGCTCCAGAGTGCAGGCTCAGTAGTTGTGGTTCATGGGCTTAGTTGCTCCGCGGCATGTGGGATCTTCCCAGACCAGGGTTCGAGCCCGTGTCCCCTGCATTGGCAGGTGGATTCTTAACCACTGCTCCACCAGGGAAGTCCTCCCATATGTAAATTCTAACCAAGCATTTCTGTCACAGTTGGAACCGTTGATGTAAATATCAGTTCCTCCAATGGACTAAGCTGGATCCTAATTAATGGATCCAGTAAAAATTTTGGATCCAACTTATTCCTTACTGTTCTTATCATTTCTGATGCTTGAAGGCTTGAATAGGTGACTTTTGGATTCAGAGAGTACATTATGAGTCATTTAGTAGGAAATCAGAATCCTGGCCTCGGGAGCAACACTTTGTGCGTGAGTGGCTTTGACAGCCATTTTGTTCTCTAAATAATGTTTGATAGGATTCATTTCTTCATATCATCTGTCTGGCTGATAGTTTTTTTCTATTAACATTTTGGTTTTCAAGTCTTCTTCCAGTAAAAGACACAATTTGATTCTCAGGCTTTTAATTTTATATTAGTGAGAGTAAGAAGGCATAAAGCACATAGGATGTAGTACATTTAATTAAAAATATTTCACTAAGTAAAATATTTTGAAAAATTGTCTTTTTTAAATAATCCACACCCTTTGAAAAGCAAGTGTTAGAATTCTATGATTAGTGTCTTTAATAATCAGTTTCTTATTTGTTGGTTTAATTTTTTTTACATGTTTCATTTAAATATCTGAAGTTTTAGTTGATATTATGAACTTGGGTTTCTTGTTTTTTCCTCATATCAACCTTGTTTTATATGTCAAAGAAAAGGTAAGGTTTAAAATTTGTTTGAAGTATGGCTATATTCTCAAAAAGGTATGGTATATAAAAATGAATTTTATGGTGTATATGTTTTATAAATGAAGCAAGAAAATTTATAACTGTCTTATCTGAAATCTGTTGGTAAGATATAAGTTGCAAAAAAATATTTCTGATAAGTGATCTACGGAATTAAAAAATATTTTTATGCTACGATGCATGTTAAGGTGATTCCAGACAGGCCCCTCCTTTACAACTGGCCGCAGGAGAGTTACAGTGTTAGCCCCTGCATTTATAATGAGGACAATTCTGGGTCATTGAGTGTCAGATATGGTGTCCCTGGGCCCTACTGTTATATTTATATCTGTGGACATGGAGTATAATGATAGACAATTTGTTAAATTTATCAAGTTTGGAATCTTCCATAGAAATTAACTTGACAAATATACATAAATTGCATTAAATACCATTAGTTCAATTTTACCCTGTGTATTTGCATACATGTTACCTCTTAGAAATATACTTAATAAAAATACAGCATAAGGATTTTATTATGACCTACTCAACTGTACACTCTTTAGCAGTGGCAACCACCTAAAATGGTTGTCCATCAGTTGGAGTTTAACAACTGAATATTTTGGGCCAAATAGCAAGCTGGAGTTCTTGTTTAATCTCTGTCTTATATTGGGCTATCCATTATGATATCCTTGGGTCAGTACAGTACATCTTATGTTAAGTTTTTTCTGTAATGAATATTTATATTACGTAAATGGGAAAATTGGTGGGTTCCCTTGGTAGAAACATGATATTGGTATTTTTAAAGTAAACTTAAATAAGGTCAGAATTTTTATCCTCTAGAGAAAATTTCACATCTGATTAAATAGTTTACATAAACTTAATCTTTTTCTGCTAGATGCATTATAATCTCAGATATTATTCATGTAGCTATTCCTCTGTGAACCATAAAATGTTCATTTTTTCAAAATGAATATGAAGCTCAAAGCATTAGTGGTCTTAAGAGCATAAAAACTTTATTGCTTTATGCTTAACATTTTTCAAGTAACTTTGGAAAGCCGAAACAAATTTTGCATTTAGATTAATGGAAGATATTTTCCATTTGAAGGAACTGGCAAGGGAGCAACAATAACAAAAATCCCCCAGGGTTAAAAATGTAGTGCTTTTGATGCTTACCAGAACTGTGTTAGCAGAACAATCATTTCTCAGCATGGAAAGGTATCATAATTGGTCTATACGGTGGCAATACTGAAAACGAGTATGCCTCAGAGAAAGCTAATATGACTCTACTTAATAATTTCCTTCAAGAGCCTGAATTTGAATGTGTATTCCACCCAGCTTGAGGCAAACAATTTGTTCCTATAAGTTCTAGTGGAAGTTACCAGGGGGTCCTGCAATTTATTTTTGTCTTGAAGTTTTCAAAACTGTGTAGAACTAAAGACACATTCACTTGCATTGTTCCACTAGTAATTTGATCCAATTGGCAATTCTGCTTTCTCTTCTCCCCAATTCTATTATGTTGGAAGAGGAGAAACATTCATAAAATATTGTGACAAATAAATTCTTCCTGGAGATGTTTCCTCTTTGTGTTTGAACCTCTGGTTCACTCGTGAATGTTTGCATTCTTGCTGCTGGCCAAAATAGACTTGTGTTTTTTTGTTGTTGTTCTTATGGGTCGTTTCTTAAATGCAGTATTATTTGTCCTTTTCACTAAAATTACCTAGTTTTCCAAGTTGTTTCGTTATACTAAAGTTTTTTGCTGTGGGGCTAATTTAAAGCCCCACCACAGATGAGAAGGGTCAATACATGAGTATGTGAGCAATGTATAGGAACATTTTCTTTTCCTTGAGGAATTGACAGTTTTAGGAGGAATGTGTCTATATGTTAGAGGATGAGGATACAGAGATGAGCAGGTGTCAGAGGAATGACATGGTCTCTGCATTGCAAATACCAGTAACAGGGCTAAGGAAAAACCAGAAAATATTTCTAGGGAGGGTAAGGGATGGTTACACGCTTCTGTTTCTGTTGTTTGATCCCATACTTTTAAGAATTGACAATACTTTGAAGGTTATGTTGTCTTAAACTCAAACAGCATGTGGACTCTGAAATCACACCAAACCTTAAATTTGGGGACATTGCCCTTTGGTTTAATCCATGTTCCCCAGACATATCTATTCCTTAGGATTAATGGGTTTTTTTTTAATAGTATTTATTGCCTTTGTCTGAGAATGGTTATGGCTTCCAGTCCTTATATCTAAACACTCAAGGATTAAAAATAATTTTTAATAATCAGCTTTACTGCTAATTCTTATAGCTGAAACAATGAATAAGAAGAATGGGGAAATTAAGGTACACGGCAGGTTTACAGATAGCCACGTTGGCAAAGCATGGCTGTGAGGATGTTCATATTGTAAATCTAGTACCTGTATGAGAACAACTATGTTTGGCTAGTTTCTTGTGAATTAAGTACACACTTCGTCTTTTTTTTTAATGTAATAAACTAGTGTGTTTTCCTAAGTGACTGTTTGCTTAAGAAAAGTGAGTAGGATAGTAAGGAATTTAGTACTAGAATAGAAAACTAATCACTGAAGAGAAAAAAAATGTGGTGTCTTTTCTTCAATCCCTTCTTCTCCTGAACTTTTTAAATCAGTTCTCCTAATGAGAAGCCAAGTGGCATGCCAGTCTTTTCTTGTTCATTTTTCTCATTAGCTCTTTGCCATCTCTTTGGTTTCTTTTTAGTTGCTTTTCTGTATGACTACTTAATGAGGAGAATGTGTAAGATGCAGGGTGAGCAAAGGGAATGAAGGTTCGTGGTCCACAAGCAGAATATTAACCCCTGAATGATAAGGATATTGAGTATTGACTGTGACTGAAAGTATTATATTGGTCTTATTTAAGCCTGACCACTGACAACCACTTGAGACATATAGTTTTTCTTAACTTAACTGTGGTTTATTTCAGAAAAACTACCATCAAATGCCATTCAAATCTATTATGACAACTTTAACTTGTTAAGTAAGCAGAATAAATCAGTTTCTTTCTCAGATGCACGTCAAATAAGGCTCAGGTCCACGTAAAATATGCAGTTTGCAACTACAGCATCAGTGGTGTCCTTTGGGTTGTGCAGTATACAACCTGAAAAATTGTATGAGGCAACCCAGTAATTCCATTCCTAGGTATATACCCAAGAGAATTGAAAATGTATATTTCTAAAACACTTGTTCAGAATGTTCATGCAACATTCTTCAGAATAACCAAAAAGTGGAAACAACCCAAATGTCCATCAGCTGATAAACGGACAAACGAAATGTGGTATATCCATGTAATAGAGTATTATTCAGCCATAAAAAGAAAAGTACCGAACCTTGAAAGCATTATGCTGAGTAAAAGAAGCCAGACACAAAAGGGCACATATTGTGTGATTCCATTTATATAAAACGTCCAGAATTGATAAATCCATAGAGTCTGAAAGAAATTCATGGTTGCCAGTAGCTGGGGGAGAAGAGAATGGAGGGTGACTGCTTGATGTATGAGTTTCCTTTTGGGGGTTATGAAAATGTTCTGGAATTAGATAGTGGTGATAGTTGCACAACCTTAGAATATACTAAAAAACCCAGTGAAATGTACAATTTAAAATGGTTACAATGATGAATTTTATGCTATGTGAATTTAATCTCAGAAACTGGTACTAGAAGAAATAAAATAAAATAAATGTATCCAGTGGGGACTGACTGTAAATGAGTATGTGGGAACTTTTTGGGGTGACGGAAATATTGTAAAACTAGGTTGAGGTGATGGTTGCACAATGATATAAATTTATTAAAACTCATCAAACTGTACGTTTAAAATGTGGGTGAATTTTATGGAATGCATTTATACCTCAGTAAAGTTGGTTAAAAAAAAAAACTGTATGAGGCAGTAGTGAAATCAGAGCCACTGTCTGAATTTTAGAAGTATCAAAGAAGAGCTTTCAAAATGTGAATTTATCATAAATAACTTTTGGTGGTATTGTGTTTCCTTTGGTTTCCCAGGACCCTGAGGTGCAAAAACCAATCATCATTTCCATGCTGAATTACTTGCTTTGGAACATAGCCATTTTGCAGATGGCCTGCTTGTCTGAAATAGGGCATGTTTTGTCATACCAACTCTGATTTCTATTGTTGGTGACACATTAATAACCGAACTACTTTCCTCGGTGCAGAAAAGCCGCTTCAGTGAAAATATTTGCAAATCAAATTGTATCTTCTTTTTGTGCTAGGTTGTCCTCAAAATCTCTGATTGGCTTGTTACAGACATCCCTACCTCAGCTTCTCTGTCCTCTTTTTAGTTTAAATATCTGTATGCTGTACCAGATTGCGTTATGAAATCCTCTTGCACTTATTGCCGTTTAGTGAATGGAAATGGCATTTCCTCGTTACCAAAGATAAACTCTAAATATTGTGATTTTGCCCCCCCCCCCGAATTATACAGTAATATATTCAAAAACCTTTTCTCCATAGCCTTATTTCTCTGAGCTGTTTTTTCCTGAACACTGACACCAGATGCAGTCTGCATGGACCTTGGTCCCAGGGACATCTTGTCTTCTCCCCCGGACGGGGAGATTACAGGAAGAAATGCTTACTTCTGTTGTAGATAATAGGACATGAATGGGCTTTGGAATGCCTTTTCCCTTGAGCTGGGTTGAGAGAGGAACAGAGGCAGACAACTCCATGGCCTGAATTTCGTTAGCTGTGTGACAATGAGAGAGATAAGTAGATGTGACAGTTATGAATGATCCTCTGTCATGCACTTACGCGTTCAGACTCAGATAAACTGACACTGCTGTCAGACACCAGCTATGGAGAGCTGAGACCTCTGATGAACCTTCTAATATGGTAAATGGGAGTCTTAATTCTTCATTAACTGGAAAAAGGAGATTTGGCCATGTAATTTTCTCCTTGCTGCCTGTTTTAAAGATTCCAATAACCCAGCATTTACAGTTGACTAGGCAGGGATTGCTTCCCCCCCCGCACACACACACTTGCAACATGCAGACTGTGAAATCTGAGGAAACGCCGCTTAAACCCAGACTTATTGCCTTGGTTATCTTTAATGACTTTGAAATGTATTGGCCTCATTATGGAACAGTGCAGTTATCAATTCCTCTAATTAGGTGATGTGCTCCCATAAGAAATTTAACATTAAAGCACAAAACTGAACTAGTTAGAGGCATCCAATGCAGGCAACCTCAGTTTAAGTGGTAAATTTAAGATACTGTTTCTTTATCAACTCTTTTACACCCTACTTCTGACTTCTTGAACACTAGAGTGTGGGGCATGTTTTCTTTTTCCTTAAGGATTACATCCTTATATCACACCTCCAATACCTTTTATGACATTTGAGTGCTTCTTGATAGTAAACTGTGATCTCACCTTGTGCTAAATTGAGCAGGAGCCTAGGGAAGGGAGGAAGTGAATAGATTATATTTAAATGCTCTAAGTATCAACACATCTCCATTTCTCAGTATTTATCTCGTGGTTTGTTACTCTTTCTTATAGAGTTAAAATAGAGTGTTATTCTTTCCTGTCTAATTATAAAAAATTTCCTTTCTGTAAGTAGCTTAGCACAGACTTTTTTTTTTAAGGTTAGGGCCATTATTTGTTTCTTATATAGTGATGCTATTTCAATCAGACATGTTTCAGTTGCATTTCTAGAAGAGGGAGATGAGGTTTCTGGGTTTAGGCTGCAGTGAAGGGATGTTAGGTATCTTAACTCTTCTTTACCTCAGTCATCCATCTGAACAACAAAAATAATTGTAGCCTCCCCTTTGGGGAAGCTATATAGTTTAATTAGTGTTTTCTAATAACTTGTAAATCCTTAGAGAAAAATTAACAAATAAGTGTAAGAAATTACCTTTGGGGTTTGTTTATTATTATTGCTATTATTATTGTCCTCGTTATTACTACATGGAACTAGTTATTCTTTTAAGTTGGCTACTTGAAGATGTGTTTCAGATCTCATGGAGTGAAATTTACCTTTAATGTGACAGTGCTCAAATCAGAGAGTTATACTAAACATAAAAATATAGAACAGTAATTTCTGTAAAATACCTGGCACTGTTAACAGTAGGACTGTTAACTTTGTCCCCTGCAAGAAGATTCAGTCCCAATTAGGAAATGTCAGACTGCAAACCTTAATCATCTCCTCTCAAATGGACATTGAGGAAACCTTCCTGTGCATGTACCTATGAGCATAAGTCTGTTGAATCTGTTCAATGATAATATTACATCTTTCTGAACCAGTTTTTATCCTTAACCTAGATTTGCTTTGAACCTCTGCAGTGTCTTTGTGTGTGAGTGTGTGTGTGTGTGTGTGTGTGTGTGTGTGTGTGTGTGTGTGTGTGTGTGTGTGGTATGCGGGCCTCTCACTGTCGTGGCCTCTCCCGTTGCGGAGCACAGGCTCTGGACGCGCAGGCTCAGCGGCCATGGCTCACAGGCCCAGCCGCTCCGCGTCATATGGGACCTTCCCGGACCGGGGCACGAACCCGTGTCCCCTGCATCGGCAGGCAGACTCTCAACCACTGCGCCACCAGGGAAGCCCCTCTGCAGTGTCTTGACTACTACATATAACGGCAGTGATAGCCAGACCCGTCCTGGTGTGTGGCTTTTTACAAACCCTCTTCTCATGGCAGGCAAGGCCTTGTTGGGGCTCCACTCCTCACCCAGGCTCAGACTCGAAGAACAGTCCTGCCCCTTGCTGTGGCACCTTCCTGCAGGTCTGGCCCTTTCCTAGTGCTCTTGTTCTCTTTGACACGCAGGTTCCCGGTGTCTCAGTATATGCCTTGATCACTCCCTACTATCTTGTTCAGGACCTCCCTTCCAGGAAGTGGGGCCCTGATCTTGCCACAGGTGGGTGGCAGGAGGACCCACTGGCTCCTAATAGAGTTCTATGAGAATCTGGAGTTTAACTGCCTAGATTGAAATTTTCGTTCTGTCACCTGCTGTCTGAATGACCTTAAGCAAGTTATTTAACTTCTCTGTGCCTCAGTTCCCTGTCTATAAAATGGAGATGATAATAGTGCCTACCTCATCAAGGTTCTTAGAGAAAATTAACTTAGTTAATACATGTGAAACACTTAGACCAGTACAGGTCACATAAGTAAGCATTAATAAATGTCATTTGTTACTGCTTTTGCTTCTGCTGCTATCATTTTACCATTTCTCCTCTCATAATCCATAACAATAAACCAAGCCCTTTTACTCTTGATGGATCTATTATTCTTAGCATTTGAGCCCTACTACTTGCTATTTCCTTCCTTCCACTCCTGTACTCATGTTACTATGTGTGAAATTGTAAATGAAAACAGAATTGATCACCATGATATAAAAGAGCCCTGGAATCTACCAGCACGTCCTTTCTCTCCTTCTCCCCTTGATCCTAACTATCCTGTCTAGTCTTGAGAAAAATCTTTTGTAAGGTAAGCCATTCATTTTGAATTTAATAAATATGTTCATTGGGTTGAATATAACAAGTCATATTCTTTGGAATAGAAAGATGAATAGGGCAGGTCCCTGCTCGCAAGTAACAATAATAGCAGCAGTGACAATAACAATAATAATAATGTTTTTGACTTCACAGAGGGTGTGGTGTTGGAGTTAGATTTTGAAAGATGAGTAAAGGTTTACCAGGTAAAAAGAATTTAGAGCATTCAAGGCAGAGACAACAGCAGGTGGATAAGGTGGTGTGGCAGTGAATGCCAGTCCTGACGCGTACACGTTGAGCCCTTATGAGGGTGAGGTTCAGGTTTCAGGAGGAGGGAATGAGATTAGAGAGGGATGCAATGGCCTGGCACAAAAACCCTTTACACCATGCTGAGGAGTTTGGACTTAATCCTGTGGGCCGTTGGGAGCCTTTGAAAGATTTGCAGCAGACCAGGGATCTGATCTGATTTGCCAGCTCATTCTAATGGCTCTGTGGAAGGATGTCTTGGAGAGGGGCTCAAAACTGGAGCCGAGAGACATGTCAAGCAGTGTTTCAAGTGCTAACTATCCCCTCCTGCTTCTCCTGTTGCTAAATAGAGTGGAGCAGGATGATATGTGCTTCTGAGAGACGGGTGTTTGAGCCGACTTCCCAGCAGTCTCTTGAGTACGTGGAGAGGGTGCGTGGAGGAAGACACATGATCCTTACGCTGCCCTCTTCCCACCTTAATCTTTTAAAAGAGACAGGAACAAAGCTCCTATCACATTGGAGTTGACTGAAGACAGAAGTCCTTGAGCATCCTTCTTCTAAGTACTGGAAAGGCTGGTGCTTGCAAAGGAGAGGAGATTAGAATAACACCCTCACTGCTCAGTGAGAGGTCAGGCAGACCCTCACACTGGATGGTTCCATTCCAGAGCCTCTCCTGACAAGTGCCACAAGCATCCGATGTCCTTGGCTTCTCTTTTGTGTTGCTTACCCTGTAGCCGTTAAGCATTCAGGGCATTCTGTGTCTTTCTTTCCCCTCACTTGCTTCAAGAAGATGAGAATTTGCTAAAAAAAAAAGTGTCAAGAAAGCTCTATAAAATGGCATTAAAAAAAGAAATCCCAAACTTCCTTCTTCAGAATGCTTCCCTCCAGTTGCCATTGTCCTTTTTGCCCCTCCCAAAGCCTTGCAAAATATTATTTACATATATTATTGTAATTATTTGTAGAAAATCAATAGAATTTCGTGTCCTTATCAGCAATGATACCTTTCTGCCTCTCCCTTTTCATCCTCTCTTCATCCCTAGCAAGTGGTTATTTCTGAGGGTATTACTATTGTAATTACTTTAAGGAAATTGACAAAAATACCACGACAGTTTCATGCCTCAGAATTATTACACAGGTTTAGGGGGAAAAAAAGATTTCTATATGTCATTGCCATGTTTGTTATTCCTAACTGATTCTTCCAGAAATACTAATCAAAAACGTCTCCCTCCAGAACGGCACTGTGGCGTTAATATCAACTGCTGTTTCTTTGAATGGGGCTGCGCAATCTTTCATCGAAGAAACACTCACCCATATCCCTGTCTTTAAAAACAGCAATTATGTGTAAATGCCTCCTGATTTATTTGAGCCAGGGCCACTGGCCAGTATGAGTCACCACAATTTACTGCCAACCGTCACTTTTACATGATAGGTCTGTAACAAATATCTACCGCATATTGTTAAATTAATCTTCCATTTAAAATTAATGGAGTTAGACTCCCCAGGTTCAATGTAATTTCGTGTTCACAGGCAGGGAGGGATGTGTGCTGCATACAGAATGAGACAAGGCCCAACGCCCTAATCTTTCATCACCTTGAACCTGGAGACTAGGACGCGTCTCAGCACCAGCTAATGAGATTGAGCCCGCGTCTCTCCTGAGGATGCCGGCTCAAAGAGGCTTTTCTGCTCAGAAATAGCAGGCTCCATCTTATTTTAATAATTCCTCAGATATGACAAGTCTGATGTTATGTATGAAAGAGCCAGGCTTGAAAAAGAGATAAAATGAATTTTATATCATTACTTCAAACCTGAAGCCAAGGGAAGTGTGTTGCAGTTAAATTAAAAAAAAAAAAAAAGCAGGAAGCATTTTAGCTGTGAAATATAGTGACTGTAAACCAGGAGTCATCCTTTCATTTATTTTAATGCACAGCCACCTTAGATTTCTGTAATTCTTGAACCTTTTCATGCATTAATCAAAATAATGTGGATGAAAGCAGGAGCCTTGTTCAATAAACATCTAGATGAAAATATCAGCAGGAACATGTAATTCCTGATGGGACAGGTCACGTGAAGCCTCTCAAGTCCCATCACTTCTTTTCTGTGGCATCTTTTAAAAAGGCATTTTTCTTCTGTGTACCGCTTACTTACTATTTAATCTTTTAAACTTTAAAAATGATAAAGCCAAATTACACAGCGGTATTGGGTTCTCTGGTTTTCATTTCTTGATCCTTTTTACAAACTTGGTGACATTTTTTGTGTCCACAGAGAGGAAAGCCTAACAGAACAGTTTTCAGCTTTTAGGCATTTTGGCTCCAGAAGTTCTGGCAAATGGTTGCTGTTGTTCTTCAATTCTTAGAAATTAAACTGCAGGAACAGTGGGACCCTTTTCATAGGTAGAGATAAATGTCTGAAAAGACAGTAAGTTGTAAAGGACAGGAAAGGCACAGATGAGGTAGACATCCTGTTTTGTTTTGTTTTGTTTTTTTCATTCTATGAGTTGAACTCTAACTTCAGTTACTTCTGATTATCTCAGAAAGGAATTCTAAGTATTTACACTTTGTGTCTGATTTATAATACAATATATGAGTCTAGAACTCTTCGCTTTGTGATTTGTTTTCATTTGGTCCCAAAGTAAAACTTCCGAAGAAGTAGGGTTAGTATTTTTCTACCTGTAGATGATGGTGATGGTGATGATAACTATTATTATTATTATTATTATACTTAAGATTACATTCTGTAACTTACAATTCTATTACCTCATAAACTATATTTCAGTAAACATAGGGTTAAAGAAAAAAAAGAAAACTGAAGTATAAGAATAAAGTATATTCACTAGTGACTTAGTGACACATGGCAGTTTTTTAAATTACATCATTTTGCTAGGCTATTTGTAAGGGAAGATTTTTAAAATGTTATTCCGTGTCTCCACTCGAATAAGATTTACAAAATCTTAGTGGGATTTTAGAACTAGGTAAATGGGGAAAAATGATGAAATTACCTTAAAAATTGGGAAATAAAGAAGTGAATAATAGTAGGGACCTCTGTCTCCACGAAACTGAATTGCTTTGCTTCTTAATAGCCTCTCTTTTGTTGTCTTTATTTGTTGCATTTTCTACAGCAGGGTGCTTGGTGAGTCCCAACTAACAGATCACTTTTTCAGTCTTCCACTCAAGACATCCCTGCCTTAAGTTCTGTATATTATATTCTTCTGCCCTCTTTTTTATATCCTCACCTTCTTTCTTTTCCTTCTTCCTCCCCTCCCTTAAAAAGTCTTCTTATTCTGTGCTTTAGAAGCTTCATCTTTTTGAGTTTTCCCTTTTTGTCATAGAAGGAGAGGGCAGGTTGATATGCCCAGGCTTTAGGTCAATGATAGGTTTATAGCTCTAAGCTTTATAATCAGAATGGTGGAGACACAGGGGACCTCTGATCTAATTCATCCCCCATTTCATAGGCTTGCCATAGAGGCCTGACAAAGTTAAGTCTCCCAAAGACTAAAAACTACATTTTTTGGAAAGCAGTATGGTGCTTCCTCAAAAAAAGAAATACAGAATTACCATATGATCCAGCAAGTTTACTTCTGGGTGTAAACTCAAAAGAATTCAAAGCAGGGATTCAAACAGATACTTGTGCACCAGGGTTCGTAGCAGCATTATGCACAATAGTCAAAAGGCGGAAGCAGCCCATCTATCCATCATCAGATGAGTAGACAAACAAAATGTGGTATATCCATTTAGTGAAATATTATTCAACCTTAAAAAGCAAGACAATTCTGACACATGCTACCACATGGATGAAGCTTGAAGACATTATGCTAAATGAAATAAAAGAGACATAAAAGGACAAATATTGTGGGATTCCACTTATATGAGGTACCAAGAGTAGTCAAATTCATGGAGACAAAATTGCCAGGGGCTGGGGGTGGGGAAGAGGGTGAGTTATTGTGTAATGGGTATAGGTTCATCTTGGGAGGCTGAAAAAGTTCTACAGATGTGGGTAGAGGTGATGGTTGCACGGTAATGTGCGTGTACTTAATGCCACTGACTGTGCACTTAAAACTGATTAAAATGGTAAATTTTGTTATGTATATTTTACCACAATAAAAATACACACACACGTAGGCATACATACATATCGTTTTTATGATCTGAGAAAATTTAGAGCAGTTTGTCTGTCCTCTACCTCCATCTCTGTAGCTAACATTTAGACCTTCCCTCAAGTCAGTTTCAGACTCGCCCCTCTGATGGTTTGAAGTGTTATGTTCTTCCTTTTCTCATTTCATTTTTTGTTTCTCTAACATTTGAGTACCTGCTCTTTGATGGTCACTGGAGATATAAATAGCTCAGAGCCTAAGAGGGATTTTGCAGGAAATATTTTAAAGAATATGCATATTTAGCTTTCAAGAGAATTCCCAGAAAATGTTGATTGTAAAAGAAACAGAGCATTTCATATTTGCAAAATGAATTTTGTGACCATGTCCTCCAGTTTCATAAATACTTCCTACCTAAAGCGATTTGTAGAATGTGGGTTTCTCAGTCAGGCCCTCCTGGTTCTGTAGGTTGACTAAGAAAATGCCACAAATGATTATGATAAAAGATAGAATAATGTAAGTATCCTAAGAGAATATTAATAATAGGCTTGATTTCAAAGAAAAGAGAGTTTATCAGACCATGTAAGGAACTTTGGCAGTTGGCCTTTAAAAGATAGATAAGATTGCCTCAGGCAAAGATGGGGGGGAAGGACTGAAATGGATAGCAAGGAGGACAATAGGGTTTTCTTGGAGTCAGCAGTTATCAGTTGGCAGTGTGAAATACACTTGGATTTGTAAGAGGTGTGTTGGGGCCAGTGGTTTAGAGCTTTGAGGGCCATATTGAGTTTGTATACATATATATATATATTTTTTTGGCCGTGCTGCATAGCATGCGGAATCTTAGTTCCCCAACCAGAGATCGAACCCGTGTCCCCTGCAGTGGAAACACGGAGTCCTAACCACTGGACTGCCAGGGAATTCCCTTGTATACATTTTACATAGAGTTTGAGGGGCTCTTAGGATGGATCTGTCCCATGGACAACTGGATACTAAGGAGAGCAAAGCTAGAGTTGTAACTTTGAAGATTACCTCCATGGCAGTAGAATTGAAGCTTCTGGGTAGTTAGATGGTGAAGGTAGAGTAGGATAAAACCTGTTGAGCATTTCTTCTTTAATGGGAGAAAGGTGATGTGAAACCGTGCACCTCAGATTGGGACTTGAACCTACGTGTGGGGACTCAAACCCAGCCTAAACCCAGGTTGGGACTTAAACCCATGCGGCTGGGACTCGAACCCGGCCAAAACCAACAGTTTTTTAACTGAGAGCACACACCTGGTTTCAGGACTTAATGAAGCTCAGGTTCTTGATGTCTCATCGCAGAAAGAATTCAGTGAGAGACAAAGTGATAGGTAAGAAGTGGATTTATTTAGAGAGAAACAGACTCCACAGACAGAGTGTCAGCCATCTCAGAAGGCTAGAAAGGCACCAGGGTGTGGAGTTATCACTTTTTATAGCAGTGGGTAATTTCATAGGCTGTTGAGTGGGAGGAGCATTCCAGCTATTTGGGGGAAGGGGTGGAGATTTCCAGGAATTGGGCCATCACCCAGTTTTTGATCTTTGATGGTGGGCCTCAGAGATCGTCTGCCTCGGAACTGTCATGGTGCTGGTGGGTGTGTCATTTAGCTTGCTGATGTGTTACAGTGAGCGTATACTGAGGCTCAGGGTCTAGTGGAGGTCGACTCGTCTGCCATCTTGAACCTATTTGGTTCTAATCAGTTTATGTCGTGTCCTTGGGCTATGTCATTCTTTTAAAGTTTGTGCCCTGCCCCCTTCCCTCCTGTTTCAAAGGTGCTGAGTTTTCAGAGAGGGGAGAAAAGAAGAGAAAGTCAGAATGGTAGGTAAAGGAGGGACTTACCCAAAGAAACCTGATGAGGGAGTGGTCAGAGGGGTAAATGCTATAAAAGAGGCTTTAAGGAGGATTAGAAATGAGGGGAAACCCTTGCATTTGATCTTGACTCTTAATAACCAGTAGAACTGCATTCAGAGATGTGGCATTTGTAAGGGTCCCTTGCAACTCACCTGTTCAATGCCCTTTGTGATACCATGGTCACTTAACTGATTAAGGCATGAAAGAGTGCTTTATTGAAGATAGTATTATAGGGGGAGCTTTTATTTTGAGAGAGAGAGAGAGGGAGAAACATCCGTCTATAATGTTTCCTCTTAAAAGAGGTGGGTATGGGAGAAAAAAAAAAGGTCTTTGCAAAGAAGACACATGCAGGACAGATTCTAGACTTCTCTTTTTTTGTTGTAGGTCAGAGCCCAGACTGTGTAAATGATGGAGCAAAATATAAGTAGCAATGCAAAGAATCTTAGTAGAAACTTTCTTAATATCTAATAAAGAGATCAAGGACCAGTATCAAGTTAAATATATGTTATTCATTTTCATGAAAAGATTCAGATTTTATTTGCCTTTTATCTTTTCACTTGATCAAACACTAATATATTAGAAATACTCTGTGGGCATTTGGAAAAGTTGCAGGTGATTGTTGGCATGAGCCACCCTTCTTTTCTGAACTTACTCTTGGGCAGGAGGTAGACCTGTGCACAGTACAGACATTTGTGGGCAGTTGTTTGTTTTTTTTTTTCTGTTATCTTCAAGCAAGAATCCAAGATTGTTATATTTGACATTAAACTAGGTGGATCTTACCAAGCACAACACTATAACCTCTCAGTCCAAATGTTTGTACATCATACTAGTATTATGTATCTTGTGGCAGATTTTTTTTTAATGAGGATTCATTTTGAAAAGCATTGACATTTATATACCAGCTGACACCTATTCATGTTCATGATTTAATTTGAAGGTAAGATTCTCATGAAAGGAAACCTCAGGAATTTCCTAGGAAATACTAAAACTCCATCCCAGAGGTGTTGTTGTTATTGTTTTAGGAGTTTATGGGCTACTCTGATTCCTTATCAATTAGACAAAAGAGGAATGTGACCTGTCAGCAGTCACCTTTTCTACTTTCCTACCTCATACTGATAAGTAATCAGGTTCATCTTTGGAAGGAAGATTCTTAAGTGCTCTGGTCTCCAGCAGTTCCGGTGAAATTTGTTAAAACTCAGCTTTACTTCATTGGAATTTGCTTTATTTCTGTCTTGTTAATTATATTTACAATAAAGCCTTTTATTTTAGATATTGGGATTTTGCACACCTTTGAGTAGGCCCCTTCCTTCTGTCCCCGTGCCTCTCTAATAAGCCCGGAAGATCAAATCGAGACCATGAGATTCTGAAATGGGAGAGCTTCTGCCTTTTGCAGCTTATTTGATAGGAATAAAAATAACTGATGGCTCTCTCTCCTGGACCCTTTTGTTCGATTCAGCTATGATTATGGAGCCTATTAGCTGCAGTTACAACCTATTTAAGAGCAGTGCTTACCAGTAATGGGGGCCAAATGATTTTGGAAAGTTCAGATGTACTGGACTCCCTGCAGAAATGAATTCAGCACTGAACATATTGATGCAGAACCTGAAGGAGGCTGATCCGGTGGGACTAAGAGAATTGTGAGCTCTGCAAGAAATGAGTGGGTAGTAGAATTAGAGATCAGATAGGTGTTCGGCTCAAGGGCAGTCTCAACTCTGAAGTTCATCACAGCAATTTAATCAGGCTCAAATGAGTGTTGTCCAGAAAAGAATCAGCCTTGTGTGTGACAGGAAGTAGAGTGTATTTAAGAGTCTTTTGTTTCTAGTAATTCCATGTGCCAAGGCTTCCGAGGTATACACCAAGATGAGGGAACTGCTACATTTGATAGGTGATGGCGCTTCAGTTTACCTTGGCTCAGAAAATGAAATCTGGAAAAGATTTACACAAGGTCATGGTCTTGTCCAGGAGGAGCACATTGCCACTTGAAAAGTTCCAGCTTTTAAGATGTTCACAGATTAAACAGGCCAGGGACCACCTTTGCCGGAGCCATCTGTTGCCCCCTTCCTGGTATGAAATTATTTTTACATAAAATGTTTGTGTACCTTCAGGGAGAGCTGTATAGCATAGCGGAAAGGAACTTGAGCTTTGGAGGGAGGCACACTTGGGTGTGAATCCCAGTTCTTCCACTTGCTGTGTGACCTTGAGCAAGTTACATCAACTGTCAGACCCAGAGTTCCTTTACCTATGAAATGAGAACGATAACTCCCACTTCACAAGATTATGGTGAGAAGTAAATTAAATGAAGCAATATATGTTAATTGCTTATCCCAGAATCTGCACATAATACGTGCTTGATAAGTGGTAGTTACTTGATGCTTTAAGACTCTCATCATCTTGTTCCTCCCTCATTTCTCGCTTACGTACGCTCTTCGTGAGCCAGAGCGATCACTGTTTTAGGCATCATTGAAGTATAAACCTTTTAGAGGATCTGCGGATTCAGAACTGTGGAAAGAGAGCAGACTACAAACATCTGGAGGCTTGGGCAGCTGATTGTCAAGAGACCAAAGAAAAACACACCCTCCCCCCACCACACACACCAACACCGTGGCGGTAGTTAAATTGACACATAATTAGCCGAGAAACATTTTGAGAGCCATGTTATGGTTTTATACATATGACAAGAAGAATCCGTTTTTCTTCTGTGTTACTCACCAGGCTCTTAAGTTTGTTTACTAGGTAACGTATAAGTATTTTTGTCTGAATAATAAAATTTGAAAAGAATATAGTAAATATACTAGGAGTTTTCTTCTCCACTTCAGGGATCTGTCAGAGTGTCTCTGTGTCTCTGTATTCTTATCTGTATCCTTATCCTTATATCTATATATTTATCTGTGTGTGTGTGTGTAGAGAGGGAGAGAGAATGAATGAGTGAATGAATGAATGAAGAATGAGAACTGAGAGCCAAATTATCGACTTTATTGATGCCTCTGGGAAAACACCCAGTCATTTCTAAAACGAGTGGCACTCGGGTAAAAGCAAGATTGGAGAGGGCTGCCAAGATCCTCTTAAAGTGGAGCCTCCTAACCTTTTGCCCATAATTGATACCATGGGACCCACAGGGACGTGTCTGGGCTGCGGTCCACTAGCCAGCTGCATGGGTCAGGGGCACAGACCAGCCTAATCTGTGCTGCACCTGCAGTCCAGAGAGATACATATCTAGAGAAAGGACTGCTTGTCATAGAGGGATCGCACCCACTCTACAATTGGCCCAGTCACGGTCCCCCTCTGACTATCCTTGGGGAAGAGTAAAAGAGACTGTAAGCGCTGGAGGAAGTTTTCTTCTCCGGGGTTAAGGTGAGAGGGTGAAAAGAGGTCCATAGAAAAGACATTCCATAGAATAGACAGTGGCCAACAGTTTGAAAACCTGCAATATATAAGTAAGATAATAATTGTGAATTCCTGCCTTCAAACATTTGTTGACATACAGAGAAGAAAAATATTTGTGATCTATTTTGGATGTTAAAATCTACCCTGCATTTTCTATCACAGTTACCTAATGTGGTTATTTTGCTTTAATAAATTACTATTTGTTTAGTACTTTGAAGATTCAGAGTAACATATCAGAACATGTACATGTCCTATTAATAAACAAATCATATGAGTCAAGTGTTTAAAGGCTATTGTTCTGCCACTGGTACAGAGGAACCATTAAAGGGTAAAGACTGTGTTACTTAAGGTTTGGGTTTCACTGAGGAAGCCAGTGCTACTGTCTATTTACTGCTCTCTCATCAACCCCCCTCCCCTGCAAAATACACCCAACAACAACAAATAGAACACAAAAAGGTAGGTACATCAAAGAGCCTAACAAAGTGTTGGTATTTCAGATATGTAGGTAGAAAATTAAATTAAGCTTCAATGGTAATTTTGAGTTCGTGGAACAGTGCTCATCGATGACTCTGTGTGTGTGTGTGAGAGAGAAGGAGATTGATCGATCGATTGATCGATTGATTGATATAGGGTTCCCATGGCACCTTGTGGGGCTTGCCTTGTTTCAGAAAGTGGGCTTCAGTACCAAAAGAGGATTGTAGAATCATAGAATTTGAGACCTGAGGGGGGAAAAAACTTAGAAATCACCCAGTTTCACAAAAGGTGTTTAATTTCCTC
This sequence comes from Monodon monoceros, assembly GCF_005190385.1. Lineage (NCBI taxonomy): Eukaryota > Metazoa > Chordata > Mammalia > Artiodactyla > Monodontidae > Monodon > Monodon monoceros. The sequence continues at coordinate 74,128,957 of NW_021703769.1, read as the reverse complement.
ATAGACTTTGGACTGTGACTTCGTCTTTATGAATCTACGAAGAGAGAGCATCAGTAAATATTATTCTGAGGGTGCAAGAGCAAAGCTGCCACACTTGCCATGTTTAGCTGGTTGAAGTAATGAACCCTTATGAGGAAGGATTTTGTGGAGAAGGAAAGTAGGCAGAGAAGGATAAAAATATGGAGAATTACTTCCTCTTCACGGAATGACTCCATTTTGATGTATATCAGCTTTCGGTATTCCCATAGATATTTTACTGGAATTGCTAGCTCTTTAAACATTTATGCTATTAAAAAATCAGACCAATTGTTGACATCAACATAACATAGCAGCTACTGTATAGACAGAATATGAATTTTTTATGCTATTGATGAGAAGTTTATGTCATTTATGTACTGTAGTAAGGGTAGAAGATGGATTTCGAATCCTGAAAAAGCTACTCTTGATACCATTCAGAATATTAGCTGTGCTTTGAATCAAAATATTAAGATGGCTGTATTGTCAGTGTGTGTTTCTGTGCAAAATGGCTTATCTATGGGTGGGATGGGAGAAATTACTCCACCTGGAGAAAGTAGTAATGGTTTTCTTTTGTTTATGTTTCGTTTTGTGAAAAGAAGGATTGATAGCACTTAATATTTGATTTATCTGTCCTTTCCTTCACCATCAAAGGAATTAACTGTTGTGGTGATAAAACCCTATTTCATGTAATTGAAGGTGCCATCGGGGCAAGATGCAACATTATTTTATGTACCACTAAGAACATGCATTAACAATTAAACTGACATGCCATCGATTTTAAGATGCATTTCAATTTTAGAGATGTTGAAATGTGTAAATAGGGTATCTTAGAATCAATGAAATGGCATATGCTATTCTCTTGTGGTATATTTGTCTATGTATACAAAATATACTTGCATTTGCTTATATTCTGTAGTATTTTGAATCATTTTTACTGAGTTAGGTTTTATTTATCCTTTAAATCTGCTGTTAACATTTGTTCGATACAATTAATTTAATATGGCATGAATTTGGAATCTTTACTTAAAAGAATCATTTGGACCTTCGTTTCTCAGGCTTTCAAAACGGAAAGAAAAGGGTCAGGTGCAAGGAGGCAGATGGACATTAAAGTAAGAGCATTTCTTTTCTGAAAAAAAAATTTTTGAAAGAACAACAGAGTGAAAAAGGAAGGTAGAAGTGAGTGATCTTAAATAGGAGCCACAGACTGCTATCGTACTTTTCTAAGGGAAAAGATCGTTGCCAGTGTATCAAAATCCAGTCGTTTATGTGATTGCATATTTATAGTGCTCGGATGGTGTCTCTCAAGAGTGAATACTCCTGAAACCAGATGACTGTAGTTAATAATAATGTATACTGGAAGTTTACTACCAGTATATTTCAGGTGTGTTCACTACACACATAGACACACACACACACACACAGACAGAAACACACACACAAAATGATAACTATGTGAGAAGGATGTGGTAATGAGCTTGACTGTAGCAGCAATTATTTCACTGTGTATATGTCTATCAAAGTATGTTGTACACCTGAAATATATACAATTTTATTAAAAAGTAAAATCAATAAAATTTACTATATACTCATTACAAGACAAAAACAACTCACAATACATATAGCAATAATGCATGTCATATATTAAGTGCTCAGTAAATCATGGACATTTTTCCACATCAGTACATTTCTCCATAATAATTTTTGGATACTGCTTAGTATACCATTGTATGATAAAACATAATTTTTAACCATTTCCTTATTTTTGAACATTTGAATTATTTGCAGTTTTTCAGTTTAACCACATGGTTGTCATGAATATCCTTGTACTTGCCTTTTGTCACATTTATCCAGTGATCATTTTAGGATCAATTCCTAGGAGCTCAAATGCTGGAGCAAAGGCTGTACATGTTATAATAGCATTACATATGCTGCAAAGGGACCATTTCCTCACATGTTCACCAATACAGGATATCAACAGTCTCCACTCCTCCATCTTTGCCAGCTTGACTGATTGAAAAAAATCCCTTTTTGCTTTTATTTGCATTTTAAAAATTATAGTTGACGTTGATGAACACCTTTTCACATGTTTTAGCCTCTTCAGAGTGGTTCTTGGTAAGAGAAAGAATGAAAGGTCAGGAAAAGAGCAGAAGGTCTTAAGGGACTTTACAGTTTCGCAAAATGCTCCCGGTTTTTGAAGAAACTTTCCCAAGTTCCGTAAAGTCAATGAAACTGATAAATAATAATGGTGATGTGCCGATTAGATATGGCGCACTCACCATCCAGAGCTAGAAAGGAAAACTCACTGCATCAGAAAGCCCAGGGGAATTCAACAGGCTCAGGCTTGTTTGGGAAACCTGGAGAACTACAAAGAAAAACTGTCGACTCCTACCTGCTTTCTGTGATGCAAGGATTTGAAGGAGAGGGCAAAAGAGGGCTCCTTGCCTCTGAGTGTGACACATTTCTTTAGTGTTGTTTCCCTTTGGTTGAATTGAAATGTTGTCTTCTTCCTTGCTTGCCTTTATGGGTACAGATAAGCAGATACTGTGATTTGGCGGGAGTTAACAATAAAATTGCATAGTATGAGCCATGCTGTTTTTTTTTAAGTGGGCAAGTAGGGTGATTTCTCTATAAACCTCTGCTGTTAGAAGCTCTTACATTTCAGTCAACATGAGAATTATATTTGGAATAAATTAGTAAATTCCCATCCAGATTGACTATACCATGCAATCGTCAGGAACCATAATGACTGTGTAGTTACACGGTATTTCTCCCACTTAGTAATTGCAAAACATGCTGGCTCTGAGAACCCCTCAGGAACTGTCCTTCCTGGCCCGGTGTCCGTGCCACCTCCTCTGTTGGTCAGTATTTTATTGTACAGCGGAAGCCCGTTTGTTTTTGGAGTCAGACCAGATGTAAAGTGTACTCGTAAGTCTGCCATTTACCAAAGTATTCTCATCTGTGGAAGTCAGGAGCAACCTAATTGTTGAGACAATTTATTTAATGAGGTAAACCACGCAAAAACACTTAAGCAGAAAGCACCAGTCTTGGCACATTTTTGTGTTGCCTTCCTCATTTATCTTTGAAATCTTCAACCGCGTCCATGTAGTGATATCTTCTTTGAAATTCCTTAAGAGTCTTGATCTGGATCACACATTGACATTTATTTGACATCTAATATTGACAGTTATCTCTTGACATGTGTGTACTTCTTGTATCCAAACTGTCTTCCATTAGCACAGATATTCATTCATCCGTCAAATATTTAATTAGCCCCTTTTGTGTGTTAGCCCCAGAATAAGATGCTGGAGTAAGTTGGTGAACAACAGATGTGGTTACTATCCTCATAGAGCTTACATCCCAGCGGGGGAGATCTATATGAAACAACCTTGAATTAGTAAATGAAAATTGTGGTGATTACTGTGAATGATGCTATAAGGAACTATTCGGACCAGCTCAGGGATGACATTTGAGCTGATGTCTGTGGATGAGTACGAGCTGGCCAGGAAAAGGCAAGGATGATCAGTCTTAGGGCAGAAGAAACAGCATGTTCGAAGACTGAAACAGCAAAGAACCTGTTTTAGTCATGCAATAGTGAGCAGGAAGTCCTGGGAGACTGGAGCATAGGAAGCCGGCCTTCTCAGAGGGCATTGCAGAGTGAAGGGAGTTAAGGCTGGAACCAGGTGTAGAAATCTGGTCTCTTTGGCCCAGGAGCAATAGGAAGATATTAGAGGGTTGAAGGCTTACCTGTGGAAGACTTATCAGTAAAATAGGTAAATGGATAAATTTGAAGTGGATCTAGCTGTAGCTTAATTTAGAGTTTTGAGTGTAGAGATCTGCCCTTGCAGAGTCTTTAGGAAAAACAACAATGACAACACTGCCAAATATTTTCAAGTATTTCTTCAACTCAAATACTATGATGATGGGTATAGTATGAGGAATTTTATTTTCCAAACAACTTAAATTTAAAGATATATTTCTGAGGAAAAATAAAAGGGAATACTAGCGAAGTTTTTAGGACTTTTAAAACACTGTGTTTAAAGAGAAAATGATACTTGTCTTTAAAATGTATTAAAATGCTTAAAGTATGCTACTCAATATAGATGAAGAGTAGCAGGTCCAAAAGTAATATTCTTTAGGAGAGGAGAGAAGATTGTTTCCAAAATCTTTTTGTTAGTCCTATAATTCTGTGAGCCTGGATTCAAATCGGGTCATCTTCTGAGTGATTGAATAAAGGCTAGAACCCTGGTCTCCTAACTCTGCATCCACATACATAATGCTTATGTACTTTAGTTCATTTATTTTTGCCACAGGATACTTGTGTACTTAGGCAGGATCCAACTTTTCTTAGAGTTTTAGTAGGGGATACCATAGGTCCAGCCTCAGCATCTTACAAGAAGGTAAAAGCCAAAGTTGGACGCAGGAGCTGCCTAATTATTGATTTCTCTGAACAGAGTTTTGGACATGGGGAGCTCTCTCTAAGGCAGTATAATAGAAACTCCCAGCATCACTTTATTCCTTGATAAGAATCAGGATCTTTACGTTAATCTTCAGATTCAAAATACCAGATGACTAAGTACTCCTTTTACCAGGTGGAAACTTCCCTTGATTTACTGTTAACCTTGTCTGCCTTGATTTTTTTTTTTTTTCTTCATTACAGCTCTGCATATTGTTGCCTTTCTGTTTTTGCTCCTCATGAGACCTGCTGGCTGGCTGTACCTCTTCAGCTGTGGTGGGTTCCACGGCTAGGTTCAAAACTTAGGGAAATGTTGGGCACAGGAAAGAGTCCTGTGATGGGTCCTGCTGCCCTTCCCCCTCATTTTCCTATGGTACCACACTGGAGTTACAGAGAAGAGTGACCTGTGGCCCTTGGCCACAGAGGCTCATAATAGGATAAATTATTTATTTGCAATGTCCTTCCATATCTTTACATGTTTTAGGAATGTTAGAAATACAGTGTTTCCTGTGAAATGCCAACTAGAAAAAATCCAGCTAACTTGGATATGATTGAATTGATTAGCAAATTACTGGGACTACTGAAATTAAATAAGGATGTAGTTCTTTCCACCACTTTTAGTGTTTTGATGACCACATTTTTCTTTTTATCTACCCAGATATTAAAATTAAAACTCTTAAAGTAAAATTAACTTCTCACCCACAAAGAGGTAGGGAGAAGGACAGTAACGTCTATGTTTAATTTAATTTTTAATGTGCATTTGTTGTGTATATTTTTGCATAAAATCACTGCTAGTTTTTGTCCGGACAGGTGTATGAAGTGAGACTGATATTGAGGATGGAGAAGGATAGGGAACCACCAAGCAATGACTTTAATATTTTGTCTCAAAAAACAAACCAAAAAACCTCACTTTTTTTGGTCTGATCAAAAATTTTTATGTAATGAGGATTTAAAAACTCTCCCTACAGAAATCATAGTGATAACGGCCATATTTCAGCTCTTAGATATTCCCAATGGTGCTTTGATCTTAGATATTCCCAAAGGTGTTGATTTGGTTCTGTGTAGAGCTGAAGGAGGGGAGTTCCTGCTTGTCAGCTGAAGAGTAAAATAAGCCTTTAAAGATGAGATACAGGGGAAAAAAAACTCAAAGCATCTTCAAAGTGGCAGAAGGGCACAGTTTTTGCCATCTTTATTATAAGACCCTTAGTAAAGGTGTCCTCTTTGTTAACAATTTAATACTTGAAATCCTCAGATTAGATTTCAGACTGCATGAATGCAGTCTGAGCATTTTTTTTCTTCTTCCTGACTTTTATCTAGTGCTATGGGCTGCCTGTATTTCTGAGCCTTCAGACTTATTTTCTCTGGATTACTAACCTCTAATTGGAGATTTATTAGGTGCTCTTAGGTGAGCAGAGAGGAAGGCCAAAGGAGAAGGAAAATGGTGAAGCAGGAAGAAACTGAAAGAAGACAGCAGAGGGAGGAACAGGGGAGGATGGAGGTAAAGAGTGATAAATGAAGACAAATGAAGAGCAGTGAGATAGGGAGGCCTGAAGGGGAGTCACATACTGAAACCGAGCTAGTGAGAATACATGTAAAACAGGGTCTGGTGGAAGATCTCCAGCAAAAGTGGTGTAAATCAGTGATGAGTAAATTAATAGGGCAGTTGTGCAAATGGGACTCACTCACTTAAACTAAGCGTAATACATCTTTGATGACTTAGAGGTAATGCAACCCATAGGCTATACCTTTTAATCTGCTTGGGACCCAGTAGACAATATTGTCACTTCAAGGGTAAAAAGGCAGAGGATCAGAACATTGGGTGTGTCTCTATTTTTAAACTGTTAATAAGACATTCTTTTTTGTTTCTTTCATGATTTTTTAAAAATTTTTATTTATTTTTAGCTGTGTTGGGTCTTCATTGCTGTGCACGGGCTTTCTCTAGTTGGCGGCGAGCGGGTGCTACTCTTCATTGCGGTGCGCAGGGCTTGTCATTGCAGTGGCTTCTCTTGTTGCGGAGCATGGGCTCTAGGCGCACAGGCTCTAAGGTGCTCATGCTCAGTAGTTGTGGCTCACAGGCTCTAGAACACAGGCTCAGTAGTTGTGGTGCACAGGCTTAGTTGCTCGGCGGCATGTGGGATCTTCCCGGACCAGGGATTGAACCCATGTCCCTTGCATTGGCATGCAGATTCTTAACCACTGTACCACCAAGGAAGTCCCAATAAGACAGATTCTGAGCAATGTGAAAATTAACCAGACTCAGAAGCTTAGTTTGTAATATATGGATTCAAAAGGAACTTCATGTATTCCAGACTTCTTTCCACAAACCCAAAATATTTCTTTAAGAAGTGTTTTAAAATCCTCATTTGAATAGGTTAACATGTGCAATTGCCTTAAATTGAAGTGAAAGGAAAATGAGTCACTGCATGTATGATCAAGGGAAGAGCTGAGTGTTAAGTGGGTGTGATCACATAAGAATGCAGTGCTGTAGTTGAAAGTATTCTGAGACCAGAGAAGAAAATTCTGATCCATGTGCCGCCTCTTCTTTCATTCATGCATGCATTCAGTCACTCACTCAATAGATGTTTCATGACCACCTGCTTTATAGGAGGTACTGAGGAAAGTCATTGTAGGGGCTGCTGCTTCTACCTGAAACAGAAACATTGGAATTTCATCCTTTGAGCCCTCTTGTCCATATTATTGTTATTGAGGAAGAAAAAGAGTTAACACTGGGAATGGAGAGAAGTCTTAGGACTTTCAGTATTCTAAGACTACTGTTCTTTTTTAATTCAGAAAATGGTAGCTTGGAAAAGTCAAGTGTCTTGGCCAAAGTCCAGAGTTAGTTGGAGTGTTGAGGACTATGGGATTGTCGACTTCCCTTCTACGTTACTATTAGAATTTCTTCCCACTTTTTATCTTCATGAAGGGGATTAGAGATACAGTTTTTAACCTATAGGGGTTAGGAGTGGGACTAATGGCAATTAGATGGCAGTAAGTATGTAAACCCTTCTATTATTGGAAAAGCAAATGAATAAATACCCTCTCTTCTCCAGTCAATCCTGGGCCTGAATGTAGGAAAATACTTAATTTAATAAAAGAGGATGGATTTTTGTATGTGATATCATACTATGCTCATAAATTTCTCTCACTGATGAGGAAAATGACATTATTCCAAGTTTTGCACCATCTAACAAAGGAGCTAAACAAAGCCAAAATTCCAGGGAGTCGTGGAAGCCAGTAATTTGTGAAAAACCTTACATGTGAGGAGTTATCGTGTAGAACATCCAAACAAGTTGATAACAAGAGGTTTCTCAAAACATGTTTTAGTGGTGAACAGGTGCTAATTTAAAAATTCTCTGTTATAAATGATCATAAGTTTATGTTTTCCTGTGTGAAGGAGAAAATAATTTCCGAAGTCATCAAAAACAAATTACCAATGATGTTAAAATTTTTTGTACAGATAGTTTAATATGAGAGGGCACTCAACATGCTTTGGAATCAGCTTGGATTTTCATGTTTCCATTCCAGAGATCAAAGAAGACAACATGTCTTTAGGAATATGTCTTAAATCTGGAAGTGATACGTAGATGGTTGTCAGCAACCTTATTATTTGTGTCAATAATAAGCAGAATTTGAGACTTCCCTGGTGGTCCAGTGGCTGAGACTTCGCACTCCCAATGCAGGGGGCCCGGGTTCGATCCCTGGTCAGGGAACTAGATACCACATGCCGCAACTAAAAGATCCCACGTGCCGCAACTGAAGATCCTGCACGAGGCAACGAAGATCCCGCCTGCCGCAACCAAATAAAATAAAGAAAGAAATATTTTTTAAAATAATAAGCAGAATTTCTTTTCTGTTCTCAAATTGCTTAGAAGATTCTAATCCTTTTCCTTTCTACGTTAAGTTTGGTTTGGCCACTCACATTTAACTTCTAATACTTTGTATGATATAGATTCTACTGACCACTGTTAAACTCAAATGAGAAATTAAATACTTCCCTCCTCATTTATAGTATGATTTAGTTTAACCTTCCTTTTCCCCTCTTTTCTCTACTCCTCACATCCCAATTCAGGTATCAGATCCTTTGACAATTATTAACCTGCCCTTTTGGGATTGTTTGGCGTTAAGCTATGACTGTAGCATTTCTTCTAATAAATTAGATTCTTAAAAGAATGCTGCCTGCCAAGAAGCAAAGTCAATACATAGTGTGTATATTTTCAATGCGTTGCTATAAAAATCTCCTTAACCAAACATAATAGGCAGTTAAAATAAATTTGAAATAACTGTGTCACCTCTAGGTTTTAAAATTATTAAGCTGAAGACAGGTGGTCTAAGTTTGCTCTGTTTCCATTTTCCTTATTCACATGCCATGATACTTGCTCTATGAAATCACATATATGCCTTATATCTGTAGCTCATGAATTTATATGCCTAAATATACATTTTTCTAGTGAAATATGATTCAAAATTGAGTTTTCTTTTACAGTTGGAAATTAGTTTTACAACAATCGAACTTCCATCATCTTTGTCAGTCAGCACTCTAATTTGCCATAAAGAGCAAAAATGTACTTGACATGACCCTTTGTCATACCTATGTTTGAACTGAACATGTTATGTGAACAAATTGGAGAATTGTATGAAGAAGTAAATATATTTCTATTTACTATTATTTTTACCTCATAGCTTTCAAAAAGGCATTTGGAGTGGTTGGAAAGTTTAATAAAATAGAAATGAAAATTAAGTCCTAGATGGGAGAAGTGAGAAAACAACTTTGCAAATTATGTATGTTCATGTAATTGCTGAAATTGTTTATAAAATTGACTGAGGTTCCTGGCAGCCAAGACAATGAAACAGTGTGATAATTCCTCTTTTCAGAAAAGAAAACTAGCTCCTTATTTTGATGTTGGGAGTAGGATGAGGGGAAGCAATGTATTTTTGCCTAGTTCTAAACTCTTAGAAAAATGTGTCACATGGGTTTTAGGGGGGTGATTGAAGGATATACTTGACATTGTCCTCAGTTACAGATTCCTGAAAAATTCAGACATGGAATTCATTATTTTAGTTCTGACCTTTGATGAAAGTTCAAGGCAATACGTTGAAACTGAAGTAAGTAAAGGTGTTCCTCAGGTGAATATGGTTCATTGTAATCAGTAACTTTCTAAGGGTGTTCATATTCCATCCCACTGATCAAGAATAGATTAGTGGGCTTCCCTGGTGGTGCAGTGGTTGGGAGTCCGCCTGCCGATGCAGGGGACATGGGTTCGTGCCCCGGTCCGGGAAGATCCCACATGCCGCGGAGCGGCTGGGCCCGTGAGCCATGGCCGCGGGGCCTGTGCGTCCGGAGCCTGTGCTCCGCAAAGGGAGAGGCCACGACAGTGAGAGGCCCGCGTACCGCAGAGAAAAAAAAAAAAAAAAAAAGAATAGATTAGTAAGCTTGAAAAATAAGAGGAACTGATACGAGAGATTTTTTAATAAATATTAAGGAGCCTGGTGAACTTTCTGGTTTAGATGGAAACCACTCTATTCTCCCAGGCCAAGAAGTATAAACAAAACTGTTATTTACACTTTGAAGGTGTTGCTTCAGGGTGTTGCCATTATTTGTGGTGTCAGGTTTTTCAACCTCATCAGGATTTAACACTGATTATTTATTTATTTGTTTGTTTTTACTGATTTAAATTATCTGTACTTTTTAAAAGTTTCTGCTGACTCACAGAATTGATTTTGTGGACCTACTGGTAGTCTTTGGTTACCCCAAAAGTTAATCTTTACTACTTTAACAAATATTTATTGACTGTTCCCCTTATGCCAGGCATTGTGCTAGATTTGGGGAGTATAGCAGTCAGGTTGTCCTTGCCTTCGTGGAGTCGCTAGTCAAGTACAGGTTCCCCTGCTATCTGAAAGTAGAGCGTTCCTGTGAAACCTTTCCTAAGCCCAAATGGCACAAAGAAGTAATTACCTTAGGACACATCTTCCTAACAGATGCACAAAATAAGTTGAGATAAAGCACACATGCTCCTAGAGACACAGTTGAAAGCTATGGAGGCTGGATGCTGAAATGCTGAGTGTGGTTCCCTGGGAAGGAGCTTGGCGGGGCCACTCTTGTTGCTCCAGTGCACGCTGCCTCTATAACGGGTCACTGCACAACAAACCCTGAAGGCTATTTTTGCTTTTCACCTTTTTTCGTAAAAGTGCAAAATCCTCTTTGGATGTCTTTCTGTTAGCAAAAACAGGTAGTGACGTGGGTCTTTTGTAAAAGTGAAGTGACGTAAAGCAAACTTTCGAAAAGTGGAGGATACCTGTACTTTGGCTCTTAAATCTCTTTTTCATGTCATGGAACATATAATGGTCATTTTACCTGCACAGACTTTCCTTACCATAAGTCTTCATCACCTGCCCTGTTTTCCCACCAAAACGCCTATGTGAAAGTATGGTCATACTCAACATCACTCACCAGCGGGACTTCAGATCTTAGAGTTTCTTAATGATTCTGTAAAAGCATGAGTATGTTTCAGGGGTCAGAAATGATTAAAGTGTTTCAGGAAGCACACCATCAGCCCCAATATCCTAGACATGTCACCCATTCAGCAAGCAAGATATTTTTCTTTCCTTTACGGTTATACATTTCATAAAGTGGAATAGAGTGCTAGTGTGAACTTCCAAATGAAGAATGAAATATGTGATTGGGATGTAGACTATAGTGAGCTTTGTGAAAGAGTACTAGCAAGTGAGACATTAATTCTTCCAATTACTTCCGTTTTTCTTTAGTTCTGGTTGTGAGATGGTTACCTTCTAGTTAGAGAAGGAATTTTAAAATGCTCTGTGAGTAGATGGTCTTTTAAATTGGTCTCTTTATGTTCTGATGCAACTAAATCGAAATGGTGCCCCTCTGAGTGAGGAGAACCCTTATTAACTCATGCAGCTTTCCATTAATAGTATAAATACACCACTGTTGTGAAGCACTTTATGGGTCACAAAGCACTGTCACAGACATGTTATCTTCGTTTTGCAAACGCCATTGTGCGTGTTATTCTCTCTCTACTCTGCTTAGCAAGTACCTCCTTATCCTTCAAGAGTTCACACCAAATCTGCAAAGGCCTCTTGAGAGCCCTCTGAGCAAGTAGATGGTCTCTTCCCTATTCTTGCCTAATCTTTCGTGCTTGCCTCTTTACAGCACTGATCTCATCCATGTAGTCATTACTTGTTCACATCGGTATCTCTCCCTGTAGACTGTGAGCCTCTCAAGGGGAAGGAAGCTGTGTGCTCTTCATTTCATTTCCCAGTGCTTCTGTAAGTGAATATGCGGGGTGCTCTGTAAACAGTACTGGAATGAATATTGTGTGATGTAGCGGTTAGGAGAGCTTAGCCACTGCCCTTAGGCAGTGTTTAGTAAGTAGTAGCTCAGAGTAAAACTTAGATCTCCTAACTCCCATTTTTATCACTTTATTTGGTTTTTCAGTTAGTTGGGAAAAGCTTGCTCATCTGAAGATAAGCCATCTACCATCTTATTCATATTATCCTACAGAGATGTTCCGTGGTAAATATGGAAGATAAAGGACAGTGCTTTTTTGGTCAGAATGAAGACATTTCATTTCCATCACCGTGTGAAATTACCAATTGGCATTAAGAGGGGTTCGGACAAATACGTGAATGTCAGAGCCATTTCTTTCGCCCTGAATATCTTTTCTCCCCAGTTCCACTTGGCACATTACCTGTCATCCTTGGAAAGTGTGCACTATTGCCCCATCTCAGGGTCGCCATTCCTTCCACATCCTTCTTGCTATCAGAGGATCTGGATAGTGCCCCGTTCCCCCCGCTGCCCTCAGTACACTGTCCTGTTGAAAATCAGGTACATTAATTATAATGTGCTTTAAAAACACTATTGCCTGTGTAACATTCTACCTGTCTTGGAGTATTTGAATTTGAGTGACCAGTGGATTGAAGCTCTGTATAGTGGAGTGTTAGATGGTGGATGAAGACTGTAAAAGAAAATATTTGAGGGCTGGAAGGCATTCCTGGGCCCCTTAAAACTACCCTGCTGGGGACCATTCCAGCCTGTGATTAACAAACCTTAGTTATTTGCTAGGTAGTCTCCCATGCCACAGCAGGAGATATATATATATATATATATATATGTGAGGCACAATGCAGTGTTTATGTGAGAATAACGTCGATTATTTGAATCTAGGCTGCAGAACCTCCCTGAAAATGGGTTTTATAGTTTTGTGTGACTGCCTTTTCTTTGTGTTTGCATAGAAGGCGTTACGTAGCTGGAAGATGATGGCAATTATAATTTATTATGCTGTAATTGTTACCTAAATGTTTTTGAATAAGCAAAAATCACATCTGTTTAGGAGTAAGTTGCACAGCAAGAGAATTCCCTTTGAAATGAATGCCGTGTTCTCATATTCTGTAACTGTACACATAAAACAACATATTTATTTCCCCACTGAGTCCATTACATTCCCAAGTCAAACTGCATCCTCTCTTCCCTTCCCATATTAAACCCTTTGATTTAATGGAGGTTTTAACTACTGGTTCTTCAGGGAATTTTCAGTAGGCTTTGCACAGATTAGGTTATTGGAAAGTATAGTTATTTGCTTGTAAAGTGGCAGTTCTGTGTCAAAATTGATTTTCTCTGGAGCTGCAACAGTAAAAAGGATAAGCTTCTGCTTTGCATCCAAAATGCCCTGATGTTCCTACCATGATAGTTTTCCCCTTGCTTCTTGCTCAGCAACGTTTGGTTACAGGCTGGTTTGGACAGGTGCATATGGACACATGGAGCCCAGAGGGCTTTGATATCCAGTGGTGATAACAGATAAGGCCTCTTTTCCATTCTGGTTGACACTGGTCTGTGGCAGCCAGGGTTCTGGGCATGGTGAGCATAGTGTTTCTTCCCTTCTCCATTAAATAGGAACTGCATAAGCCTGGAATGGTTTTGTTTGTTCCACAGAAATGTAGCAGTTGAAATAATTACCTTGCCGTGCCCAGGCTAACAGGATTTATCTTCCATTATAGATCTTGAAGACCATACGCAAGAGTAGTTTGCTCCTCTAAATTTACTAAGCTACTCACTTAGAAATGATGTCACTGTGTAAAAGAGAACAGTCATAGCTGTGGCATAACCTAGAAAACCTTTGATAGCTAGAAAGATGAAGGGCAAAACGTATTCTCGATTTTTCTGCTCCCTGCTCATAAAGTAGAATTGGAGTATATAAGAATAGCAGGCAGCCTTATTTTTGTGTGTGTGTGTCCTCATTGCAAGTTAGGGGTCCTTTAAGATGGGCTTTAATCACTGAGCTTATGTGCTTTCATAGAGCATATATCCATCTATCTGGTAGCCTCCAAGACGTATCTTACTCTGGTCAGAGTCAGCCTAGTGACCAAGATGTGTCAGTCTGTTCTTCCTCAGACCTGGTGGAGGCCACATCTTTGAGTATCACTTGGGGGATATTGTCCTGTCTGTTTTGTTCTAGAATGCTGACTCCTACTCCTCACTTTTTATACAAAGATCTTAGCTCTGTCTCAGGTCAGATGCCCTTGATAGATTTTGCTTTTTTTTTTTGTTGTGTCTTGGGCTTGGAGCTCCAATTTGCAACCTGAATACCTTTGCAAGCTTCATATTTCATACAGTTAAGTCTTCATGCCCTGGCTTTAATCATCAAAACATTACTGGATTGTCTTTGTTTCCAACTCAGCTGTTCCCACTTCAGAGTCTGGCTTTCACTACCTGCTAATAGGCAGTAACCCCAGTTCATCTTCGTGAAATCTGAGGTTTCCTTAAGGTGCTGGTCTCAGATGTTGATGGACCTGTGAAGGTACAGAACTTTAGGCTTGGGAGGATCAAGAAGAAAACAAACCAGGCTTCCCTATTTATGATTTAAGTTTCATTTTGTGGCCTGATAGCTCATAATACAGATTGTTTAAAAAAAAATTTTTTGGAGTATAGTTGATTTATAGTGTTGTGTTAGTTTCTGCTGTACAGCAAAGTGAATCTGTTATACATATACATATATCCACTCTTTTTTTGGATTCTTTTCCCATATAGATCCGTAATGTAGATTATGGAATCAAGAAGCATTGAATCAAGAAGCCTAGAATTTTAGTTTATCTTCGTTAAATCTCTTTCATTATAGTTCATTCACACCATTCCTCTTTTCATCTTTATATCCATCGATCCACATGATAGTTAACATACACTCTTGATAACTTCTAGTGTTTTAAACACTGGGGATAGAAAAAAAGAGTAAGATATGCATCTTTCCTTTGCAAATGACAAAACTAAAGCCCCAAGACCAGAAGCTGTTTGCTGAGTGAGCCATGCAGGTAAGCTGTGGCAGAGTGCAGACCAGAACCCATTTCTAGAAGAATCTTCCCCACATTATTTAAGATCAGCTCTCTTTAGGCCTTTAGGACTCGGGTCTTCAAGCTTCTCAAAGTAGTAGATTTCGACTCATCAAACATTTGTGTTTTGGGAGTATCACGTGGGTGAAGAATTGGAGAAAGCTGATGGAAACAAAATAGCTTTTATTATAGTAAAAGTGAAAAGTATCTATTTTAAAAAATTTTGAAAGACACACAATGTATAATGAAGAAAATTAATGTAACAATCATTCTGCTTCTCTTTTTATATTTTCTTTGAGTAGATATAATGGAGAACAGCATTGTCAGCTTGTTTTATATATAGTTTTGTGCCCTGCCGTCTTTGCTTAATGTTACATAATTAGCATTTTCCCACATTATGAGATATTTTTCCAACACATAATAATTAATAACTGTATGTTATTTCAAAGTACAAACTTTATTTAACTATTTTTGTGCATGTTTTTACCTTTTTGTTCTACATTTAGATTTTTCTACTAATTTTGTACCCTTATCACCATACAAACCGTGCTGAGATGAACCTCCTTGTAATAAATAATTATATATATCTGTCATTATTTCCTTAGGATAAATTCCTGTCAGTGCTGTGGCTGCATCAATGGAAATGAACATATTAAGGATATTGACATATATTGCCCTGGGTCTACTTTTAACCCTTCCTTATATCACTCAGAGTCCAAAGCATGGAATCCTTACCCGAATCACCAGAGTATCTAGTATCTTAAGCTTAGGAAAGAGTACTCTTTGGCTAAATGTTAGCCACAAAACTGCTTGCCAGCAGAGAAGTCCCCTGCACAGCTAAGCTTCCTAGTGAGGGAGGTTTCAGAGAAAAGATAGCATTTGAGCTAAGTCTTTTTTTTTTTTTTTTTGCGGTATGCGGGCCTCTCACTGTTGTGGCCTCTCCCGTTGCGGAGCACAGGCTCCGGACGCGCAGGCTCAGCGGCCATGGCTCACGGGCCCAGCCGCTCCGCAGCATGTGGGATCTTCCCGGACCAGGGCATGAACCCGTGTCCCCTGCATCGGCAGGCGGACTCCCAACCACTGCGCCACCAGGGAAGCCCTGAGCTTGAAGACATTGGAGCTCAAAAAGTTGTGAAAAGGAAATTGAATTTTCCTAGCAGGACAAACAGGGTGTTCAGAGGGAAGACTTTATTAAAACTATACAGAATTTTAGAATTCATCTATTCCGGTGGTTATCAAATATTTTGAGCCTAAGAAATATTTTTTCAATCCTGATCTTGTCTAGCATATCAATACTTCAAACTGATTGATGTGCAGAGTCTCCAGTTAAATCAGAGGGGGATGAGGGAGCTCAGAATTGGGGGTAGAATCTCCTTTTCTCGGCTTCCCTTGAACTTCCTGTGCAGGTTCTGAGATACACCTATAAAATCCAAGGCCCCTTTAAAAAACAAATTTAAAACCAATCATTCCGGTTTGAAGTTGAGGACACTGAGATACAGAGACAGAATGTGACTTCCTCCAGAGTCAGAACTGGTTCCAAAATAAGCAGTCCAGTGCTTTTTCCCTACCCTAAAGGAACTATTCCAGAGCTTTTACCAATACATACTACTGTGCAGGTTGAAAGAAATTATTTTTACTTTGTTAGGTTATGTATTGTTGCAAGGTCCCAAGGGATTAATGTATGTATTAACTTCTGTAAGATGTTTCCTCAATCCATATTAACCATGTCTGACTGAGACTCAAAGGATCTATTAAATTATATCCAGGTTCCTATTAAATCACAACACTGGTAGGAATACCTGGGCTCACCTTCTCCTTAACCCAAATTAACACCTGCTCTTAGCGGTCTCAAATCTAAGGCAAGTTCCTAAGGTGAACAAATGACTGAGAAGACAAGAGAGAAGAAATTAAAATAAATGATAGAGTGACCTTCTCACACCACTCATGGTTTCTCAATTAACCAAATGCCAGCCAGCTCCACACTGCTGTTCTTTCAGTAATAGGTTTCATCCTCCCGTTTAATGCCAGCCCACACGAGTGCACACACAGACACACACTTTGCTAATCAGATTGGCAGCAAATAGAATTAAACCATTAAGGCAATTAAGCAATTCTTAGATAACATTTGATCAGTTCAACGAAAATGCAAATTCATGCTTCTTTTAGAGAAAAACGTTGATGAAAAGTCATTTCACGTTCCATGATCTTCATTAGTTTTTTTTCCAAATAAAGATTGCCATGTTTTAGGCTTAGAACTGCACAGATGGAATGGAATTTTTTCACTTTTTTGTTCTGCTCTGCTCATCCTTTTGTAACACACCAGGTTTATCTGCCTCCACACTTCTTTGGCACATTTAGGTAAACTTACCTCCAGCCTCTTCTTTGTGCCTCAAGGCAAACTTTGTTAATTTTCTCTGACATCTGATGACTCATGTCAAACATGTCCTCAGACTGTATCCTTTCAGCATTCTTAAATGATCATGGTTGGATAGTCATTTGCTGTAGCTCCTTCCTCTCTGGAGCCCACGTTTAAGGTCTCTACTCTCTCAAAAGCTTGTGGGGAAGACAGTACTGCTCCCCAAAATAGGTGCTTGAAAGTGAGTGTGTGGCCTTTGCATTTTCACTGCTGGGTTTGTGTGAGGCATCACTGAGTGTGCAGTCTGCACTCCCCTGCTGGATTCCACACCCTTAGCGAGAAGATGAGCCAGTTGCAGCCCATGTGTCCTTCACCCCACCGCAGCGCCATTTCTGCTCTAACTCCGGGTTTCCAAACCTGGTGGGTGGTCATCAGCTAAGGAGTTTTAAACATATTTATATTTATATTTTAAGCATATTTATATTTATATTTAAAACAGTGTCTCCAGAGTTTGGCTTAATTAAGGACTGTTTGGTTTTGTTTTTCAATCTTTCTATTTGATTATAGTGATCAGCCAGTCTTTATAAGACTTAAGCCTAGGTGCTATATTGTTGTTGTTTTTTTCCTCCTTAAATTAGAGACCGTAACACACAGTCTGACATATAATCTGTCAATGATACGGAAATCACGTGCATCTGCAAGATGTTATGATTTCCTTGTTTATAAAAAAAAATAAGAATCTTACATGTCAGGTTGTTTTATATGCACACACATACAACACAGGTGTAGCATGCTGTATCCTGCATGTATGTAGATGTCTATATGCTTTTGTGTGTTTAAATGTTATTAGAGGCAGGTCAAACATGAGAGGCAGCTGTCGAATAACGTTGTAGCCTAGGACATTATATTTAGTGCATCTCCTCCTTTTCCATATTAAATAAAGTATTACAGCAAACTCTCATCTGGTAGGACACCTGTCCTTGGTGTGCCTGCCTACAGACTTTTGTGAGTGTTAATATAAATAGTAAGGAATAAATGTGAATGCTTCTCAGAGTCTCCCATGCTTTTTCAGCACAGAGCAGCCTTGAATTTTACTAATTTATTCACCACTACATGGGAGTAGGAGAACACATCTTTTGGAGCATTTTTGGATACTGATGAGCTACTATTAAAGCCATCAAGCCAGAGTGCCACCAGTGTCTTAGGGAAGAGTGATGTTTTGGGAAGCAGTTGAGCTCAACATTCCAGGAAATATTTTTCACCTATTTGTTACTGTACATACAGGCTTACATTTTCTCAATTTAGAAAGACTACTAAAGCGTGGACTTTTGGGAAGCAGACACATAATGTTCTCAGCAATACTGTAAAACCTCATTAATTTGCTAAACAAATAAGTGAGATTATAAAGGATATTGCAAAGATTGTAGGGGGAGGTTTAATCGTCTTATGTTTAACTGGCTCTAAGAGCAACAGCTTTTTAAGTTCTTAAGATTCTGATGGTTGGTCTTCCTTTATTAAATCTGTCCTCTAAGATCTTTTAGCTGTTAGTTAGAATTACATTTTGGACTTTAGGATAATTCTGTATTCCTTAAAAGAAATTATTCAAAATAATTCAAACTGAAGTTTCCCATAAGTTGGTCTAAATTACATTTTATTTATGTGCATAGTTGTATTCATACTAATATATTGGAGTATGAAGAAGGGGAGGAAAGTCAGCCAGTGTGTTGTATTACTGTTGACAATAATTTCCTGATGAATGTTTGCTTAAATGAGGGATCATATACGTTAAAGGCTATTATTGGTCATGAGTACATAAAAAAGTTTATTTTTCATTTTATAAGTTGGTATAAAATTTCAGACTCAGTACCTCTTTCGTTTAATTTTTATACTTCTTAGACGCATGAAGTATTTCAGTATGTGTTGATCTTTGTTATTGGGTTTTCATGGCTCAGGAGTTTTTTGTTTTAAAATAAAATAGAAAAAGCATCTCTTAAATAGTCATCTTCTTGAACCCATAAAGTTGAGCCTTTGAGAACATGAGGCATTTGTGAGGTTCTAAGAGAAGATGTGTTTTCCCTTCTTCTGTGTCCATCCTACCTCCCTCGCCACCATGCTGTAATCTTATAATTAATAACTTTTAAATCAGTCAGTATAGGTAATTTTAAGGCTTAAATTTTTTTAAAATTTCATAATGGATGAAGATGTTTAGATATGAACATACATTTTTAAAAGCCTGCCATACCAATTCCCAAAAGGAGAGATTGACAGACACTTCTAATATTTATTTATGGAGCTCCAGTGTTTGTACAATGCCCTGGAAACCAAAGGCATCGATTAAGTTTATAGACCCCACAATAAGTTACAGTTATGCTAAACTGGGTTGAACTCTGTAACTTGTTTTAGTGTTTTAGTCATTGAAAAACACCCTTACCTTCAAATGCATATAATCACAACTAACTGTATTCTTTTTTTTTTCCAAATTTTTTTTTTTAGAATTTTTTGTTTTGATGTAGACTATTTTTAAAGTCTTTATTTAATTTGTTACAATATTGTTTCTGTTTTATGTTTTGGTTTCTTGGCCTCCAGGCATGTGGGATCTTAGCTCCCCAACCAGGGATCAAACCCACACCTCCTGCATTGGAAGGCGTAGTCTTAACCACGGGACTGCCAGGGAAGTCCCGCGACTGCCTGTATTCTTGAGTTAATTTAATGCATCCTTTTCCTGTCCTCTCTGTCTTCTGAAACTACTCCTGCTTTTTTCCTGTCCTCTTGCTGGTATCCTTCCCACCATCCATCCACCACTATGTAGTGTGCTGTCAGTAATAAAACCGCCAGATTGTGTTGGTGTGTTTGTTACATTAAAGACTAAACCAGGGGTCTTGGTTAAGAACACAGTTAGGTGGTATTGGTCAGTCTGCCTTGGCTCATCCTTTTTCTGTCCTCAGCCTGACTTTCAATCCTCAGGAGGCTCCAGGAGAGAGTGAGGGGTGGGTGCGTGAGTGAAGGAGTGGGTGTGTGTCTGCCCACACCTGCATGGTGACTCTTTTCTGAAGATGTTTCCTTTAGCCATCATTTCCATCCTGTCCTAGTACATCCTTTCTCTTTACAAATCAGCAGTTAGCCCAGGCCCTGATGAACAGTTTTCTTTGATCTCCCCTGTGGCTGTGAGTTTATCAGTGAGGCTGCTCTCACCTAGGGGTAGACTCTTGGGAGGCAAAATGCTTCTTCCCAGAGTCTCACTCGGGTTCAAGGAAACCTGTATAACACTCCACATGGGAAAGGACCCTGCAACACTTACATACATAGTCACACTGCCCTGTGCTCAGCTGTGCACTGGAAGCCGTCCACAGGCCACCCCTCCCTCTCCACTTTGAATTAGTAGAGGGTGACAGAGTTACTGCTTTCCCCTCCATCTTTCCAGGCTAGTGTCTTTCCTGTCCTCATGAGGCTCCTGACCTTTCTGTTGATGCCTTTTGCAGCCTCTGCCCTCCTCCCACTACCAGGGGCCCCAGGGATCTGTAATGGGCTCACATTAATTGCCTGTTCAAGGACAGATGCAGTTCCTGGAAGGCAGATTGGAGATCCCCAAGTGAGTACCACTGGGTAGAAGGGAACTGAGGTTGATCTAGCAACTGGGCGATGTTGCACTGGCACACTCAGACACACACAGACACTCACGCACCATCCTGCTGCGCCTCCCAGAGCATCACATAATCACTGCTCCAGCTCTAGGGGTTTTCATTTGGCCACACTCTGCTCTTGTTTGATTTGCTAGTACAATAACTCAGAGAAAAGACAGAGACTCTATCCATTCTAATCCCCTGTGGGTTACAGTAGTTCTAGATAGAAGACACCCCAGAGAAGGCGTATAATTCAGAGATTTATAAAGGTCACCTTATGGGCCCCCATGTCCTCTCTAAGAAATGAGCCTTTCAGTCTGCATTGCACATGTGTCCTTATTGCCAGAAGGGCTTTATTGGTGTCCTGCACCCTTCTTTTTTCTTCACCCCTCTCAAAGCAAGAAACACAAAACCATCTTTTTCGTCCTTACGTCTTCTTTTAGACGTACATGCTGCCATTTCCTTTTTCTCTGGAGACTGTGGTGTGACAGAGGAAGGGGAAGCATCAAAGGCTTCTTTCTGCTCTAACCACAGTCTTTGACTGGGCCGTGCTTTACATCTCTCATTGCTCTAGATGAGATGACTCAGCCAGCACGCTCCCTGGCCCAGCATGCCACCCTTTTTAGATCTCAGGGCATGGCATTTTGATTCCTCCCTGCAGTTCAGTGCTCATCACCAACACTGCAGACATCTGCTGCCACTTTCCTGCCTGAAGCACGGGAATCCCAGCAAGTCATTCTGTGAGCAGCAGCAGGGGGTCTTCTTCTCACTTAGCATTATCCCAGTTTGTCTCCTTTCTTAGGCTGTTATCATAAAACCCTGGAACTTCATAGCAGGATGGAAGTTTAACGTGTCTGTCATGCAGAGACCCCAATTAGCAAGTGAGGAAACTGAGGCCAGGAGCCATGGGTGATAGTGTTTACCTGGCTGCTGGTTCAGATTTAGCCAGCTTTGAACTATGCCTCAGCATTTTACTTGATGTAGATATGTCTTTTAATGTGATTCAAAGTGCCCCACAGCAGGCAGAGTTGCCCTGAATCAGAATTGATGATTTTTTTTCACTTTTTCACTGCCAGGGCAGTGTTGGCAACCTGTAGAAATTTCCCAGGAACTTTTACTTCGGGTGTGATGCCTTGTCTGAAGTTGGAAAAGTCTGAAGGTGATGCTCAGTTCTGGGTTGAGTGTCTTTTGAACATCCCCTCCAGACTTCTTGCAGAGAAACACAGAGGAGGAAAAGCTGCTGTTGTGAGAGCAAGGCTGGTCCCCTTTAAAAAAGCTAATACCCAAAAGCTCTCTCTTTTTTTTTTTTTTTTGATAAATTTATATATTTTTTATTTTTGGCTGTGTTGGGTCTTCCTTGCTGTGCGTGGACTTTCTCTCTAGTTGCTGCTGGCGGGGCTACTCTTCATTGCAATGCGCAGCCCTCTCATTGTGGTGGCTTCTCTTGTTGCAGAGCACAGGCTCTAGGCGCATGGGCTTCAGTAGTTGTGGTGCATGGGCTCAGTAGTTGTGGCTCGTGGGCTCTAGAGTGCAGGCTAAGTAGTTGTAGTACACGGGCTTAGCTGCTCCGCGGGATGTGGGATCTTCCCGGACCAGGGCTCCAACCCATGTCCCCTGCGTTGGTGGGTGGACTCTTAACCACTGCGCCACCAGGGAAGCCCAAGGCTCTCTTTCAATAGAATTTTTTGGTTTGCTGATTATAGCAGCAATATAGTTGCATTCTAGAGATTTCAGAAAATGCAGAAAATTTCAAAGAAAAAAATTGTGCTTATGATAAAATTGAGAGGTGATCACTCAGTGTTTTGGGGTATAAGCACTTTAGTCTTCCTTCTCTCTGCACCTCACATAAACTTTCTTCAAGGTCTTTAAATATATTTTCGCAGCCTGATTTTTAATGACCGCCCAGTATCCTATTATATTGATAAGGCCATTATTTGTATAACCTGCTTTTAGATATTTGGGTTTTTCCAATTCATCATTATTATGAAAAACGTTGGATCTCAGTGATTATATTTTTGAATAAATATCTCCTTGCAAAATTATTCAGTAAAAGACAATGAAGCTTTTCAAAATGTGCTCTAGATCGTCACATTTCCCTTCAGTGTCCCAGTTTATGTTGCTACCAGTGACAAATGAAGGTGCCCACTGAAAGCACTCTGTGCTTTCCCTTTTTTAAAAAAAGGTATTTCACCACATAAAAATCAGTCCTTGTGTTTGATTTATAATAACGTATGTCCACATCTTTGCATTCATAAAAATATTGAATTTGGATTCTCTCCAATTTCCCTTTTTGTAGAAAGGCACAAGTTCAGTAAGAAATTCTACTTGGAATTGTATTGAGTAGAGAAACATACTTTGATTTCTTCAATTTGTGACAAGTAACCCATAAACATTAATTAAAATATTGGTTAAAGTTTTGAATAATGCAGAGATTTAATTAGGCAATAGAGTTTAAAAATCCAGCAAGCCACCTATGCTGATCTCCTTGGAGATGACTGTCTGCAGGAAAGACAGACTTTAAACAACATTGTGTCAAACACAGAGCAAGTTTCTAATTTCCCACCTTTTCGTGCTGCTAAAGCCTTAGAAGATATGTATTAAGTCCACTGAGTATATATTGTCAGACTTGAGGACATTTCTAATAAAAGATTCACATAGTAAGTGTAAAACCAGTAAGCAAAAGACCACTAACCATGTAATGAAGGATTCAGGAAAGAGAAAATAATTATATCAGACAACCTAGGCCAAAAGAAGCAAATGAGCACAAAACTTAGGCTGAGTTTCTTGCAGCCTGTACAAAACACGGGAATTCATCTTTATTTTTCCCTTTACAGCTTGTATTGTATTATGTATTGAAAGGAAATAGTAAAGTTTATCAGAACAAAGAAATGTTTCTTTGTCACTAACCACTGAGAAGAAAATGTAGAGACTTAAAACAACAGACAGTGGACAGTGTGATTCACAAGACTTGCAGCACAGCTTATGACACATAGAGGAAAGGGAGGGAGGGAGGGAGGAAGGAGTGAGGGAGGGAGGGAGGGAAGGAGAGAGATGGATGATCCTTTGTCATCATTTTGTTTGTCAATGTAAACTCAAGGCACAAAGTTAAATTGTGGATCTTTGCAGGCATTTCTGAGAGTAGCTGGACTCACCAGGTCTGTAAGTCTATGGAGGTTTGATTAGATATGAGACAGAACTCAGAAAAATCTACTGCACGATCCTGACACTGGTGGTTCTCAAACTTGCTTCCATCAAAACAGTTTTGCTGTGAGTGGGACTAAGCCATTTCACTGTCTATAATCAAATGATTGCTGCCATTTTTCCACTGAAAGATTGGGAAAAAAACAAGTAAATGGGTAAAATTATTTTAGATACATGTTTTTCTAATACATATTTGTAGTAAGCCTTGCCTTCTTGTGCAATCAAGTGACAAATACCGACAGGAACAGCTGTTAACTCTGGATAATAACGCAACAGCTTGTTTTGAGGAGGAGACTATCTTTCAATTTTTAAAAAAATATGTAAGATAATTATGTACTTTATGAGTAAAATTGTGCCTATTTCATATAACAAACACATCAGGATTTAATGGATATTCCACAGCCATTAGCACAGAGTAAGCACATGATTTCCAGGTGCTCTGCCACATGAATCAATTTGAAAGCCTTGGTGAGCATCCCTGCTAAAGTACTGGAAGTGCAGGTATCCCTGATGGTGATTAGAAAGCTCTCCATTGCCTCCTGACTTTATAAGTGGGGTTAGCAAATCTGACACTTTATTATAAAAAAGAAAGATCTCAGATGCATTCTTGTCTTCACGAAGGACATACTGCAGTGCTTGCAGGCAGTTGTTAAAAATTATAGCTGTGTGTCCACTAGACTCTTTCTTATGTGCCTGACATGCTCTGAGCTTTACATCCAATATTTGTAAACCTTACCACAGCCTTGAAAGGTAGAGGGCGTTATCCTCCATATTTTATGGGTGGGGAAACTGGGCATGGAGAGGTTAATTGAATTTGGCCAAGACCACAGAGTTAAAGAGTGACAGCAGAACAGCTTAAGTCTGTTTGCCTGCGCTCCTTCCTCTATGGGCACTGCCTTGGAGTAATCAAGATTTCCAAAAGCAATTTTGGGTCTGCACAAGTTACTTGAACGGTACTTGAACGGTTACTTGAACGGTAACCTCATCGAAGTACCATAAAATGTAGGATATAACCTTAGCCTTGAAATATTTTTAGAGAAAGAATTAAAAACTTTAAAAAACAAACAAAAACTGTTCACCTTTGAGCATAACCACATCCCAAAGAGTCACTGAGCTACTGACAGCAAGTCCCCCGGACAAGTAAACAAAGAAACCTAAATAAGTAGTTTAGTCTTCTCTGTCTGCATGCTGCTAAAAATAATGTTTTGCTTTGACATAGAATTTTTGAGAGTTTTAAATGAGATATACCTAAAGCCTTTAGTTTAGCAACATACATGCTTTATGTTTTGGTGTCCATAACCCATGGGCTGAAAGTCATATCTATCAAGGAGGGATAATTGCCCCAGCAGATGTGATGTTTTCACTTGCATAATATCCTACTTTGAATCTTTGAGGAATTGTTTCACCAGTTATGTTGATTTGTGTCCATAGTATAGAGCAGTTATTTTAAAAATCATTTTTTGAAAAGGATCTAAAATGTATTTATTTGGGTAAAACTCAATGAATATTTATCGATTGAAACTTAAATCAAATTTCTCTCATGCTGATTTTGCCAAGCTTTAGTTAACTTGAAGACTTTCAAATAAGAATTGTGTCAGAGTAGACCCCTGGTTATTAGATATGGAGCAGCAATCAGGCTTTGTCCATTCTGAAGTAAGAGGAAAGAGGTGAGGGAATTGTTATGTGAACCCCATGAGCCCTACGAGTTTTTAAAAGTTTCCCAGGGCAAACCCCATCTTAGTTCACTGGCATTAGCATTTCTGGGCATGTACTAGGAGTGTAGAGAGAATGTACCCAGCCTCAGGGGTATCAGTGGTAAAGTTTAGAATACTTTAAGAGCAAACTTATCACTTCGACTCCTGTGTTGTCCATTTCTCAGATGGAGATAAGCTGGGAAAGGCTTATTTTTAAATAATAAAACTAGTTGTTTAAGTGTGTGACTAAAATTCTCCTTAGAATTAACCCATGGATTGCCCTGAAGTACTGAGCTGTGATTATAAATAAATTTTACCAAATATTGTCACTACACCTCTTCTATAGTGAAGAGAAGAATTTAGTGTAAAATTAGTTAAAATATGCAAGACATTTAGAACAGTGCTTAACATATATTAAGTCCTCCATAAATATTGTCTATTGTTTAGAACGGTAGTTCTCAACTAGTGTGTCAAGACACAAGTATACCCCTTCTCAGACATGCCCTGAAGTATCTGACTATATTTTTAAAGAACATTTTTTTTTTTGTATAGCTAAACATATAGATGAAGCACACACTGATGTTTCAGTTGGCTAAAATAAGAAGTGAGAGACAGTATAATGTCAAGTCTTTGCTTGCCAAATGGGGACATTGCCTCTTGGGTCTGTAGGAGGAGGGCCCTGAACACTCCTGATCAAAAAAGCTTATGTTCAGAAAGACACATCAGGTGGGCAGTGTGTTAATTACCACTGCTTCTTATACACACTCTGAAGACACATGGCTACATTACTGTAATTTCTTGAGAACTTTTGGAGCACAGGGCTCCAAAAGTACTTCAGAACTATCAGTTAAGAACTAGTGGGATAGGGCTTCCCTGGTGGTGCAGTGGTTAAGAATCCGCCTGCCAATGCAGGGGACACGGGTTCGAGCCCTGGCCCGGGAAGATCCCACATGCCGCGGAGCAGCTCGGCCCCGTGCGCCACATCTACTGAGCCTGTGCTCTAGAGCCCATGAGCCATAACTACTGAGCCCGCATGCCACAACTACTGGATCCTGCACTCCTAATGCCCATGCTCCACAACAAGAGAAGCCACTGCAACAACAAAGAGTAGCCCCTGCTCGCTGCAACTAGAGAAAGCCCTCACAGCAACGAAGACCCAACGCAACCAAAAATAAATAAATTAATTTAAAAAAAGAACTAGTGGGATAAGTTCCTGTCTATAGTTATAAAAGTGATTTATTTCATGTCTTATAACTGTACTATATTAATATACATATAGCCTCAAAAAAAACCTTTGTCAGACTTTTAGACCAGAGTCTAAATATGTTGGTGACATTTCCTAGGACCAGGTTTTGATGGCATGGAAATCAGAGAGTCTGAGAATGCCAAACTTCTCTAATACAGTTAAGTCATGAAAGCATAGGAAAATAAGAAGAATAGGGCATTCGGGACAAGATTCTATACCTTCCCTTTTGGCCCAAATCCTGTAAATTTACTCACATAGAAACCTGCTTTTTATTTGCATTTGCTATGGCTTGTGTCTCTAATGTCATCCTTTTTGAACCAACACACACCACATATCTGATTATTGTTTAGATATTCTACTTAGCGCTGAAGGCTCAGATCAGTTAAAGCGATGTCAGATACTGTAATGAACACAGTAGGAAATCATTCTTCTATTGTATGGTAATTGGTTGGAACCCATGAATTACATCTAAAATGTTACTACTGTTTTTACATAGTCTTAAGTTTATAATTAGAGTAAAACTTATTAAAGTAGGTGCATCAATAGGAAAAGAAACCATTATCCTTTCAACTGAGTCTTATTTCATAAACAGCGTATTAGCTCTTTAGTGACTAAGAAACATGGCTCATCTTTGCAGTATGTTGCCTCTATTCCTTTTTGCCCACAGATCTGAGAGAGGAGAGGTAAACTGATAGAGGAATTAAAGTTCTGAAGCAAATTAAGTTCACATTTTTATTTAAGGATTCTAGGAACCCCAAGACTGAATCCAAATTGTTACTTAGTTTTTAACCAGAATAATAGCTCTCTTTCTATTGTAGAGTAAGGGAAAGGTTAATGTTATCTGCCCTTGGTGATTTACTAACTGACTAAATAGCCAATTGAAATGTGTGGAAGAAAGATGAAACAAACTGCATCTTTATTTATAGGATCAGATCTTTGCATTTGGTTGCTGTGGGGAAGAGACAAAGTGTTATGGGGATTGGAAGCTTATTTCAAGGGGGTGTGTAGGAGATGGAGGACAGAAGGAGTGAATTCTACACGTCCTCAGTGAGTAGGCCCAGCCCAGGCAGAAGACTGCAGAGGGCCTGGGTGGACCACAAGACCTTTGCGTCCCCTCTGACTTCTCCCTTAACCCTCAGTCTGTTCAGAAGACAAACTGCAGGAACATACAGGGAAATACACCAGCAAACACAGCTTCCTTTTGATGTATCGTCTCCTAGCATAGCCTACAAAAGATAATTCTGTTTTTCCTTTAGAATTCTTTTTATGACAAGGTGATTTTATTATAATACAAGTTTTTAAATGTATAAGTAAAAAATAAAAGTGCATTTTAAAACAAAATGACAAGCTTTTCTTAGTTTGGCTCTCCTGATTTTTATTTAAAATGAAGGATCACTAAGCCTAGATTTTGCCTTACCAGTTTAAAAAAATTAAATTCAAAAAGCAGTTCCTATAGCTCTCCCCCTCCAAACGCATGTTGCAAGCTGCATGGTTTGTTTATATACATTTTGCTTCAACTCACCAGCTTTTCTAAAACTTAGGTTGATGGTTTAGCGGGTAATGATGGGACATAAGCCTGTTGATCCACTTGTCTTCAATCCACAAATGGGATAGCGAAGGTACCTATCTGGTAGGTGTGAGGTTGTAGTGAGATGATGCAAGGCCATAGTAAGTGCTCAGATGTTGCTTTCATCACTGGCATGGCTTCATCATTATTAACTTATTTCTCAATTCTTCGTCCCCTTTCTACATTCTCACTTCTAGAGATTTCCTGCTTCTTACTGCCAAAGAATATTTTTGAAGCTTCCTCTCTTGGGGGTACTTCTGGTGTAGCTGACTCCGGTGTGGTACAAATGCTTTGAAAATGGGTCCTGAATTCCTTTCCTAGGGCCTTTAGGGAAACTCTTGAGAGAATCAGGATAAGAACGTTCCTATAGTTCATCAGATCTTACCCTTTGTCTGTGTGTGATTTATGGTAATCTTATACGGGGGATACTCGACTACTTTAGAAGGACCCACTGCAGCTTTCCTGAATTTGGAGGATTGGGTGTCATGGAAGGCAGGGATGGCTGTAGAGGAGGATGGGGTATAAACAAGTGAAGTATCACAGGTCAGGTGGATGTTTGGGTGGCCGTGTCAGCACCACTGTGGACAGGAGGACCCTGAACTGGGAACTGAAAGACTAGGTTCTAGACCAAAATGACATCTTCTTAGCCTCTTTTCCTTATCAAATAAGGATTTTGAATTAGATTGTCTCATAGGTCCCTTTGTGCCTTAGTATTTTGTAATTTTTTGCAACTGTCTCATCCATACTGGTGTCCACATTTTCCAGTTGTATAAGTTAAAAAGCAACCAGGTCAGATGCCAATGTAAATCTTCATCAGGGTCAGTGAGAGACTATTTAAGAATTTCTAAGTCTCAGTAAAAGAGTGTTATTTTTCCTTCCTTCTCTGTGCCCAGACTCCATAGAAGTAAAAAGTAAAGATATGAAGTCCATCTTCTGTGTTTTGTCAGTTTAAGTAAAAAGAACTTTTCCTTCCATTTTAATAATAGAATTTTTGTGTATTTAATATAGGCAGCAATTTGGCCTCCAGCTGAGTTTAGATTTGAAAAGATGAGAATATTAAAGCTTGTCAGACAGCCCACAAACCAATTAAGTATTTCTAAGCTGACAGGATGTGGGTAGAGTTCTTTTTCTTTTCTCTAGCAGTACCCCTCATAAGTAAAAAAAAAAAAAAAAAAAAAAAAATCAGATAAACTAGATACTCTCTTTGAAAAGGTGGTCCTGATAATAGGTAGCAAGAAAGATGGCTCCACAATGAGATGAGTATGTAGGCCAGAAATTCAGACAAAAGTATTTCAAGGGTCTTAGAACAGTGCTGTCCAACAGAACATTCTGTCGTGATGGAAATACGTGCCGCTCTGTCCACTATGGCAGCCACAAGTCACACGTGGCTGATTGTGGCCATTGTGACTAGGATCTGAGCTTTAGGTTTTATTTCATTGTAATTATTTTCAATTTTAATAGCCACCTGTGGCTGATGGCTTGGACAGTACAGGACAAGAAAAAAATAGATTTTGACACATTTTCATGAATCAAAAAAGAGATAGCCAAAGAGCATGAGATTGCTGGAGTCGTGGATGGCTGATTTGGGACTAAGAAAATCTGAAGAGCTCTTCTGTGGAACACAATCAGACTTCTACTTTGTTGTTCCAAAGGAAAGAAAGAAGACCACTTGGGAGTAATTGCAGGGCAACGCACTTAGGCTCAGCGTAAAATACTTCCTTACAGTTAGTCATATGAAATTATAATCAGATGTCTTAAAATGTAGGGACGTCCCCCAGTTCTGAGAGTACTCAAGGTCAGGCTTGGTGACAGTATGGCAGGGACCTGCAGTTTCCTCGTCAATAAAATGAAGATGATAATACTTGCTCCACCCTCCCCCAAGATTGTCACTCAGCGCACTGAGAATTAGATGAAATACTGTTTTTATAAGTGCTTTGAAACTACCAAGACATTTTATTAAGCATGACTGATATTAGGTTAAAGACAGTGATTAAAGGACTTTATGAACTTGGAGTCACCTTAAGGCTCCCTATTCTGAAACAAGCAAAAAGATTCTCTTTAGGATCCTGCACCAATACCCCATAGTTTTGACAGTAAATATGCCCCCCATGAATATGATAAGTGGCATCGGTCATTCAGTCATTGATCTTAAATTTTTCAGTGATTATTTCGTCTGGAGAGGATCCTGAAGTTGGCACTGTTGCCTTTCCAAATACCCAGAAAATTTCTGATAATAAGCAAGTGGATGAACTCACAATAGTTAAACCATAGTAGACGCCCTCATTGCTGAGACACCTGGTTCGGGCTTGCAGCATCAGTCAGCCTTTGCAGCCTGCTGGTTCCTCCTGTTGGATGTAACAGATTCATGGAAAAGGAGCCGTGTAGGTAATGTCACAGCAGTGGCCTGAAATTGCAAAGAATTTCTACCAGCCTCATGAACCAGGGCATGGCATGGAATGCATTGGCCCTGCTTATCCTCCCGTGGAGATGTGGGAACGGCAGGGCCGTGGATGTGGAGCTCAGCCGCCCATCGGTGGGGCTAAGGCTCCCATAAAGAACTCCCACGGAATTCATTAGCCGCATTTCAGCACTGGAGCTGGAACCTCTTACATCGCAGGAGTGATGGTTCAGAAAAATAACGATGCCCCTTAGGTTATTATTGAGAGACCCTGCTTTCTTTTTAAGCAGGAAGACATTTCCTTGTCCTGTCTCCTGTTAAAATGATAAGTGCACAGCACTCTCATTAGGATGTAGCCCCTCAGCTCCCAAGGACGTGAGGAGTTTTCCTTTCCTTCCTTTTCTGCTGCCTCTCAGGTCGTCTCATTGCTACATTTTGGGTAGACAATTATGTACTAATAAAAGCTACAAATAAAGGACACTGGACAACCCCCATCTTACATACTGGCATTTGGTCCTTCTCTTCCATCTCCTTCCCTGGAGAGTAATGATACCCACCTGGACACAAAGCTGGTGGAATTAAAATTCAGCCCCAATTCACAGATGGCTGCCTTTGTCCATGGCACGCGTGCGCACCTAGATGTTCCTGCACATGCTTTCCTGGCAGCCGAGATGGATGCGTGCATAGGTTAAATTGCTGGAGAAAATCAACTTTCTTCACCAGTTGCATCTGATACAAATTTCTAAGTCTGGCTGGGCCCTGGTGCTGAGTATTCCCTCATTTTCACCATTTCCACAGTGGTTGCTTCAGACTTTTTCCTCTCATCTTGAATCCTCCAGTCCAGACTTTCCTATCATACCTCATTATCTATAGATAGCCTTGGACACTATAGATAATGTCTGTAGATAGGCTATCTATAGATAGTGTCCAAACAGATCACCCTTGACTTCCACCTCCTCCATTTAACATGTTTTGTCAGACTCGTTATTCATGTTTACATCACTCCCTCTGCAGTCAGGCAGAATGTGTTCTTCTTTTTCCCAAGGTCAAAACCGTGTTCTTCAGCCAACCCTTACTGTCTCCTCCATGGCTTTGTCACATCAATCATTTCTTTCCCTTTGTCTTAATACCCACTAACTCCTTCACCACTTCCTTCCCTCTCAGCATGTGAACTTGAGCAGGTCTTCTCCATCTTAAAAAAATAAAAACAAACTAGTTCCATTTTGAGCCTCTCCTTCTCTTCAAAGTCAAGACATTTTATACTTGCTGTCATCCTTTCTTCTTAACCTCTGAAAATTATATCCTGTTGTGCTCGTAGTGTCATTTCTTAATACCCACCAATGACTCACGAATGACAAAGTCCAGCAGAGGATGGTGGCCTTCTGCCTGGCTGATTACAGCCCCCCGGAGCTGCCATCCCATGGCTTTCCTGATCCTGCCCAGTCCTCTTGCTCATCCTCTTCACTGTTTCTATCAGGTTCTCCCCTCTTTCTCCTCAAATATATAAGAATCCCAGTGTTAATAGTGAACGTCACTTAATAGCAGCAAATCCTGGCTCCACCACTTATTTAGCTGTGGAAACCTGAGTAAGTTGCTTAATGTTTCTGAGGACATTTCCTCATAGTTCTTCAGAAAAAGGATAAAGGATAAAAGTAGCAAAGTGAGGTTAAAAGTAGCGAACACATGCCAAGTACTTAGCACAGTTCCTCTGTTCACTGCTTCTTACTTTGCCTTTTTTTTGCTCCCACTGCCCATGCCCTCACTTTCCATCTTTATCCTTTCTGCTCTTGGCCTCCCCTCTGGAGCCCCGAAAGCCACATCATTAACCACCTGCTGGATGCCTTCCTCAAATAGAAATCATCATTTCTTTCACCCAAAGTAAGCTTCTCAGTCCCCGTCTCAGCTTGACAGTCCCTCAGGTTTGAAGCACAGATGTCCATTGTCTCTCTCACCCTCACATCCAGCCAGTCAACGAGCCATGCCAGTTCTAGCCCCCTGGATTTTTGGCTCTGGAACTTTCTTTTGATTCTAAAAGCCACAGTCGGGACTTCCCTGATGGGTCAGTGGTTAGGAACCTGCCTGCCAATGCAGGGGACATGCGTTCGATCCCTGGTCCGGGAAGATCCCACGTGCCATGGAGCAACTAAACCTCTGCACCACAACTACTGAGCCTGTGCTCTAGAGCCCGCGAGCCACAACTACTGAGCCCGCATGCCACAACTACTGAAGCCCGCGCGCCTAGAGCCTGTGCTCCGCAACAAGAGAAGCCACCACAATGAGAGGCCCTCACACCACAATGAAGAGTAGCCCCGGCTCGCCACAACTAGAGAAAGCCCACGCGCAGCAATGAAGACCCAACGCAGCCAAAAAATAAGTAAGATTAATTTTAAAAATTTTTTTAAATTAAAAAAATAAAAGCCACAATCATGGTTAAGTGTCCTTTTACCTCCAGCTTAGATTATTGTTCTGGCCTCCGAAGAAGTTCCCCCTCTCTATTCCACTGTAAACATTCTTCCTAAAATGGTACACATGTGATCACATCATTACCAGCTCAGATCGTTCTCTGTGGTACTTCCTGTTACTGTTAACTTTGGACTGAAGGTTAGCCAGTCTGTGGTTCACGGATAGAGCAGGAGAAATGGTCGATGCTCTGCACAGAGTCAGAGCTCATTAAAAGCTGAATAAATTTACTGTAAAATAAAGAAAATCAGTAGTGTAACGGGATGTAATGCC
Organism: Monodon monoceros; assembly: GCF_005190385.1. Lineage (NCBI taxonomy): Eukaryota > Metazoa > Chordata > Mammalia > Artiodactyla > Monodontidae > Monodon > Monodon monoceros. Next base: position 74,095,333 of record NW_021703769.1, on the reverse strand, counting down.
GGAAGAACTGCTTTGGTGATAAATGGTTGATTAAGTAAAGCTTAGCTCTCAATGGATATATCCTCAGAATTAGTTATGGAATGAAATAGATAACTTGATCATTCTTCACTTGAAGCCTATCAGAAGAGGGCAATGGATTGGATGATTAAGCGGGGATCTCAGCTGCAAGTCAACAGGCTGCCTTCTGCTCCCACCTAGCCAGTGCGAGGTCACCCTCTGTACACCTCTCCTTTCAACCCGCGTTGAAGGGGCCAGGTCTCCATCCTTGCTACGGGTTTTTTGATCCTGAGACCACCGTGGAGCTCCAAAGGAGTTCCTTGCCAAACCTAGTGCAAGAATGAAATTGGGTCTCCAGAAAAACCGTGCGATACCTTGTACTGCAGGTCTTTTGTGGACACAGAAAGCTGGTATCCCTGGGTTTGCCCCCACTCCCACCCCCACCATGCCTCACACCCTCTCTCCCACCCCTGACCCTCAACACTCTGGGCAAGAAAACAGCATGTTGTGTGTGAGAAGAGGCCAGCGGAAGGGGATTTGATGTGTGAGTGACAGGTCCCCTAGGTAACGCCGCTGGGGAGTGCTTGATCTGACTGGTTTGAAGCTGAGAACTCACCAGGTCACACTGGAAACATTTGCTGCTGGGCATGGCTTTCATCCTTGTTTATCTTCTTTTTTTAAAAAAAAAAACCCTTCCTGAGGTTTGGGGGGGGTGTTGTTGGGTTATTTTTTGGGCTTTGTTCTTTTGGAGTTTTTTGGGTACAAATGGGTATTTTTTCCTGAGAGAGAGAGAGGGAATGTGTGTGTGTGTTTGTGTCTATTGGCAAGAGCATTTGTATGTTCCTTTTATTGTTTCTCATCACTGCAGGGAAAGGTTGTAACCTTTTGATGCCGATTGTGAATCTTAATGAATTCATCACTTGCCATGGGAAAGAGATGCTTGTTCAAGGAGTGGGGAAACATTTTCTCTTTCTAATGATATTAACAGGAACATTGTATAGAAAATAATAACTAATCTTTTGAGCACCTACTGCGTGTTACCTACCATTTCAAGCACCTCATGTATTAACTTATTTAATCCTCACTAGAATCCATTATTGTTGGTTTTCCCATTGACATTTGAGGAAACAAAAGCAGAGGGAAGTTAAGTCCTTTGCCTGAGGCTGTACATTCAGTAAATGAGAGGCCCAGGACTCAGACTCAGGTGAGGGTTCTAGTGGCAGCAGTGTTCACCCTACTGCTTTCCAGCCTCGAAATCGATTGGTGCACATAAGCATGGAGCTCCTGGGACTTACTAGATGTTCCCTCAGGCTGGTACCCAGGACATGGGCTCTGCCTTCAAGGTCATTACTGTCTAGTGGTTAGAGGAGAGGGCTGAGTCTGTCTTGTTTACCGATGTATCTCCATTGCTGGGCGCAGTGTCAGGCACGTACGTGGGAGGCAGTCAATAAAATTTCGTTGAACTGAGTCAGTATAGGCTCCAAAAAGTTAATTTAGCTTGTGAATTATCGAGATTGAATCGTGATCAGTTAACATTATAGGGTGGTCATGACCTGCCGCTTTTAGAAACACCAGTGGGAAAAAAGTTTGGCAGTGTTTGGATCACTGTTCTTACCTGCTATGGTATTTTTTTCTTTTTAGAGATTTATTTTATTTATTTTTGGCTGCGTTGGGTCTTCGTTGCTGCGCGTGGGCTTTCTCTAGTTGCGGTGAGCGGGGGCTACTCTTCGTCGCTGTGCACGGGCTTGTCATTGCGGTGGCTTCTCTTGTTGCGGAGCACGGGTTCTAGGCGCGCAGGCTCAGTAGTTGTGGCTCGCGGGCTTAGTTGCTCCGCGGCATGTGGGATCTTCCCGGACCAGGGCTCGAACCCGTGTCCCCTGCGTTGGGGGCGGATTCCTAACCACTGCGGCCCCAGGGAAGCCCCCCTGCTGTGGTATTTATAAAGCTCTCTCAAGGGTTATGTGGGGGCTCCCTAGCTCCTGTATGATTTATAAATCTATCATGCATGTCACATAAAGTTTTTCATGCTGGAGAACTATCAGATGCACTCATTGACATACTGTAATGTTGTGAGAAAAGGACGATGATTAATTCAAAGGTGGGACATAGGACAGAGGTGGGCGGGGCCTGGAGGACAGTGAGGGTGACACAGCAAAGACGTGAGCTAGAGTGGAGGCACGAGAGGTGGAAGGGGGAGGCAGGCGTGGGGAAGGCTGTACAGGGACAGTGAGCAGGGACTCCGACTAGACCGGAGCGTCGAGGCAGAGCATGAAACATCGCTCAGAAAAGCCTCAGAGTACACGGGTCCGGCAGTGACCTTAGACCTGAAGACTTAAGAGCTCTAGAACTATGGGCCTGTGGCTAATAAGCTGTCATTTCAGGTTGACTGAGTTTCGATTAGAAAAGGGTTTTCAGGCCACCCCTGCCGCCCCCCCTGTCGTTAATTCTCAGAGTGTTTGGACCATGAGTTCTGGGGCGTTCTGAGACAGCATGAATCAATGGAGAGGGGTTCTAGTGGCCGGAGGGCTGCTTGCTGTAGGGGAGGTGAAGGAGGGTTCCGTGAGTGTCAGCAGGTAGGGTAGCTTTGCCAGAAAGTGTGTAGAAAGGTGAGACATAGCACTCCCCTTCTCACTGAAACACTTTACTGCCGTCATCCACTCAGCAGAGCTGCACCTTAGGTGCCTAGTGTTTGATTTGAACGCTGTGTCGATTCTGCATGAAAATGCGCTGTGCCTGATGTCACTTTGGTGCTGCTGGGACGGAAAGTGGGTGTTTTATATGCTATCTCTTTTCAAGGAAGATGGAATGGCCTTGTAAAAGTGGTTTCTAAGGAATAACCTAGCATTTTAAAGATTTATAGAACAACTGTCCACTTATAGGTTCATTTAAGTTTTACAAAACATTTTTGCTTCTGCCTTGCCATGTCAGCAAAAGGGTCTGAGATTTAAATAAATAAAACCTGGTGGGACATAATAAAGTACAAAAAAATATGGTGCATCAAGTTACTACTGAAAGGAATATTGAGGCCTAAGTGATCTTCTCACTGATGCCTCCTGAACAGAAGACAGCTTTAATCTTGAGGTTCTATGATATTTAAATAAGCTGAGGGATTTATGAGCTGGGGATGCTGTGAGGTGTATCCACCAAAGATGAAGATCCCATCTCAGATGTGCACTTTTGTTTTAATGAAAGAACACAGCTGAGGGTGCAGAACAGAAATGTTTCCTCCCGTAGGAGTTTCTCAACCCAGCTAACTTGGTGAGATTTTTAAAAATAAATACTTTTGGGCTTCTCTGGTGGGGCAGTGGTTGAGAGTCCGCCTGCCGATGCAGGGGACACGGGTTCTTGCCCCCGTCCGAGAAGATCCCACATGCCGCGGAGCGGCTGGGCCCGTGAGCCATGGCCACTGAGCCTGCGCATCCAGAACCTGTGCTCCGCAACGGGAGAGGCCCGCGTACCGCAAAATAAATAAATAAATAAATAAATAAAAATAAATACTTTTGAGTACATCATGAAATAGGATGTATTGTGGTGAGACAGAGAACAGCAATGGAAGCAGGAAAACCTGTAGACATTAAAAAGTGTTTGCTAAGGCCCTCCTGTGTTTACTGTTGCGGGGGTTTTAGTAAAAACAAAATATGGTCTCTACCAAGTTCAGAAGCTGTATTTTCTCTGTCTTTATTCATTCTTCTTGGTTTCCTCGGGGCCCAGAACACCTAACACCTTCAGAGCACATGCCCCATGAATGAGTGGCTTTGGTAAGAAGCTCTAGAAAACACTATACAAACACTTTTAATCAGTTACATTGTAATGCCTTCATCCTGTTTTTCCATCTGGCCCAAGTAACTGATCCTTTGAAAATTGCCCTGAGGGCACTTTTATTTTACTGAAGAAATTAGACAAAAGAATAAGTAAATGAATGAATGAATAGAAGAAAATTGTCTCTCATGTAAACGGTAGACCAGATTATCCTAAACCTGCTCATTAAGACTTGTTTGGCTATGCTTTTTACGCTACTGTCCCTAAGTACTTTAATCATTTATTAATTATTAAACCTCCCTATTGCTTTAGGTGAAATACAAACTTGACACCAGTTTGGAATGCAGTAAGTTTCCTTTTTATTTTCCTCAAGTCTATATGCAATCAGTTAGAAACTTTGCCCTGTTGGTACTTTGTTTTACTGAGCCTCAGTCTAAAGTGTAAATTAAGCCCAGGAGGTCACTGCAGCATCATCTTCTGGAAACTCCTAGTATCTGAAAAGGGCATCCTTCATTCAGCTCCAATATCGTCTTTGTGCCCTTATATTTGTGTGGAGAAGGGAAGCCTGTCGTTCATAAAACCTGGCTATAACTACGCAAGCCACCTTCACGTTTGTGATAGAAATATTCTATGAGAGTAAAGTTCACTGTCATCAAACTTATACAAAAGCCAAACTTTCCAACATGTATTAAATTTGTCTTTATTTTGCATCATGGCATTTATGGGGGAGGGTCCACTGGGGGCAGCTTATTTGATCTGAGATCCAGATATTTTTTTCATTTGGCAAACATTTGTTGAACTCCTACTGTGTGCTGTACACCACGGGGGGATAAAACTAGGGCAGTCACTGTTCTCAAGGAGTGAGTTGTCTAGCATGTGAGTCCAATGTAAAACAGCTAGCAGAACTGGGAAGTAATAGGCTGGGTGGAGGTAGCGGGCCTCGGAAGAAAAGGGGAAGAAGAAATGGCGAAGGTAGACCAAGGCTGGCAGCAGAGAGGCTCCAAGTTCCCCTGGGAATGCTAGCGTTCAAGTAGAGAGGCCATTTTGAAATCTCATCTCAGCAGCTGAGTGGATGGTTCCAGTGGGATGGGTGGAGGAAGAGGGCTCAGTGCAGCTGGGCCAGGGTCTGGCCTCCTTCCAGGGATGGGATGACAGGGGCCCCCCAACATCAACAGTGATACCAGCTGAGTGAAGACAGTCAGGGAGACACCTTACAATAGTGCTTAATTAGGATCCTTGCCAGTATATTTTAACAAAGTGATGGCATTTGCCCTATGAATGACTAGATACCAAAGTGCTTTACCTGTATTATCATGCTTCATCTTCACAACTTTGTGAGATAAGCAGTGTTATTCCCATTCAATAGGTGGAAAAACTAAGGAATAAAGGGGTTATCCACCTAGAGAAAGGCAGGGAAGGTGCAGCAGCAGTTCAAGTCCAAGATTGTTTAACTGCAACACCTTTACTCTTAACTGGGAGGCAGTCGTACCTCCTTTAATATAGAAAGCCCTTCCAAACATCCCAACACCAAGATTCCACATACTTTCCTATTAGAGTAGCTTTGCGTTAGGTCTCTTTTCCCCTCATTTTCTTTCTCCATAAGTTTGGCAGAATCTTGTTGGCTTCACTTAATCATCATTATAAATGTAGCAGCACTGTTTTAAATACTTATGAAAAGAGAGTTAGGAAGCAAATGCACTCTGATTTTTTTTAAAAGTCTATTTCATTATTTTTAAAAATTGTGGTTATAAGCCACCAAATTGATTTAGTAGTTTGAAGCAACTTCGGGTGTTCTCTCAGTTACCAAATAAACAGTATTTCTAACCACAGTGACTAAATCAGGCACTTCCATGTTTGAAAAATTTATAGGGTAGAAAAAAATATACGTGCCCAAATAAATATCCAGGCAGTTGGGACATGTCTAAAGTGAAACACTGGTTTCCTGAAACATATTCAGTAAACGTACAACCATGTCACAGAAAGAGATTATGCTCAAGAGAATTTATTGTGATGTGTTTGCTCCCCAAGAATATTGCCCTGTAGTTTATGAAGCATCTCCATAATGAAGTCATTTGTTTCAGGTACTCTTTATGAAAATGAAATGTTCCCTTGAACCCTGGAAAACTTATTTGGTCAATCTAATTAGGAAAAAAATGAATTTTGTATTTAGCATTTTAATCTTGAAATTAGAAGGGACATTCAACAACTGAAGTAAATTCAAGGGTTACCTAAAATAGGGCTTCCCTGGTGGCGCAGTGGTTGAGAGTCCGCCTGCCGATGCAGGGGACACAGGTTCGTTCCCCGGTCCGGGAAGATCCCACATGCCGCGGAGCGGCTGGGCCCGTGACCCATGGCCGCTGAGCCTGGACGTCCGGAGCATGTGCTCCGCAACCGGAGAGGCCACAACAGTGAGAGGCCCGCGTACCGCAAAAAAAAAAAAAAAGAAAGAAAGAAAAGAAAAAGGTTACCTAAAATAAAGACTGAATTGATTGTCTTGTTTTAACATTTTCACTTAACAAGAAGATTTGTCAGATCAGCAAAACTTCTTGTATAAACTCTACTTGAGTTTGGGACTTTTTTTAAGGAAAAAAAATTCTTTGTAGGGATTATTTTTAATGTGAATTGTAGTGTATTCATGTATGTGAGCTTTACCAAATCCTGATGAAATGAATTGAAGGGAACGTATTTTTCTTTTTCTTTTTTTGACTGTGTTAGGTCTTCTTTGCTGCGTGTGGGCTTTCTCTAATTGCGGCAAGCAGCGGCTACTCTTAGTTGCGGTGCGCAGGCTTCTTGTTGCAGTGGCTTCTCTTGTTGCGGAGCACAGGCTCTAGGTGTGCGGGCTTCAGTAGTTGTGGCTCACGGGCTCTAGAGTGCAGGCTCAGTAGTTGTGGCACACAGGCTTAGCTGCTCCGTGGCATGTGGGATCTTCCTGGACCAGGGCTTGAACCCTTATCCCCTGCATTGGCAGGCGGATTCTCAACCACTGCGCCCCCAGGGAAACCCTGGAGGGAGCGTATTTTGAATTCGCCATCTATTATATTTTTCGGTTCGGTGTATGAGGTAGAAGGCTGATCTTATTGTGCAAATGGGCCTTCATGGTGTGGTGTGACACCTCTGCAAAGCTGTGGAATTTTATCCTCTGCATTCTGTAGCTCCTAGATGCTAAAGGCTCAGCTGTATTCATGTGGAGCCAAAAGAAGGCAGCCAATTACACGTTAGCCTTACGCCCGGGCAGAGACAGTCACAGAAAGACAGCTTTGGTGGCCCTAATCAGACGCGTGCCAGGAGCCAGATGATTTGTGGCGGTTTTCATTTTGTGGCCTTCTCTACCGGTGTCTATTTAAAATAAGTGAGAATCAAGCAAGTGAAAGAGTGCCACACATGTTTGTAAAGAGGGCCAAACCAAAGAAATAGGGCCATTTTCCTGAGACCGTCTATCATAGGAGCTCAGGGGCACAGCTCCGCAGTCGGGCTGGCTGGGTTTGAATCCCACCACTGCCACTTATTTGTTGGAAGACATTGGCTAAGTGGCTCACCCTCTCAGTGCCTCTGTTTCTTCATCCCTGGAAAGGGTAGAGAATAGAGGCTATAAGATCAGTAAAAGGATTAATGGAAGAATATAGATATAAAAACACTTCGAGCAGTGTCCTCCCCGCGCTGAGTATACAGTAAATGTTAGTGCACATCACTAGTATTTCTAAAATTCCAAACTTGAACTTTGCAGGCACTTCTGTTAAGCACAGTTGGCTACCCTGTAGATACAAATTCTTAGGCAAGGATGAGTGATTATCAAATGAGTCCATGCAGACAGATTGTCCTGTCCCCAAACAAGACATAGACCGTGGACATCAGCCTGGCCCTCACATCCAGGCAGTCTGGGGCACTGTGCTCAAAGGATACAGCAAGCTCAGGCAGACATTTGTACCAGGAACAACCTCGTAGGGGCACCTCCCAACGGTCAGCATCACGGGAGATAGTACAGGGTCAGGTAACGCTGAAGCCTTGCTCCACTTTTGTCCAGAGCTCAAAAGATGGCACAAAGCCCTAGTTTTCTTCATCCTTTTGGTCCAAGTACTTTACATGTGATTCCGAACTCAGGTTCAAATGGGCGCCTCCCAGCAACGTCACCCTCTCCCCTTCCTGGCTTGCACCAGTTAGAGCCCCTTCTAGAACTGGAGTTGGAGTTAATCCCACAGACATTGAAAGTAGAAGCAAGGATATTTCCCAAAGGAAAATTGGAGTCCTGTTTTACCAAGAAAATTGAAAGGATGAGGTGACAAAAACAACAGATGTCTGTACATGGCGGGGTGGGGTGTAAGCAGTGGGGGCTGAGACAGCTTGGTTCTCCACTTAGCATCGGCCCAGAAACCAGGTTTGCAGGGGAGGCCGGTCCACAACCCAACCCAGAGGCTGAGACAGGCAAAATAAGAGGGAAAGAAACAGACATTGGGAAAAAATAATATTCACCGGGTGTCTATTCCACGCCAGGGTCTTTACGTTTGTGGTCTAATTTAAGCCTCGTCTCACCATGAAGTAGAATTGAGGGTTTAAAGGGGCTGGAGATGAGGATAAAGATAAATCTGGAGTCACCCAGAGCTTTGGGTGACCCCAGGGCAGACTGACAAAGCAGGCCTCTTAGAGGGGAACAGGGGTTCTAAGTGGTGGGGGGCATGCAGGCAGGTTAAAAAGGGGGCTGCTTGGGGTTCTAACAATGAAATCATTCTGTCTGACCTAGACGTGAAGTGATTAATTACTTTCGTTGTTTGGAAAGCAGTAAAGCCAGCCAACCATGCCACAGTCTTGATCTTGAAACCCACATATCTTATTTTTCAACAAGGAAAAATCCTTTTAAAGAGATAAATGTGAATTCTGTGTGCCATGTATATATTTGTGCCACATTTAATTTCATTAGCTGTACCATCACACGGCTGTGCTTATTTAACTGCTGAGAGCAGATGGTAATGCCTTCTGAAGAAACATGGTTCCACAATGTAATTGAACATGTCCTGTTGACAGAGTTACAACCACCCATTTTCCCAGTTAAATATAGGTAATTCAATAAAATGAACACAGAGTCTATTTCTCTGCCACTACTTGTAGCTCAAAACAAAAGGGAGAAAATGTGCTGTAAAGTGGGGAAATTGCACAGTTATAGTGTATAGCATGGGGGGGATAGGAATAAAGGCAGGCCTTTCCCTCCCACTCTGGACGACAGAGGAGCTATCTGATACCTAGATTTGGCTGGTGACCCAGGGGAGAGGCCTTGGCTTTCTCAGCTATGACCAGTCTGAAAGTGGTGATGAAAGTGGACGTGAACATTATGAAAACTAGCCGGTACATTTTGCAAGATGATGTAAAGTTTGGCTTCTGAGTGGAATCAAGTGCAGAGGAAACATTTGTGTTGACTCTGGGCAAATGAGGATGTTGGGTTTTATGATTGTTTTCAATTAATACAAAAATAGGCTGGCCAAATTAATGTATGAGGACAAACATCTGATGAAGCTGTCACTGAAAATATTTTTGTATTTATTGAAAAAAAAATAGATTAACTGTAGGCTCCTCCAGGCCTCCCTGATCCTACTTATGTAACTATGAAATATAAAGTTTCAGTAAAAGAAAGAAGAAAGTCATACTCTGGCACTGGAACTTTTCAGCAAGGTCACTGGGGATGATGACAATGATGATTATCACTGTGGCTGATAATAAGTGAGACCTTCTTATCAAAAAGAAGTTGGGGGCTTCCCTGGTGGCGCAGTGGTTGAGAGTCCTCCTGCCGATGCAGGGGACATGGGTTCGTGCCCCGGTCCGGATGGATCCCACATGCCGCGGAGCGGCTGGGCCCGTGAGCCATGGCCGCTGAGCCTGTGCATGCGGAGCCTGTGCTCCGCAACAGGAGAGGCCACAACAGTGAGAGGCCTGCGTACCACAAAAAAAAAAAGAAGAAGAAGAAGAAGAAGAAGAAGAAGAAAAATGGATTTAAATGATGCAGTTGCTATGTGTACATTTTTCTGAGCTATCTTTCTATTGTGTGAGCAAAAACTTGCAGTTGTTCTCACCTCTCTCCTTGCTTGTGGAGAAGTTGAGAATCAGAAGGACCTTAGAATCCACTCAAGGTCAGCCTCTCATTTTACCCATTGAAGAAAGTAAGGCCCAAAGAGGAAAATACACACAGCTCAAGAGAGATTAGGGCCGGGGCTCCGTTGTGTCTTCCCCTGTAACTGATTTTGCCCCTATTCCAGTGCTGAGGGGCTGATGGGGAGAGGGAAGGGTGGAACGTGAACACGTGAGGGTTCCCTACCCTCACTGCTGGTCACCCAAAGCAGCTTCACTTCTATCTGTTTCATATATTGGGGTCCCCTGTAAGAATTTATTTAAAATATTCTTCTCACGTAAAGAAGTACAAAGTTCGAAACCCACTATCCTTAACCATAGGAATTCTTAACAGTAGTGGTGGTTGTATATTATGTCTGCCCATCTGCACTCCTGCCCTGTGGGTCTTAAGATATGGGCTCCCCTGTATCTACTGTTCCTAATTCACATGACAAAAAGCAAAGCTGAACCAAATCTTCTTGTGGAGAGTATGTTCAGAAGGTAGAATAAGGAAATATTTTAGGGTAGTTGAATGTTTAGACAGTGTAGAACTTTGTCACCCTACCCCCATCCCAATTCGATTTGGGAAAATTAGACTTAGGAATCAGAGTCCTGGATGTTGGTCCAAGCTCTGCAGGGAGTTGCTGTTTGACATTGCACATCACCTGTAGCCCAGTTCGGAGAACCATCAGTCCTACCTGTTAAGGAGGTAGGAGAAGATGGCAAGGCTTACCCAGACGCTGCAGAGTGAATCCCAGCAGGAAGAGGAAGGCGTCCCACCCCTGAGCCCATTAGCACCAGCCACCTGCCTGCATGTACCTTCACCCCAGGCCTCCTCTCTAAAGCATCTCCACTGGTGACTCAGAAATCTAACTGTTCACTTTACACGTTTTACGTTTGATTCATTTAGTCACCAAGTCTGGAGCTACTTTCTCTGCTTTTTGCCCTGTGGGTGGGGGCCAGCCTCAAGTTCAGCCCAGCAGGCTGAGCCTGGAGAGGCAATCACAGCCCCCAGATGAACTCCTTTGTCCCTGAAAGGGGCCTTTCTAGGAGGCTCCCCAGGGGCTGCTGATGTGTTCTCCCAAGGCTTTGTGATTGCCTCTCCACCTGTCCCCAGAGGGATCTGATTGCAGCTCTGCTCTCCCCTGGGCCTTTCTATGCTTTTTACCCACTTCCAGCCTGTGTCCTGAAGGCCTGATTGGCCTCTCCACTTCTCCAGGGCACCAGAATTGTTCTGCAGCTCCCCTTCAGCTGCCTCAGCCATCTGACCTCTGCCACACTGGGTTTTGGGTTTTCCTTACTCCATGAGTGTCCATTTGAACACAGGTGCATGCACACACATGCATACAGCCCATTGTAAAAAGCCCTCTGGATCTTTCTCTCAGCACTGCTTAATATCATTCCCACTTTCTCCTAAACCTAACTTCCCAGTTAACCCCTGACTCAGACTAGCCAACCAGGGCCAAGTTGGCCACGCCCTTTTCTTTAGTTTACTTGGAGCTGGTAGAAGAGGCTAGAGGCCCAGGTATTGTGTGCTTCACCCATCATCTCTCTAATTTAACACAGGGCCCGTAGCCACTTCTGAGAGATCAGATCAGCTTTACTCTGAGTGGTTTCTTTTAGCCATGTTGGAATTTTTTCCTCCCTTGGCATAAAGTAATGAGTGTGCTCCCTGGGGTGGCAGCAGTGAAGAGACATTGAGTGTTCACGTCACATCAGCACAGTTGTGGAGGCCATGAAACAATCTTATCATCAAAGTGCTCGGTAACAGCTATAAAAGCGTAATCACAGATGGCAGAGGGCATGAAGTGCATGGCTCCATGCTTAGTTCTTAGATAATAGGGGCATTCATGGATTTCCACATGGAGCCCTTGGTGTTTCCAGCCCTGTGTCTTCCCAACTTCTCAAAGGACTACTTTGCTCCATTTGTCTAAAGGTCACTGCCTTTAGGAATAGCCTCAGGGGCTGCTCTACCTGTCGGCCTTCTGCATGAGCCTTGTGGAGCTGGTTATGGTGGAAGGGGAACTGGAGAACATTCTTCAGCCATGGCACTGTATAGATTTGCTCTTCCAAAGAAAATTGCCTTGGGAATAGCACTCCTAACATGGCCAGGGCTGGGGATTGAGGGGACAGCAGAAGGTAACTTGTGACATTTTCCCAGAATTTTTTGTAATATCTGATTCTTCATTTGCGATTTCTCTTTTTGAATAAGATACACAGGTAGTTCATGTAATTCAGGATTTGGGTGTTCTAGTCATCATACTGTGTCTTTCAAAATTCAGTAAAGGTGCGGTTCGTCTAAGTCGTCTTTCTGCAGGAATCTCTTCCGTTCCCATCTGCTCGTAGACTCCCTGTTTTGTAGTATTTTGTCAACTGACCTGCATTTGTTGTGTAAAATTTGTCGTTTAATTTTTGTTTTATTCCTAGCTATCAGCATAGGATGACTATGGTGACATCTTTTCAGCCTAAAGCAGAGACACTGGTATTTGGTCGGTCACTATAGCCTTGGTGGAGACGTGTGTGGTTCCTTTTAGGTCTTTCTAAATATTGAGAAGAGCTCCCTGACCCCCACAATCAGCTCCATGGACCCCTGCTCCCAGCCACTGAATTCAGCAGTGCTTTGTGTTTGCCTTAATACTATCATGATGGAGAGAAGCTACGTTTAGGATTTTTATTTGAAGGGTTGGACAGCAAGACCTTCTACTGCATTGGATTTTCAAATAGGCTTAATGCTTTCTACTCCAGAGAACTGGATGCCTTTTAGGTAAGAAAACTAAAACATAATAGGTTGGTTTTAAGATCACAGTGCAAGCTTGTCAGAATCACGTGAATAACTTTTTTGTGTGTATCTATTGGGTATAAGCCAGTGGGCTAGAAGCCCAGGGGTGACAGAAAGGGGTGAAAGTTGCAGACCCTGCCCTCAAGGGGTTTCTGTGTAAGAGAACAAATAAAGTATAAATAAAATTAACCACATTCAGCAGTAATAAATGAGTTTAGACCACTAATTTGTGAAGATTTCAGAAAATGGGAGAGAATTTGATTTATTTAAAAAGACAGTTTATAGAGATGGAGTTCACATGACAAAATTAACCATTTGAAATGAACAATGCAGTGGCATTTGGTACCTCCAAAATGTTGTGCAACCACCACCTCTACCTAGTTCCAAAATATTTCCATCACTACAAAGTAAAACCCTTTATCTACTGAGCAGTATACTGATTCCTCTCTCCCGCAAGCTCCTGGCAGCCTCTGATCTGTGTTCTGTCTCTAAAAGTTTATTCTGGATATTTCACATAAGTGGAATCATACAATGTGTGACCTATTTGTCTGGCTTTTTTGCTTAGCATAATATTTTGGAGGTTCATCCATATTGTAGCATGTGTCAGTACTTAATTCCTTTTTATGTCTGAATAATGTTCCAATGTATGTATATACCATAATTTTTTAACCATTGATGGACATTTGGGCCATTTCTACCTTTTGGCTATTTTGAATAGTGCTGCTATGAACATGTGTGTACATGTGCTTGTATGAGTATCTGATTTCAGTTCTTTTGGTTATGTACCTAGGAGTCAAATTTCAGGGTCATATGGTAAGTCTATGTTTAACTTTTTGAAGAATCACCAAATCCATAGGCTGAACCATTTTGGGTTCCCACCAGCAGTATATGAGGGTTCCAGTTTCTCCAAGTCCTCTCCAACACTTGCTCTTTTTTTGTTTGTTTGTTTGCTTCTGTTCTGTTTTTTTATAGCCACCGTAGTGGGTGTAAAGTGATACCACATCGTGGTCTTTATTTGCATTTCCTTATCAATTAATGGTATTGAACATGTTTTCATGTGCCTGCATATCTTCTTTGAAGAAATGCCTATTCATGTCCTTCGCTCACTTTGAATTGGGTTGTCTGTCTTTTTGTTGTTGAATTGTAAGAATTATTTATATATTTTTGATATTAGACCCATATCAGATATATAATTTGCACATTTTCCCCATTCTTTAGGTTATATTTTCATCTTCTTGGTAATGCTCTTTGTTGCAGTTTTGAATTTTGATTAAGCCTAATTTATCTGGTTTTTGCTTTTATTGCTCATTTTTTATATTATATCTAGGAATCCTTTGCCAAATCCAGAGTCATAGAGATTTATCCCTATGTTTTCTTCTAAGAGTTTTGTGGTTTTAGCTCTTATATTTAGGCTGATGATCCATTTTGAGCTAATTTTTGTGCATGATGTGGCTATCCAGTTGTCCCAGTACCATTTGTTGAAGGGATTCTTCCTCCCTGTTGAATTAATCTGGGCACCTTTGTCTAAATCAGTTGGCCACAGATGTTTATTTCTGGACTCTCAATTCTATTCCTTTGTTCTGTATGTCTGTCCTTATGCCAGTATTACACTGTTTTGATTAGTGTAGTTTTGTAATACGTTTTGAAATGGGGAAATGTGAGTCTTGCTAACCTTTTTCTTCTGTTTCATGATTGTTTTGGCTGTTTATAACCCCTTACAATTCCATATACATTTGAGGAATTGGCTTTTCCATTTCTGCCAAAAGACCATTGGAATTTTGATAGGAATTGCATTGAATCTATTGGTCACTTTGGGTAGTATTGACATTTTAACAATATTAAGTTTTCCAGTTCATGAACATGGTGTGTCTTTCTATTTACCTAGGTCTTCAGTTTTGTAGTTCTTGGTGTACAAGTCTTTTACCTCTTTGGTTAAGTTATTCCCTAGGTACTTTATCCTTTTGGATGCTATTGTAAATGAGTAGTTAATTTCCTTTTTGGATGGTGCATTGCTGGTATATAGAAACACAACTGATTTTTTGTGTGTTGGTCTTACACCTTGCAACTTGGCTGAATTCATTTTATTAGCTTTGAGATTTTCTGTATATGGAATCACTTCATCTGTGAACAGAGATGCCTTTTATTTCTTTTTCTTGTCTAATTGCTCAGGTTAAAACTTCCAGCACAGTGTTCAATAACAGTGGTGAATGCAAGCATCTTCGTTTTTTTCATGATCTTAGAAGGGAATGGTTTCAGTGTTTTACCACTGCGTATGATGTCAGCTATGGGTTTTTCATAAATGCTCTTATCATGTTAAGGAACTTCCCTTCTATTCATAGTTTTCTGAGTGTTTTTATCAGGAGAGGGTGTTGGATTTTGTCAGATGCTTTGCCTACATCATTTGAGATGCTTGTGTGGTGGGTAGGATCTTACAGAAAGAGGAGGAGTGGATTGATAGAGACAAAGAGAAGTGTGGAGTCTGGAGAAGTAAGTAGCTAAAGTACAGTGCTAGGAACTCGACTAGATTCTGCAGAGATTACTGCACAATCTAAAATCACTGGAAGAGAATACAGCAGAACAGCGGACCAGATAACAAGCCTGGAAAGGGCAGATTCTGAGTATACTGGTAAGGACTTTGAATGCCAGAATGCCTTGAGCTACTGGACCTTTGTAAAGTTTCTGAACCCAGTTGAACTAGGAATTGTGATAGCTCATTATTCTCTACTTTTGTATTTCCACTTCTGCTTTTCTGCTGACTTTTTCATCCATCTAACTATCCTTCCTTCTTAATTTTGGTAGTGAAGTGTTATGTACACTTTATGAACAAAGGAAATACTGGATTTCTTCAATGCCATGTAATGAATCCTATGATTTTTTTTAAATTCAGGATAAAAACAAAATTAAGACGTGAGCCAACTCTTTTTGGTGGTTCATTTCTAGTTATGTACAGAGACAGACCTGGTAACAAGCCAGCAGCTTTTGTCAGGGCTGTAAATTAGACTGGAGAGAAGAATGAACTGCACATTCCTAGCTCCTGGGCCAAGGTTCCTGAAATTTCTGCCAGCCCTCTTGCAGACAGCAGCATGGTTCCTCAGCTGTCCTAGTCAGGGAGACAGATGGAACCTCAGGGGCTTCCTGTTCAGGCGTCTCAGAATTCAGAGTTGTTATGATGTGTGGGCTTTGAAAATGCCACACTCCAGGGAAGCTGAGTTTCTGCATCTCAGGCTTTCTCATATTGAGCATGTGTTCTTTTCCATCTTCACGGCATTAATTTTTGTTATGTGTGCCTCCAGGCTTTTTCCTGGAATCTCAACAGAGGATGGGTCCTGGCTGTGCTAGAAGCTAGACTCATTAAGTGTACTCAAGGTTTGCCTTCCTGCACGCTCTCCTGCCCCGTTCTCAGGTCAGCTTTGTTCCCCTCAACCATTTCATGGGATTCTGCTCCCTCCAAGTAGTGGGCTCTGACCTAAGGACCAGCCTGTGTCAGTGGCCAACGCATATCAGGAATGTGACTATCTAGCTCTTTAACCAGGTGCCTCTGTCCCTTCTAGAGACCTTCCAACATACTGTTAACGGAAGTGCAGGGACAGAAGAGCCCAGGAGCACCTGATACAAATGTTAATGGCTTTTTCATTAGGACACTTCATCACAGAATTCCAACTGTTGGTGTCAGGAGGTGACAGTGAAGCATCTTGGATAAGAAGGATGTGGAGAACAGCAGAGATCAGAAATGGAAAGATGAATATGGTTCAGTCATCAGAAAGCTATTTGACATCTAAGTTTTAGCCAGCAGGGGGTATGGCTGCATGGAAAATGCATACATACATCTGTTGTCTCAAGGCCATAATTTCCTTATCACCATCATCAAGCAGTATTAATGAAGAAGCCAATTGTGCATAACACGGTGCTGTCCCTGTATGCAGCTATGCAATAATGCTTCCCAGTTAAATTGACTATGGATAGGTAAAGTGATTAACAAAGACTCGACAGTTAACGCAATTCTTTAATTGCAGCAAGCATCTGAAGTAAATATGTGAGTCTAATATTTGAAAAAGCCTAGAACTAAAAAGTCTAAATTTGGAAGTAAAGCATGCTCTTTCACTTTGCACGAAGGGATCTTTCTCTCTTAAAAGATTCACAGATTTTATTTTTCTTTTTAAAAAAGTCGGTTTGTTAAGAATTAGGGAAGCCATACAGGTTAATTATTTAAAAAATTGAACAATATAAAAAAAGTA
Organism: Monodon monoceros; assembly: GCF_005190385.1. NCBI lineage: Eukaryota > Metazoa > Chordata > Mammalia > Artiodactyla > Monodontidae > Monodon > Monodon monoceros. The sequence continues at coordinate 74,078,473 of NW_021703769.1, read as the reverse complement.
TCCAAACTAAAAAGCAAAAGCCACCAACCCACCCCAACCCCGCCGAACATGCATCCACTCCCACAGGGTGGCCACTATTAACATTTCTCTATCGCCTTCCTATCCCTTTCTTAAGTACAGATGTATGTGTCTGTGTGTTCAATGATTGCTTTAAATTCATATTAATAAATGCATATGTTTTGTATGGTTGGCTTTGCCTGCATGGAAGGATTATTGTTTAGACCTGCTCCCTTAGCTTCTAGAAGAGAAAAGCCGACAGCCTTGCCCTTGATCCTGCGTATTGCAGCAGGAGTAAGCTTACTGTTCACCACCTTTGGCTTTACTTTTTAGATGACTTATTTTTATCGGTTTTAATGCCACCACCAATTGGCCATTATGTCTTCACATTCAGAGTGTGTTTCTTCTGTTTTGGGTGAAGATAATTTCTGCCACTGAATGCCCATTTTGCTAAGAATGCCTCTAGCAGAGGTAGAGCACCAGGACTACCTCTTTGGTTTTTACAGGGACACTTGCCTCTGAGGCTATAGCTCTTAATTGAATTAGCTTCATGATCACTTTTTTTCAATTGACAGATGTATGTGTGACCATCAAGACTCTGTATGCTCAGTGAAACATAAACATATTCTCTTCCATGGCTTTTCCCTTAGAAGCTTACTTATCTGCCTCGGCGTCCTCTGTCTCAGCCTTGTTTTGTTTTGAAGTTCGCGGTTTGTTCTTGGACATTGTAAACCCCATTCATTGACTGTGGTGTTGGCTACTGATTCAGAAATCCAGTCCCTGAAGACTTAAAACTCAGCAGACATACACAAGGTGGGCCCCTGCTTTTGCTAAAGTCTCTCTTCATCTCCAGGAACTGAATTTTTCATGCAGTAATTAAAATTTGTAGGTCAGGCCTCCCATGGTACCGTTTGCTTCTAATATGGGAAAGCAGTGATCAGATTCACTGACGCTGCTCTTCACTGAGCTGAGACTTAAAGGATGAAGGGTGACATTTTCCCCTATTTTGTAAATTAATGCCATTGATCTGCCTAACAAGAACAAAGTTAGGCTTCAAAATACCAAATGATAAAGAGATTAAGACTTTAAATGGCTTTCCAAAAGGCAACCTCTATTGTAAGGCTCCAAGCTGACTATTGAACTTTCAATTAGAATTTCTAATAGGCTATTGACCTAAATGGATAAAATGTTACAAGTGATAGCTTTCAAGATGACAAAGATTGCTTTTTACATTCTAGAATATTAGTTTATGTAGCATGTAGCGTTCTGGAAGGTGCATAAGCAGAATGAATAATAAGCTGTTGGCCTCCCTTTGTAGAGTGTCAGCTGCATCTGTGGTATAGCTTTCTCAAAGAAGAATAAATGCATTTTTTAAAGTAAATGCAGTTTTGCAGTACTTTGTCTTTTCATATTTTCTAACCATGGGCTCCACAAAACCTTTCGTGGCATGCAAGTCCCTTAGTCTTTGGCACTGTGGTGGTGTCCTTTTTTTATGAAAAGCCGTCAATGTGGTATGTGTTTCTCTGTGTGCACACACAGGCGTTCACGCGTGCTTGCATGTATGTTCACAGTTGGGACTCCCGCCGATGTGTTGTCTGTCGTTGCTCTCTGCCTCAGTTTACTGTTCTTAGAAGCTGTGATTCTCCTCCCCAATGGGCTTCCAGGGAAGTGTGACTCAGTCTGAGCCTTGTTATGAAACACTAGCTCTAATACATTTTTTAAATACTAATTTTTCAAAGACCAGCTACCTCTTCTAGGATAAAGGGTTAATATTATGCTTATGTTACAGTGCATTAAAAACTCTAATTAAAACAGCATTACATTCCCATCTGCCAATCTCCAGTAATCTTCTTTAATTGCAGTAATTAAACTATATTTACATGTTCAGAATACTTGTAATTTAGCAAATTGCACTCTCTGCTCTACATTTAATCAAACAACCAGTTCTAGTATATTTAGTGTGGAAAGAAGTAATTTCAATGTTTTGATTACTGTAGCAGATTTGACAGAGTAAGTGCCCCTCTAGTAGAGGGCTTGAAAGGGAAGGCAAACATGAAATATAGTCATGGTTTTGATTGTCATGTGAATGCCTAATTACATGTTGGAGGATTAACTATTAAAGGGTATCATGGTTGCACTTGATGTTTAGATGCAGCCAACATTACAGATAGCAAAGACTGTCTTATAGGGAAATTCAACAAAAGAAGCTAAGTTTTCTCTCTAAAGGTTGGGAGATCATTGCAAATTTTAGTGAAAATGTTGCCTCAATTGTATAATTGCCATTGTGTCTCCTGCCTGTGATAGTAAAGCCTACTGTGCAAGGTGATTATTTTAGTCTCCCCGACTAGAGTCCAGAAGAAATTCAGTGAGAGTCAAAACACAGGGAAATGTTCATAGCGATGGCAGTTCAGGAGTGAGTCCCTCCACAGTTCTGCCTTTTGTGTTGTGTCTGGGTTAGCTCCGGAGAAGACACGAGGTTTCCTGACAAGGCCCCGTCAGTAGAAGTCAGGCCCTTTTCCTTCCTACCTTTTGTACCAGACCTTTCCACCTAACCCATCTCCATGGCCCCCTCTCTGCTTCTCGGTTTCCTCATTTTAAAAACAGAAGTGATAATGTTGTGAATATTGATTGGAATCGAAGAAACAATCTCTTCACCACTTTAAAAGTACTCTTGTTATTGTTACCATCTAGTTGTACCAGTACAATAGTTTTGGTTTCTTTATCTGTATAAATTTGACTGGGATATTGGGTATTGCCATCACATCTCTGCTTTCCAAAATAACATGTCAATTTATTCAACATAGAACTTGAAATAATATTCTCTCTTCCAGTAACTTCTTTCTAATTGGATGATGTCTAGTATTTTCTAGAATTTGTATCTCTCCTCACTTCTGGGCCATCTATTGTATAAATAAGGATTATGCATTAGTGAAAATGAAAGGACAGTCTAGCACTCCTATTGAGTACGAATGCTAAACCTTTGCTCTTGATCATGTGAAAAGAGCAAGCTACTGAATTGTTAAAAATGACATGTGGCGGTGAGAACCTGAGGTTTTCTGCATGGTTCAGTTAGTAACTTGCTAGATCATATTGAGCAAAGGGTTTCACTTCCTTACGTCTTACGTTGTTAGAGGTGGGGCAGAGAGTAAGGCTTGGATTTTTTTTTTTTTTTTTCTCTTTTGCCTCATGAAGAAGTCACTTACATGAAAAACCTTGACCAAAAGAATACTGGACTATAGACTGTCAGAGAAGAACATTTGGTTCAAACTCAGACCCATTTCTGTGTTACATTAGTGAAAATTTAACTCCCGACCAATGACTTGAAATCAGTCTTCTTCCTGCTGCCTGTAAGTAGTTACAGAGATTCTGATTACTTTATGATGACTACTTTTTAAAGTGTATTGGACAAAATTAAGCCTTGTGGTGAAATTCAAAGCAAAATACTGCACTAAGGAGGTCTGCAGGTGCTAGAGACACTTTAAAAGGAAAAGAGAAGTGATTTGAAGTTGAGGACAGGGCCAGCCAGGATTGAAATTCCAGGTCTGTCACATAGCTATTTAATCCCAGGAAGACTACCTGATCTTCTTGAGCCTCTGATGTCTCATTTATAAAGTGGGGATAAATATATACATGGGGACCCCACTCCTAGTTTTTCTCTCCTGTCACCTATAATGTGTGTTCACATATGGGTAGAGACACACACACACACACCCAATAATAACTTAAGAGCCTTTGGAATGATGTATGCTTTAAAGACAAATAACAGTGCAGAAAAGTATTTTTAAGAATGCAGCATAACTATCGGGAGAAATACGCATAAGCGGTGAGGTGTACCTAGAAACAGGAATCCCCAGATTTTTTCCAAACCTTATTATAACCATTTGTTTTAGTCCCTTGTTCTAACAAGTACTACTTTCTGCAATTGTTAACAAAAGACACAATTGAAGGATCTAAATCTTGCTACTTCTTTCACACTCTCTGCTTAGAGGTGTTAATGAGCAGCAGAATAACCCCAGAAAGTCCATTAATGCAAACTTCATCAAGTCATGTTATGGGTAATTAAGAGACTGTAGGAAACACACCTACATGGCAGCTAGCATCTCTGCTTTCCAGAGGGTGCTACGGACGCAGAGTTCAGTTCTCATTCTTGACCCTCACTGGAAATTTAGGAGTTAAGATCAGCATCAGTGTACTCAGACATGTGAATCTTTGTCTTTTTGAAGACGTTCTACCTTGGGGTAGGAAATGGGCACCCTGGATACAGAGAGAATCTCTAGCATTTAATTCCAAAGCCAGAAGTTCTGACATTTACATTTCTGCTAATTTCACACATCATCTTGCAGCATATAGGATCTGGGCTCCTACCAAGAGGACTGCAGACTCTTTTTGAAAAGGTGCTTTTTGGGGGGTGTAGGAAGGGTGTTGAGCTGCAGAGACATTTCATTAATAGTGTTCTTTAAATGTCCAAGTGGACATAATATATAAATACATGAAACTCAAAGCCCTCCTCTGAACTTAACTTTTCTAAGAAAGCTTTACTACAGCCTTCATCCTAATAATATGGCTGATTTCCTATTATCCAGTGTTTACTTATACTGTATAATGTTTACTGTATAATGAATTTATCATATAATAAGAGACCCTGATTTATTAGCTCTTCATTATTCTCATTCTATCAGCTTCCTGATAAATGCTGCAACCCTTGGCAGGGACCTGAGTCTCAATCAGGTGATATCATTGCTTTTTAATGAACTCTTCTCAGAGTAACAACATTACATGTGAAATTCCTTATTCTGCATTATTAACGGGCCCCAGAATAAAAGGCACAAAGGCCCTGGGAAGGTTGCACTGAGAAATGGGGAAGAATTCATTACCAGTTCAATATACTGCTAGTTAGCAGTCTTTGATCTATCACGTTTACCCTTCTGAAACAGTAAGACGGCATGGGCGGAGCAGCAGTGAGCTCCATCTAGCATGTGCAGGCATTGTGTAAATGTGGCCTCAGTTTAATGCCTAGCCTGACTGCTGGCATTTAACCCGGTGACAACTTCCTCAGAGGCGGCACGAAAAAAAAAAGTGAGATCTTACAACCTGAGAAGTTCAGCGCTGAGATAGTTAGGGCCCAGCTCTCATTAGCTGAACGGTAGATTTTTCTAATTAGTCCTTTCTAGTGCAATTAGCACGAAAGAGTCTAATCACCTCCTGTGAAATCAATCTAACGCTTGGAAAAGAATGCCCTTGGCTTCTCTTTCAGATTGGATTTTAGGATTTTCGGTTCACCTCCTTACAGAATGGAACCTGTTAGTGAGTGTTTATTTAAGGTGTGAGCACAGATCTGCAAAAGGGGCAAGACATGGACAACTTGCTGGCTCCCGGTGGAAGTATAGTTGGCAGTTATCAGTGTATCTCTTCAACTAAAGAGTCTGTTTTCCTTGCTTTCTTTCATTTACAACTTGTTGACTTGGGCCTGGAACGGCCCCAGCTCATCATGGCGGCACCTCCTGAGGGCACGAAACATACTGCACCTTAGACTCAAAGTGCACTTGAGGCCTGGGCTACCTGGCTGGATTTCTCAGCCTCTGCAGCGCGGATTCCCCATCAGTTCCTCCTCATCAGTGCTCTGTCTGTCCTCTCTCGTTCTGCCTTGGTGCCACATTAGATTTTGAAGTGTTCTCAACTTTCTAGTGCCCGTCCATCACTTCACATTTCTTAAGGGAGCCAACTCTGGGTGTCTCAGTTGATAATGTTCGTGTTTAACTGGAAAGGAAACTGTAATGACAGCATATGGTCCCGTAGCATAGAAACTGTTGTCCCTTTTGGGGGAAGCCACTTGCTTGCAAGTCGGTGAATGAGAAAATGCTTCGTATGTGCATATTCATCATGAACTAGAGGAAGGTATGGGCATCCTTGCTCACCAGGCTGTAGAGGCTGAGAACATGCAAGCTTCCATTGTCCATGCCGTGTTGAATGCTCAGTAAAACTTCCTGGGATGATGAAAGCGTTCTGCACCATCCAGGACAGGAGGCACTGGTTACACATGGCGATCGTGCACTTGAAATGGGAGGCTGAGGGACTACATTTTTTTTTTTAATAGATAAATAAATTTATTTATTTGTTTGTTTGTTTATTTTTGGCTCTGTCGGGTCTTCGTTGCTGCACGTGGGCTTTGTCTAGTTGCAGCCAGTGGGGGCTACTCTTCGTTGCAGTGCGCAGGCTTCTCATTGTGGTGGCTTCTCTTGTTGCGGAGTACGGGCTCTAGGCACGTGGGCTTCAGTAGTTGTGGCTTGTAGGCTCAGTAGTTGTGGCTCGTGGACTCTAGAGCACAGGCTCAGTAGTTGTGGCGCACGGGCTTAGTTGCTCCGCGGCATGTCGGATCTTCCTGGACCAGGGCTTGAACCCATGTCCCCTGCATTGGCAGGCGGATTCTTAACCACTGCACCACTAGGGAAGTCCTAAATTTTTATTTTACTTAATTTTAATTTGTTTAAGTAGCCCCATGTGGCTAGTTGGTACCATATTGGACAGGGCAGGTCAAGACCTCTTCTACCTCCTGTCCACCACCCTCCGCAGCATACACATAGCTGCATCTGTACCGACAGGAAACATGCTACCCTCTGCTCCCCCTTCCTCTCTGTTTTCCTCATCCTGGTCTTCAAACCAATCAGATTTTTCTCAGTGCTACTAGGAGTTCAAGACAAGGCATTCTCTTGGCTTGTGTTAACTGGAGATCATTCTGTATTCCACTAAGCCAGTGTTTTGTCCGAACATTGGAAAAGACCTTGTAGTTTCTAAAATAGCCAAAACACTGGTTTGTTTCTAAGAGGAGAGGTGGGAGGAATCAGTCAACTGAAGCTCATTTGTGGAACCTTCCAAATCTCAAAGACCGGACAGTATCGAACATCTCTCCAAAGAACTAGATTGAGTAGATGCAAATGGCTTTTGCAAACTCCCTGTGATGTTTTAATTGTAGTTAATTAAAGTAAACAAAAATGGAATATTTAATCATCTTTATCAATGATGTCTAACAAATGTGCTAACTTTGCTCCTGGTAGCCAGCTACGCTGTCATGGAACTGACTCTTTAATTTACACTGAAGGAAAGTCAACAACCTGGACACATAGACCTGCCTGTGCTATGAGCAGTCTGGCTCCTTCTCCCATGGTTAGAAGTCTCATTTTGTTGCTTTGGCCCCTGGAAATGATCCTGTTTAAAGGAGGGAAGACAGAACACTAAGGTTGTATATTAAACAGAACGCACATTCGTTCATTCAACAAAAATTTATTGAAGGCCAGCTCTGTGTTAGGAACTGTGGTGATCTCCAGGGATGCGTCCATGAAAGACACTATGTACCCCCAGCGGACTGTAACCTCCAGCAACTGACAGGTAGACAGATAATACTCTGTGACACGTGTTGTAATAGAAGTAAATACAAGATGTGCAGTGGAATATGCGGGAGGGAGACCAAGTGGTGACTTTAGGGGAGGCTGCTGAGGTGGAAACGTGTAAGGGAAAGTTTATATATTTTTTATGTGTAAACGTAAATGAATATAAGGAGACTCTTAGGGAATTATAGGATTTTTCCAGGGATAAAGAGCCGGTGGGGCTTCCATGAAGGGGACTGTGGTTTGCTACAGCTCAGATGTGTGAAGCAACAGTGTATGTTTAGGGGCCTGCTGAGAGAAACGGAATGCCAGTATTTGGTGTGAGATTGTGAGAGTCTGGGAGATGAGGATGGAAAGGCAGCCCCCGCTCAGATCCTGCAAGCGGGTGTATGGTGTGGGTGTGCTAGAGCATTAGGGTTTGATACTAAGTGTTAGAAACTTAATGGGGCCAGGATTCGGATGAGGCAGGAGAGGCACGCAAGGTACAAAATACAAGGAAGCACTGACTCTGAGGGTTATGCAAGTTCAAGGTTGGTCCTTATACCACCCTGAGATGATGGCCTCCTTAAATTTTGTGCCATAGGCACCTCACTTGCCTTGCCCTAATGCAGGCCCCCCCTAAACATGACTCTAGTTTTTATGCAGAGGAAAGGGTTGAAAGGGAAGTGGATGGGAGTGTGAACCGAGGCAGTATGGTGGACACGGCAGAGTAGAAATTAGTGAGACATCTTTACGAGGTAAAGGCAAAAAGACCTAGTGACAGAGAAAACATGAGGCATGTGAGAGAGGGACCGGATTGTCCTGCCACTGATTCTGGGGATTGTCCTGTTGCCTGACACTGTGTTTTCCCTAATTTCTCAGTTCCTGCCCTGTCCTGTAGTCACACCCAATTCAAGTCCAGCCCCTACCTACCTACTGAGTCTGACGCCCTTGACTGTGTTTTGAGAGAAGGCCATGAGAGCTGGATTTTTCTTTAAAAGTGTCTGGCTTTAGTTAGATCTGCTGTGCTGGATGGTGTTAACACATGTAGAGAATTGCAGTCTTTCTGACTCTCTAAATTCAGTGACCTTATTTTAAACGATGATCAACATGGCTTAGAACCTTCTGAGGATTAGGAGACATTTTAGCAAGTTTATCAAGAATAAGCAAAGATGACATTTGGCAAGCAGTATTTCCCCTCAAAAAAGCCATTTGTTTTGGAATGAAACTTTTTCCATTTGACAAGTTTAGAATTACCAATACTGCTTGAAACTCCCTCCTTCCTCCAAACTCTGGGATGTTTCCAGGAGGGACTCTTTCCTTCAAAGGCATCCAAGAATATAGTTAATTGGGAAAACATGCAGGGAAAGACATCTCAGGCTGCCCGTTGCACTCTTCCAGCATATGCTATTACTTGTCTCAGATAAGTAGACAGGTGGCTGTTTGCAAAGCAGGGTCTAATGTGCCTTTGACTCAGAGAAGTTTGGAAACAAAGCCCTCCGTACAGCGAGCGTCTCACTGTCCCATGAAGTCTTCAGGTCTTGCCTGTTCCCTGTCACCTGTGTCTGAAGGAACTTGTGGAGGACACGTGGTGTAGTGTAACTTAACGCTCGCCCAGCATTTATTGGGATTAGAATCGCAGCATCTCAGGGTTGGAGGAGTACTTGAAGGTCATGTAGTCCAACTTCCATCTGGAAAGTCTCCCGTTCAGCTTTTCCCCGAAATGGCTGACTGGTACCCATAACCGCCTGGGACCAAGTGCTCACTCTGCCTCTTCAGTCAGTGCTCGCCAGGCTTCCTGACACTCATGAGTTAACTGTCTTTCCTCATTGTTCTCTTTAGTGGTAACTTCTCTGTTAGCGTGTCATGCTTTTTAGCGTGTCATGCTTTCCAGCCTATGTGTATGTCCTCTTAAAATCATCTTATCCCGAGAACCTCCCTGTTTAGCTCCTGCTTGATCCAGCTCTCCCTGCCCCCCACACCCCTTCTCCAGTTGCAGCGTCACAATTTCAAAGTTCCTCGATCCCCTGAGCCGTTATCCTTCCAAAACCTTTTACTATGAATGGTAGACTCTATTTTTTCCTAAGAATTATAGTACTAAGACTATATTTTTTCCTAAGAAAATATTTCCTATTATTTTTCCTAAGAGTTTCCTAAGAAGTATAAACAACCGAGGTGGTAGGGGTAAGTGGCTCGGTGACTCTGTACAGGCAGACAGAAGACCACCCGCCTCCTTCTCACCCATGTGAGCAACATAAAGCTGCTACCTTGTGTGTAGCCAGGAGTCCACACCTCCCCAGTGCATGTTTCCTTCCTGGGCTATTGTCTGGCTCTGTGCGTGACTCACGTTTGGGGAGCCTGCCTCTCCTTCCAGCCACACAGAGTGCTGGTAACTCCTCACGCTGTTGTGTCCTGTGTCTGGGTTCCCACTGCTGCCCCGCCCCGTCCCCCTGCAGCCACATCACACTCATTGAGGTGCTGCTGCCCGGTGACCGCCTAGCTCCCCTGATCCCGCCCTACCTCCCTGCTCAATCCCAGGTTTGAGATGTGCCATCACTAAGGCCCCCCATGATACCTAAGCACATCTCTGTCACGGCCCATCCATTGCTTTAAAATTATCCAGATGTGTGCTGGTCTCTTCCATTAGACTGTAATTTCCTTGAGGACTGGTCCCGTGCCTCACTCAGCTTGTGACCTCAGTGCCAAGCCACATAATAGGTGCTATTTAATAAATGCAGGCGCGTGTGCACGAGTATTCCACAGTGTTTCAGGACATTGTCTTTTCTCTAGTGTCTTTCCTCCTCTCTCCTCCACTTGAAGGAGAATGGATGAAATCACGCCAATGGGAATGCAGGAAGCAGAAGAGAATCTCAGCCACCCAACAACCCCTCCCCGTCTTGGGTGCAGAGACCTGTCCTCAGGACCCCTGCTCATCTTTGCCCGCAGTGTGCAGCTGCCTTGCCCAAGATCCACCCAGAGAGGGGGCTGGCCCCTGTCAGAGCAGTACAGATGGGATGTTGCCTGCAGGACTTTGCGCAGTGTCCTCAGCTCCCCAGCCTCTGCATCAGGCAGGGCTCCAGACCACACCTCCTTCCTTCTACCCTTGTGGTACCTCCTTTATTTTATTTTATTTTTTCTTTTATTGAAGTATAGTTGACTTACAATGTGTTAATTTCTGCTATACAACAAAGTGATTCAGTTATACACATGTATACGTTCTTTTTTTAAAAAATTCTTTTCCATTATGGTTTATCATAGGATATTGGATATAGTTCTCTGTGCTCTACAGTAGGACCTTGTTTATCCATTCTGTTTATAAAAACTTCCATCTTCTCACTCCAGCCTCCCACTCCAGCCCTCCCTCAGACCCCTACCCCTGGGCAACCACCAGTCTGTTCCCTATTTTCGTGATTCCGTTTCACAGATAGGTTCATTTGTGTCACAGTTTAGATTCCACATATAAGTGAGGTCACATGGTATTTGTCTTTCTCTGTCTGACTTATTTCACTTAGTATGATCATCTCTAGGTCCATCCATGTTTTTGCAAATGGCGTTATTTCATTCTTTTTGATGGCTGAGTAGTATTTCATTGTATGTATGTACCACATCTTTATCTGTTCATCTGTAGATGGACATTTAGGTTGTTTCCATGTCTTGGCTATTGTGGATGGTGCTGCTGTGAACACAGGGGTCCGTGTATCTTTTTGAATTTGTTTTGTCCGGATATAAGCCCTGTGGTGCCTCCTTTAGTCTGTGGCTCTGAGAGAGATCCCCACCCCAGCCCCATGGAGTGTGCCATTCACGCCACTCTCGTCTCTGCTGGCTCATGTTATCTTTTCCTGCTCCTTCGGGTGGAAGTCCTAGAGGCTGATCAACACATTAGTTGTAAGCTTCCTAAGTAGTCCAGTTATAAACGAGCTAGTCAAGGGGAAGGAATGTGAAAGCCCTAGAAAGAGTTTAGAGCCGGGCTCACACTCCCTTCCCCCGTAGCCTGTGCTGCAAGGTCAGACTGAAGGTGCTTGCGCCCCACCCCATTCAGTCACCACCACAGGGCGTCGGTGGGGTTCCCGCTGTGTTTTAATATCAGGGAACTTTCTAAGACCACTCACAGCTGATAATAGGCAGAACAGGATCATACATTCAGACCTGTCCAGTTGCTTCCCTGTTTACATGAAACTCAAAAGGTTATCTGGTATGTGGCTCCTTAAGTACCTTTTAATCTCCTTGAGGTAAACTCTGCGAATGATGTTGCTTCTGGGGACCCATCTCCACCACCACCACCACCACCACGTCTCTTATAATTCACCATTCATCAGGCAGCTGCTCGCTAAGAATTCCAGCTAAGTGACTGCGAACTAACGGGATTTCACCCTGTGACTTGGCAAACCCTTTTCTAGGATCTGAGTGTGTGCCCCACGCCGTGGTGGAGAGCTAAAGAAGCTGGGAGGCGTACAGAGAACAAGAGTGGTTCCTGATTAAGAACTTTTTTTATAGCAAAAATGGCTGAGTTACTGACAGTCGAGAAATCTAAGCATTTTGTAGTCTCAGACCCCGTATGAGGGAGATACTACTACCATCCTCCTCCATTTTACAGACGAACAAACGGAGACCTGAGGAGGCTAAATAACTTGGCAGAGCAGGTCCCAGGCCTGACCCCAGGCTCTAACCCAGAGCCCTCCACTCCCAGGCAGTATTCTGGCTCCATTTCCGGGGTGGTGACGTGGAGGATGTAGAGCAACCTGTGGGCTTAGTGAGTGTGCTGCTTGGCACACAGCAAGACAGGCCGTAATCAGCACTTGAATAATAGAATTTTCATGAGTGATTAAAGTAAAAGCCAGGATTTAGAGATTGAGGGTTGATTGTTAAAGGATAAATGATATTTGGAAGGTCTTACTGGATTTGATTAAAGTGAAATTCAAAAAGCATCACAGGGCTTCCCTGGTGGCAGAGTGGTTGGGAGTCCGCCTGCCAATGTGGGGGACGCGGGTTCGTGCCCCGGTCCGGGAAGATCCCACATGCCACAGAACGGCTGGGCCCGTGAGCCATGGCCGCTGAGCCTGCACGTCCGGAGCCTGTGCTCCACAGTGGGAGGGGCTGCAGCAGTGAGAGCCCCACGTACCGCAAAAAAACCCCAAAAAACAAAAACAAAACAAAACAGAAAGCATCACAAAGATGATTATTTACCAGTGGTACTTTAAGGACTTTTTTTGCGGCTTAAGTCATTGGCACTCCAGTGCCCAAAATCTCTGTGCTCAAAACCAGAATGTAATTGATCCTTAGAAAAGCAGAGGTTAGTGCCTCCTTTGGAAAGCTACTTTTGAGCTTTGTTACACTGAAACATAATCACCCTTTGCAGACTGAGATCTTGTTTTATGGCTTTTTCCTCCTTCTGTGGTGCCTAGTATCTTGCCTTATACATAATAGGTACTTTGAGATGGATGGACTGACAGAAATTATTTTATATTGCCTTAGGGGCTGTGAATTTAAGCAAGAGTTGGTTTCTGAATGAAGTATGTTAGCAAAGATTGCTTAAGCACAAAAGTCTTATTTCTCTTCTTAATCGCCTGAACATCGATACGTTAAGTCCCAGTCCAAGTGTTTTAACTGTGTCTCTATAAAGCTGATATTTTCTGGAAGGGAAGCCAAATGTGAAATAATAGCAAGCACCGGGGCAGAGGCTACACCTCTTCTCTTGGCCACTACAAAAGGTTAGACAACAGCAGGGACTGGATCAGGGTTTGTGGTTGGAAGTAGGCATTTGGGGCAAACTTGTGATTTCAGCTCAGAGCCAGTGCTAGATGCTACAGCAGCAAGACGAAAGGAGATGTGAAAGTATACATGGGCCTTGCCCACATGCCGGAATTGACGGGCCAGACAGATGAAAGTTGGGGGGAGTTAACTAGTAAACAGGTTTCCTCGTCATTTAAGAGACCAATTAGTTTTGATAGCTAACGTTTATTGAGTACTTACTACATACGAGATGGGATTCTAAGCACTTTACCAATATTTAACCCTCATAATAATCTGTGACATAAATACAGCTGCTATTCCCGTCTTACAGATAAGAAAGCGGTGGTACAAGGAGTTTAAGAAACTCACCCAAAACAGCACGATTCGTAAGTCATGAAGCCAGACGATCTGGTGATCATGCTCTTAACCCCTGCACTGTGGCGCCAGTTCTTCTGGGTGGTTGGTCTTGGTTCTCAGGTTAGTTTGGCTGGCTCTGACAATGTCAGCCCAAGACCTACATCAACCACATGGCCTGACCAGCTTCTATCAGTCCAATGACTTTTTTTTTTTTAATCTGAATCTTTGGCTACCTGTGCTCCATTTCTCTTTTCCTAGACTGTAAACTCCCTGAGGGTAAAGAATCTATCCCATTCATTTGTGATCATTCAATTTTTGTCCAAAGGAAGACTCTGGGTTTTTATTCTAGATTCCTCTAAGAGCTAGATCATTCCATTGGCCACTGGGATCTTTATTGGTGTTCTTGGCCCGAGGATTCAGTCAGCAGCAACAGAGGAGGTAGCAGAGTTCTCAACCGCGTTCCTCAAACAGGTGTTGAGTGCCTACCGTATTTCAGGCCTGAGCGTACAGAAGTGAAGAGGACAGACATCACCTGTGCCTTCTCAGAGCTTACAGTTCAACAGAGAAACATAAGACATAAGCACAGTGTGCTAGGTGCTGTTGAAAAGGAAAAAAAAAGGCCAAGAAGCTGAGATGGAGAATAATGGAGATGGAGCGTAGAGGTAGAGCCTACTTCAGATAGAGTAGCATTTCCTCCTTGAAAGTTACATTCTAAGCTGAGACTTAAAGGAGAGACAGACTTAGGTGAGAATGAGAAGACTGGACAGGAAGCACTTTCTTTTTTTTTTTTTTTTTTTTTTTGCCACTCAGGGCAGCATGTGGGATCTTATTTCCCCAATGAGGGATCGAACCCACGCCCCCTGCATTGGGAGCATGGAGTCTTAACCACTGGACCTCCAGGGAAGTCCCACAGCAAGCACTTTCTAGGCAAAGAAAACAGCACATGCAAAGGCTCTGAGGTTGGAAAGGCTTGGTCTAACCTGTTTAATAGTGGAATTCAAAGAAAATCATTATGCTTAGACAGTTACCTTTTATACATTCTGGCCAAACTTTTGTCTCCCAGTTTGCAGCCTATTGTCTTTGGTTAGTGATTCCAAATCCACTTCCCAAAGCAACAACCAGTATTCAGAGATTTTTTGACTGCTTGCTCTGGAAACAGAGTAAATCAGAGGCAGAGGCAGTTCCACACAGCTAACAGGGTGTGGAGTGTAAGTTAACTTGGTCCATTTTATTTCCTTTTGAGTCATAAGCCTTGCCTGCATGGGGCTCAGCGATAGAAATATGTCAAATTCCTTATATTTGTTATATCTTCAATATGTTCGACTTATTTGAAGCATGAAAAAAATGAAATTAATAAAAGGGGAATGACTTTAGATCATCAGGAATTATTTTTTCTAAAATTTTCTAAATATTATAGTTACGTCTCTTACCCCCAGAGGTGGTAGTTTCACCATGTTGCACTCAAGAGAAGATTGCTTACAAATCCCAGGAGAGAGGTACATTCCCAGCCTCCTGCAGGCTACATTAGGTGAATGGAACAGACATCAGAGTAGTGCACACGTGGACAGCAACTTACTTGATCAGATCTTTCTCCTCCCCAATATTCTCGTTGAGATCCCTTGAAAGCTCCCATTTCCCCACCATTCATGAAGGATCTGTAAATTATTTAAGAGAAGAAAACACAGCCTTTTATCCCATCGGATTTTTCCCCTCAGTCACATGAGTCTTTTCTCTGAGCACACACACGTGGCCCAGACTCACTGTCAGGGGAGATGTAATGCCAGCATCTGGTGTTAATATCTATTGTTGACATTTTGGGAATGAGAACATGAGCTATTAGGGAAGATGTTTGCTTGTACCTAATTAATGTCCTGTTGTATCCCCTCTTGTTGTCAGCTCTGCCTCACCACCCTGCCTTGGCATTTTCTTTTACTGGCTAACTTTAAAAGTTAATTATTTCTCTGTTGAATGTTAAATGCCACAGTTTTTTAATGCTATTCCTTGGTATGAATTATTAGTTATCAAAAATTACAATGGTCTGTGCAATTATCGACTCTTGACCTAAAGCCTGTGTTCTCACTAACCATTCTTCTCAAGTGTGGTAGCATTTGCTGATGTCTGGCAACATGGATCTCTCCAGCAGATGTAGAGTTTTGACTCACCACATTCCTACCCCTGTCTAGGCTTCCTAGTGTATAGCAGAGACCAAGTCCTGGTAAATCATCTAATTGAAGCAATTGCATATGGGGCCAAGTCTTCCTAACTGATTTTGCCTTAACCCAAATCACTGTTAGAACTCATTTGGCAGCTCCAGCAAATACAGGTAGAAGTGAGGAACCTCAGATAGCTTTTATAAAACATACGTCTCAGTGGGAACTCGCAACTTTCTTTACTTGAGTTTGTAAAAAATAATAGTAAAAATTGTAGCTGGTAGTTATTGAGTGCCTTAGTCGGTGCCAGGCTTTGTTACTAGCTTTCCCCATGGATTATTTCACTTAATTTTCTCAACAACCCTGTGAAGTAAAGTATGATTATTATTCCCAACTTAAAGCTGAGCAACTTGAAACACTAAAAACTTAAATAATTTATGCATCATCACCTGGTGGGGCAAGAGTCTGTGCCTTTACCTCCTGCAACACAGAGTTGTGTTGTCCAGGATGGTGGCCTTGAGTCACACACGGTTACTGAGCACTTAAACGGGGCAAGTCTGAACTTATGTGCTATAAGTGTACAATATACGCCAAGTTCCCAAGACAGTGCAAAGTAATAGTGTAAAATAGCTCATTAATAATGTGTTCATATCCATTACTTGTCAAAATGATAGCATTTTGAATATATTGGGTTAAATAAAATATGAAAGTCAATCTCACCCGTTTCTTTTCAATTCTTTAATGTCTCTATGAGAAAATTGTAAATTTCCTATGTGGCTTGCATTACATTTCTGTTGGGAAGGGCTGCTATAGAGACACACACAGGGCTCCAGAGTTTCTAGATTCTTTACTTACCTTAGGAGTTTCTGATTCTAAATTATTGAGGGAATATACACAACTTGCTGACCCTTCCCCTCCCTCCTTTCTGGTCTTTTCACTTGCAAAAATCCAGCACAAAGTATAAATTCTTATGTCTGAGTCTCCACCAAGAACCCATCTGTTGGCCCTTATCAAGTATGGAAAGATAAAACGCTGACGTGTTATGCATTAACGAGATCAAAAGGAGGGCTAATGACAGAAATGTAGCTGCTGTTAAAATGTCCTGAGAGGATAATCTGGGCGGACTTCTTGTTCTCCTCAAGGCAACCCCCTTCAATGTCTTCCAGAGACCGGCTCCCCGTTCTCCTTCCGAGGCCCCCCGTGCCCTTCCTTCCAGCCCCTGCCCACCGCTTTCCCATCCCACCCTCCTCTCTCCAGGTGTCTGTGCAGCAGAGACAGCTGCTCTGCTAGGCAGGTCTGACACGAGGCAGGTCTTTCTTCCCTGCCTCTGAGAGCAGAGTGTAGAATGGTATTGCCCTCCACCAGGGATCTTTGAGAAGCTTTATGGCTCTAGCAGGCGTGGGGGAACCAATCCAGGCACTAGCAGCTGATATATGACACTAATATAGGGTTCACTTTTATTCTCAACCTAAAAAAAAGATAGATTGTTCCAAGCTTAGACAGGCTGTAAAATCGTGTGCTTCTGGAACCATGCTGCCTTCCCCCCGGGACCACTCTAATTGCCTTACATCTGTACAAAGGTTCCTTGTAATCGGGCTTTCTGCCTTCATTTGTCTTCTTTTCAGCCTCTTAGTAAAGACCTTAATTGGTCTTAGTGGGGCTTTTTTCAGTTAGTGCAACTGTACCTTTAGGGCTGAACAAGTACCAGACACTACCTGCGGGGAGAAGTGGGGAGATGGGAAAGACATCAATACTCCTTTACCTCTAACGGTTTAATTAATGTGCTCAGAACAAGGAGCGGTTTGAAGAAATTTCTGCTCCTCTGAGACCCTGCTACAGACATAACTGGGGTTAGGTGGAATTTTCTAGATTTCTTTCCTGCTTCAGTCTCTGTGAACACTCAGCCTCATAACTGTCTCACAGTAAACTGTATCAGGTTTCAGTCTGTCCTCTTTGGAGGATCAAGTTGCTTTACATCAATAGACTGAAGTACTAGGGGTGCATGGGTAAGGAAGTAGCCTCTAATTTGTTTCTTAGCTACTAATTATTTAATAATACATTTTATTGCCTATTAAATTGTGGCATAACTTGCTTGTCAGCAAAACTAGATGGAACCCGATCATTTGAGGAGAAGGATAATTGGCACTTGTACAGATGGCTTTTACTGCAAGTTGGGTTTGTTATTGCAGATCGAGTTCCTTGCCAGGTTTCTTGGTTCTGTTTGTGGGCTGGTCAGTGTTGGGAGGGGGTTACTGTATTACAGCCCAGGCGGTTAAATGTGGTAGCACTGCAAAGGCAGTGTGTACTCAGTTATAGATCATAAAGCCTTCTGCTGTGTAGGTACTTTTTTCCCTTCTCCTTCCCCCCCTCCTCCACCCTTGGTTTTAAAGGACCCTAGTGAGTTTTGTACCACACTGAAAATTACCTTATGTGCTGGAAAATGCATCAGTGGAGACTTTGTTTAAACAAAGGGCGTTTTTATGATGGATAGAAGAGGCCAAAACTTCTGGATTTCCATCTAGTAAAAATTTGTGTAGGAAAATTGGACCAGTCCCAGTTCCTTAGTAGAATTTCATAAAGGTTTTCCTGTTGCTTCAAAATGACCCCTTAAGGAATGTTGTATAGATTCCATAAAATTGCCCACAGTGTTTCCTAGAGCACATTAAAAAAATGAGGGGGACACACTGTGTGTGGGATAGTTTGGTAGCAGGATTCGTTCATTGGATAGCAGAGAGGGAGAACCCAAGCATTTTAGCTCTAGGTGGGAAGTGTTAGCCAAGATCCATAGCAGGAGGTGGATTTGGCAAGCACTTTGGTAAGGAGCATTTTTGGTGGCGTTTGGTAGGCAGGGGGAGAAGAGTTTACACGCCCAAGCTCTGGGATCAAGAGCCCAGTTTTCCCATCCCCAGGGTGCATTCCTTCTTTGCCTTCACGTGGCACTCAGGTCTTACTTCCTGGGCTTATCCAGCCCAAATTCACTGACGGCCACCACCCTTATTTGAAAGTCTGTCTTGTGTTCTGACCCAAGAGGTTTGTTTAAAACCCAGAGTGATGTCCACCTTTGTATGTTTTCCAGACCCCGTCTTTCCATTCCTTACTACTTTGTAATTATTCTTTTGCCTAATAGTAGAATTCCTGGGGTCTAATTGTACCAGAACATGTCTCCTGTCTGTATGCTATCTCCCTTGGCGATTGTTCTCCTCTTCCTCTAGAAGACCTACACGCTCTTGACCCTTCTCTCCAAGGTTCCGAAACCTCAGTGAAGTCCTGTGAGTTTCACCAGTGGACACATGGATTTTTTAGCTATGGAAGAAAATATCTATCTTGGCTTGATATTTCAGAAAATTAGTATAAAGTAACCTTGACGTAGATAACTCTGTTTCTTAGGGGTTGAGCTCGGGAATTACTGTAATTTAACACCTATAATAAAAGTGTTAAAAGAGGGGAGAAAGCCAATTCTGAGGTTTTATGTGTTACATGAAGGGTATGTGTTATACATTATCATTAAATTTTCTTGAGCAAAAGCTACGGGCAAGTTGAAGCCAATTTAAAGGGTGTGTATCGGAACTGAAACATGCAGCCATAAACTGATTTGGGAGCTGATTTGGGAGGTGCAAATCCTACAGAGCAATGATAGTGTGGAAGTCGGCAATGACCTAGAAAGTCCATAACCCTGGTGGTCATAGGCCACAGCCCACTCTGGAAGGGGTGTGTGTGTGCATGTGTGCTGAGAAGCAGACTTTAGACACATCTGTTGATTTCTTTCTCTCCTATAGTTGACTCTTCTGGGGTTTATTTGTAAATAAACTCAGCTAATAGGATTCTCTGATCATCTCTAACTTATCCTGGTAACTTTTCTCTTGTCGATCTAGATGGGAAGACCACAGTGAAGGGGCAGGATGTTTTTATAGTATGCCATTCTCTATTAAATTAAGCACCATTAAATATACTTCTGTCTCTGGGTCTCCTTTTACCAGACCCACCCCTGACATTGCGGGGCAAATGCCCCTTTGCAGCTGCCCCTTGGCCACTCTCAGGCCTGCAGGTGTGCATACCAATAGCATGGCCTGGCCTCGGGAGGACAGTCCCCAGGGGAGAAGCCTGCCCATGCAGGCCCTGGAAGGGGCTGGGGGCCATCTGAGCAGGGGATTCCTGTGTATCTGGTATGGAGAATATGGTCCAAAAGGGAAGATGTGTGAGCTGGGTGGATGCATCGTCATGACCCCATGGACCACTGCCCCACAGAAAGGCGCATAGCTTGAGGAGAGCCTGAGAAGGAGCCTCTTATGCGTGGATCTCAGTGCAAGGGCCCAGCTGCCTGGATGTGAACAGTATTGCTTCTGCCTTTCAATTTTAATCTTGATAACTCTACATACCCTGCAAAAGCAAAGTAAAATAAAAGAAATAAAACGGATCCAAGTCTTTTCCACAAAAGCTAAATGAGATGAGTTATTGTCAACCCATCAGTGT
Source organism: Monodon monoceros (assembly GCF_005190385.1). Lineage (NCBI taxonomy): Eukaryota > Metazoa > Chordata > Mammalia > Artiodactyla > Monodontidae > Monodon > Monodon monoceros. The sequence continues at coordinate 74,058,408 of NW_021703769.1, read as the reverse complement.
CTATGGACACACGATGTGAATGCTTAGTCTTTAGATTCAATAGTGGGAAGTCAGCTGGAATCTCGCGCAGAAAGATGTTATGTGACATGTTTATATAAGAAATGTTCTTCTCCATTAGCATTTAAAGTATCACCTACTGCCATCCAGATACAAGGAATGCCATACTGTACTATGCGAGGACCATGTGAGGGAAAAGTGCGGCTGAGGAACCAGATTAGGAAGGATTTTCAATTTTAGGAGAAACAAAGCATTATACTGACATGGTTCAAACAAAGTAAGGCAGTTTGAAGGTTGCTAGCATTTTTAAAAACATCTTTATTCAACCTCTTTTTTTAAAAAAAAAATAGGATAATTGCATTGTTACTGATAGTATTTCTAATATGCAGAGGGTATTGAAACTCATCCTCCCTCCAAACTTAAATATGGTGCTTGGCCTTCTAAAATGACCCAAATTCCAGTAAGAAGTCAATGCAGCATGTTTTCTCTATTGTGCTACAGTTACCTAGATTTTTAAGAGTGGGAATTCTGACTTTGGTGTGGAAGTGATAGTCCTTAAAGTATTTGAAAGTCTTTGTAGGTATATTGTTAGTTGGGAGTTTTTGGGGGGGGAGGCGGGGTGCTCATGATTTTAATGACCTTGATTTTGAGCTTTAAAAAGAAGTTTAATTGGTCTGTTATCTTCATCTGACAGACAGTGGTTAATATTATTTATTGGATAAATGAGATATATTACCCTCCAAAAGAAAAGCCTTTGGGGGAAGTATGCTAATATTGGCTTTGAAAGGGGCAAAAGGAAAATTAAGCAAGTATCTTGAAATGGGTCCTTGTCAATCTACTTTTCTCATTATCTCAAGAGATGGCAGTATTAGGAGAATAGGTTTTTAGGCTCACTTTTCTCATCTAGAAAATGACAATCATACCTGTATCAGGTGGTTAGGATGCAAGAAATGCACATCTGTAAACCATGAGGCCCACGGTGGCCTCAGTGCTAGCTGTTTTCCCCACTCACCTTACTCAAAGAAAATTGGATATAGGGAATAATTTTGCATAATTGTGTATCTTAGGAATGGCTTTTCTACTTTCCTTTTCTTTCATTTCTTTTACTTTCATTTCCATTAACTTCACTTCCCTGGCTCGCTCTCAAGTGAGACAAAAGAGGGAAATGAGCCAGGACAAGTGAGTTGCCGCTTGGAATGTTTCTTCTCCCTAAAGGCTGTGTTTGTGAAGGGCTCATTGTCACCATTCTACCCAGAGGACTCTGAGCTTCTCTTTTCTGGAGAATCAGACTGACTTTCAGGATATGCAGTTTGTTTGCTCTCCAAAATAATCCTCACCACCCACCCCTCCCTGCCCCAAAGCATCATCTCTTTATAAAACTGGCCTTGGCCTTACCTGCATTTCCAGTGCCATCCTGTTTGTTGCTTCTCATCCACACTTGGGGAAAAAGTGGGTATGTAGCAAATTTGTTTAAAATTGTCATCAACCAGCCCCTCATACAAATAAAGATCCTTGAAAATCAAGCTGGCTATAATGATATGGCAAACTATTTAGCTTGCGTTTTTTGACCCAATGTTCATTTTTCATTATGCCTCAGCCTGCTTTCCTTTGAGCCTCGTTCTGATCTATGGGACTGTGCTTATATTCATGGCTGTTTTCCAGAGCATTGCTGGGCTGCTTGAGTTTTAAAGCTCCTGTCTAAATAATGGCTAGGTTTCTGAGATGTCATCACCCACCCCCTCCAAAAAATCTGGCACACTTTGAATTCTCTAGCAGCACCTGCAAAATGCTAAATCATACAGTCCAAGGAGGTCAGTCATCCTCCAAGAAGCAAGGAGAGTACTAATAGAAAGGGGGAAAGATGCCCTAGTGAGCCAACTCAGCATAATACACATGCTCCCTGGTTGAACTCATTGCCCATAGAGTTAGGTGGTTGGGTTCTGCCTCAGACCTTTCAACTCTGGAAGCTACTAAATAGAATAAAACGTGCTGTTATTAGAGAACTTTAAGAAGACCAGTTTATATATGTGTGTGTGTGTGTGTGTGTACACATGTATATGTGTGTGTATACGTATGTACGTACATGCCTATTTTTACATATATACACACATATGTATTGTATCTATAAGTATGCGTGTGTTGATATATGCATACACAAGTAAAATACATGTTCATGCATACACTCACACATACTCACACACACTTAAAGAATTCTAATTTAGGGTAGTTTTACCCTTTTGACAGTTCAAAGGGAAAAGTTAAAGTCTATGAAGTGATTATTATGGAAACCCAACTGAGCCTTTCCTGGAAATGCCAGAACCACAAACATTTTTTAGCATTTGAAAAGATGACAAATGCTGATTTATGCAGACCTCAGGATTCCATTCCTAGGGCACTGTCATTTATTACTTCCATCAGCAGGAATGGTTTCTTTTAACAGCAGATTGGGTGTGTACACTGATGACAATTAAGGATGGTGAAATAATTCCAATAAAACAAGCACCAGACCAGCATGGGGAGTAAAACTAGTCTGTCCCCAACTATCCTCTCTCCTTACTTGCCTTCCTCTTTCCTTCTTTTCTCTACCTGGTTTCTCTCTTCACTCCCTTTCCAACCTTGCTTTGCCAGGGAAGGCTGAGCAGGTTTGAAAAGCACAATTCATGGAATTTCTGGCTCAGATAAGACATTCAAATCCAGAAATACCATACTAGGATCTAGTTTTAAAATGTTTCTTCCCAGGGAAGGTAAAACATTCCTTGCCGTCTTAAGAAATAAGTATGCTCTCTGATATTCCAAGCCAAAAAAATTCATTTTAAGCTGGAGTATTTATCTTTACATGTGACAGGATAATAGTTCTTTCTTTGTTTTTCTTTTTTTCAATCAGAAGGAAGGTTTGGTTTTGTTTTTTAAAGGAAGACAAGTTGTCAACATTGCATATTCCAAAACAGGCACTTCCTATGTCCTGGGAAGGTAGGTAGACTATGCCTTAACAGGTATTCCAAATTCTTTATTCAGTTCCTGATTTTATTAGTTTAACATTTACTCAACACATACTTAAAGAACTTTTTCCCAGAACTGTGCAACTAACACATGGACATTCATAAGCCGCAGCGGTGTCCGTGAAGGTATCCACTCTTAGGTGGGAGAGAGGCAGGTCCTCAGCTCTAAGTGGCAGGCATACTACAAGAAAGATAAATCATCTCCATAACTCTGAGATGACATTAGCCCCATTTAGAACTAAAGGAACAGAGACTTTGGGATACATGCCTTCTCAATCTTCTCCTGTGTATATGTATAATCTTTTGTTGTTATTAATACACAAATGGTAACCTAATAGGGTGTAATGTTTATCCCCCTGATATTTTTATGAACAATGTATCTTTTCATTTTGTTAACTACTGTTCTACATCTGTTTTTGATCCATTCCATGGGTACACAGTAATGCAGATAACTAATCTCTAATTACTACATGTTTAAATTCTGTCCAGTTTTTCATCTTGGTGTTCATTAAATGTTTTCGAATTCCTTAGAACATAATCTTGGAGATGGAATGGAAATTTTTGAAGGCTTTGGTAGTCTTTTTTGTTTTTTTTTTTTAAAGAAGATGTTGGGGGTAGGAGTTTATTAATTAATTTATTTATTTTTGCTGTGCTGGGTCTTCGTTTCTGTGCGAGGGCTTTTCTCCAGTCGCGGCAAGCGGGGGCCCCTCTTCATCGCGGTGTGCGGGCCTCTCACTATCGCGGCCTCTCTTGTTGCGGAGCACAGGCTCCAGATACGCAGGCTCAGTAGTTGTGGCTCACGGGCCCAGTTGCTCCGCGGCATGCGGGATCCTCCCAGACCAGGGCTCGAACCCGTGTCCCCTGCACCCGCAGGCAGACCCTCAACCACTGCGCCACCAGGGAAGCCCTGGTAGTCTTATTTTTTTAACTGCTGTTAAGTAAATATTACATTTATAGGAAGAATTCTTTATTTAAATGGAGATATTTATGCAGATGAAATATCCAAGTGTTATGGTTTGCTATTTATTATTCTCCTGTAACTCATCAGATATTTGTATAATGAATTATGCTTTTCAAACATTTTCATCCCTGTGTTCCACATATCTTGCTACCCATGTACTCTGAATTCTGTACTTAAACAAAACAGCTCTAATGACACTTTTTCCTAAAAACTCTCTAAGACTCTCCCAGCCTCTTTGAGCTCTTCTTTCTTTGGCCTCTAATAGTCCTCCTGTAGCCTATTCATCTCACTTGTCAATTAACTGTCTTATAGGTTATCTTTTTATGATCAGGATTTTATTTCTTTTAGTAGATTATAAACGAAGAACCAGAGACCATGCCTTGGACTTTTTATCTATACATGGCTAGAAGAGCATCTTACGTATCATAGGAATGGAATATGTTTTAATAATTATTATTTATCATATATACATGTTTTCTTTTTGTGTCAGTAGGGTCCATGGAAGGGTACAGCCAAGTTCATGGTATTCGTATGCCTTTGAATATCATGTTGACCATTGCCTTCCTCATTTTGATGTGGAAAGAGGGAAGATTGGCTCACTGAGAAAGCACTGCATTTGTCTACATGAGAAAAAAAAATGAACGTAGAGTTTGAACTGCCTAGCACCTAGTGGGCATTCAATAAATAGAAGGCTTTTTTTTTTTTTAAAAAACTCAGAAGTGCAGTTTGCCTCTTACTGTACGATGCCAGGTAGGTATGATACCTTCTGCTTCTCTCCGTTTCCTCGTCTGTGGGAGGCGGATTGGATTCATTCTTACTGGACTCTTCGATAACATTTAATAACTCTCTTTGGTTCTAGGCATGCATATATTGGAGGCAGAAGCAGAACTGGTCATATAAATGCTGGCTAACGTTCAACCTTGTTTTAAGTAAATAAGATATTCTTGGATTGGTTTGGATAATTCTTTTTTTTTTTTTTTTTTTGGATAATTCTTGATGACAGATTGCTAAAGAAGAATTTCATTTCGCTCGATTTGAGCTCATATCCAACTAGCAATGGTGCTACTGTAGATAGAGTGTTACTTCTTTTCTCTGTAGTTCAGTTTAAGCATCCTGTGTAAGTATAGAAAGATTCTAGGAAAGCTTATTATAAAAAGGATCAATAGAAATTTTAAAAATTAACTGACTAATATTATTTCTTTTCTAAGACACTATCAACAAAGAAAGGACATTTGGTGAAAGGATAACTGGATCAGTGTTTCCCCCCAATATGTTCCTTTTCTGCCCTGAATCTCCCACTTTATTCTTCAGAAGAGATGGTCAGTTCCATCACCCAGTGAGATACAAATATTCTCACTTCCCGTTAGATTTGGGGTTCAGAATTGCATTTATTTTGATGCCTTTAAGCATTTTGTGGTTTGATGAGGAACCGATACACTTGGTCAACTAGCACTTTATTAGTAAAAGAAATAAAACGCCATTCAAACTGAGAAGAGATTGAAAAAACAGTCCATCCATTTGCACGTGACATGTATAATGTAGATCACAGGTTCAAAGAAAATTATATTTCAGTGCCATGAGCACTGGAGACTTACAAAGTACCTGCAATTGACAGGGAACTTAAATGGTATTTTTAAATACTAGAAGTTTGTAGACTGCTTCCATTTGTGTCTGACATCAGCAAGCTCTTAATAATGCAGTGTGTACTTATTTATTGAACAGACCATTTAAGTAGTAAGACATGAGAAAGTGGACACTATTATCTGGTAATTGACCATATTGGAGAGTTAAGTGTTCTGACAAGGAACTAAGTGTGTCTAACCTTCAGATAAGATCAATTTTAAGATAATGCCTACTTTGGTAATGAACCAAAGCTGCTTAGAAACTTTGTACTCTAGATGCTTCTAAAGCAATGCTATTTTGATGACAACTATCATAGTTTTAATGACCAGCTTTGTTTCTGAGAGTTGCTGGTCTCCCAGGGCAACCTGGAGAAGGGTTACTAACTTTCATACTGTACTTAGAATAAAAGCGCATATTGAAGGGGACAGTGATTAGCAGCGTTGCCCAGGAAGTTATTCATTCATTTAGGAAACATCTGAGTACCTTCCATGTGCCAGTCATCATGATGCAGTCTAGGGCTCCACAGTCTTGTAAGTTATCTCACTTGGAGGAACTTAGGCTCCAGCTTTGTTTTATATGTTCAAATCTCAGTGTTTAAATCTCTGAACCAAAGCTTATGTAAGCCCCTCATTCATAAAAAGCAAAAGAATTGTACCTCAAAACCTGCCATTTTTGCCTCTGAGTCCTTTCCCTGTGGGCTCATTGAACAGAGCTTAAAACCAACTTCTCTTAGAGACAGACCCATAAGCAAGTATCACAACACATTCTAAGTGATGTAACAGAAATATGAACAAAATTGACGAGAGAACATAAAGAAGGATATAGCTAAAGCTGTCTATGAGATTAGAAGGTCTTCCTAAAGAAAGTGCCTTTTCAAGCAACAAGACAGTCTTTTTGGATGAGTAGAAGCTCCCCCAGGGAGAGAGGGGAATTGAAGGTAGTGATGGCTATGGTGTTAGGGAACTAGGTACCCCTAGTTCTGTAGGGCTGCATAGAGGTATTTGTAAAGGAATATTGAGAGATAAAACAGGAAAGCAGATTAAGCTCTAAATCCTGTAGACTGCAGAGAGGTTTTTAAGCAGAAGAGTAACATAATCAGATTTGGTTTTAACTGAGTTGATGTGGACAACCTCAGGGGAATCACAGGGGCTCTTTTAGATCAGAGGTGAGGAAGCTTCACCTAGAGCGATACTAGTGATATTTGAGAAGAGGGTACATTCCAGAGAGATTTAAGGGTGGTAAATGACAGATCTGGGTGATTGGCTAAATGTGGAGAACTGGGGGGTGAGAAGGAGGAGGGAGTATATACGGAACCCTGAAGACTGTGTAGATGACGATGTATAATACAGGCGAGGATGAGAATAGGCAGGAATCCGTTCGGTTTTGGAGATGTTGACTTTGAGGAACCTGTGGGACATCTAGGTGGAGGACTTAGGCTGATAGCTGAAGATAAAGGTTGGGAGTAGAAATATTGATTTATGAAATCACTCCTTGAAAACATAGGCTTAGGTATGCTTACTGTTGACAGCTACAAGAGGAATATGTAGCAAGGGAAATAGAGGTATTCTTTAATATTGAGAAAAGAGTGGTTTTGTAAATGAGTTTTCAGGAAGTGGAAGTAATAATATCTGATACCATAGGACAGAAAGATGTGAATCTTCTGAAGACCACTGGCTTTGCCAGCTGACCTTTCGGAAGAACTGTTTCAGTGGAATGATGAGAGTGATTCTGGGTTAGAATAGTTCAAAAAGAGAATGAAACATAAGGTAAGAACATGAAGACAATGAATGTGCACACGATGGAAAATGAAGAGGAGGCCATGGCGTAAAGGAGAAGCAGAGTGGAAGGGTGGATGTGTGTATGAGCATGAGTTGAATATGTTTGTAGACTGAGGACGTCTATATGGTTAGGATGGTTAGGACTTTGGAATCAGACTAAGGGTCAAATCTCAGGCCTGCCATTGACTAGATAATGACTTTCGGCAAGTTCTATGGGCCTCAGTTTCCTCATGTATAAAATGAGGTTAATAGTCTTTTTTTATATAAATTTATTTATTTTATTTATTTATTTTTGGCTGTGTTGGGTCTTCGTTGCTGCACGTGGGCTTTCTCTAGTTGCAGCAAGTGGGGGCTACTCTTCGTTGCGGTGCACGGGCTTCTCATTGTGGTGGCTTCTCTTGTTGCAGAGCATGGACTTTAGGCGCACGGGCTTCAGTAGTTGCAGCACGCAGGCTCAGTAGTTGTGGCTCGCAGGCTCTAGAACGCAGGCTCAGTTGTGGCGCACGGGCTTAGTTGCCCTGCGGCGTGTGGGGTCTTCCCGGACCAGGGCTCGAACCCATGTCCCCTGCATTGGCAGGCGGATGCTCAACCACTGCGCCACCAGGGAAGCCCATGAAGTTAATACTCTTGTGTTTGTTTTTTTCTGTAAGGAGGAGAGATTAAAGACACAAGAGAGGGAGGGGATGAACTATATACCTCAGAGAAAAGAGGCAGGTGGGAGTGCAATCTGGAAGAAAATTAGAGTTAGCTTCAAAGTGAGGATTTACATGTCTTCCTGGGTAACAGAAGGGAAAGATAGTGATAAAATGGGATATTGGGCAAGGTACTTTAGGATATGCTACGGAAACAAATAGCCCTCAGATCTAAGTCTGTTCATGTAACAAAGGTTCCTTACTCAGGCCACACATCCAACATGAATCAGGATGGGGGCTCTGTTCATCCTGATTCATGGACCCAGGCTGACGGAGGCTTCATCTCAGCATTTACACCTCAGCATTTGCTTCTACAGTTACCACAGCGCAAGTCCCATGGCTACACCCAACCTCAAAGGGCCACAAAAGTGCCTAGGACTAGGGGAGAATGAAAAATATTTGATGGACAGTGCTGATGACTAGAACAATGGGTAAAACCCATAGGTATCAGTAAGTATGGCGGTGATAAGAATAGCATAGATTTTCTTAATGATAGAGGCAGCAAACTGTGATCCACCAGGAGTAGTTAGAGTTTTGACAAGAGTGGTAAATGTTTGGAACAGCCATTTGTTAAAATAATTATACAAGAACATAGCAGCAAAGGAAAAGGAAGTTGTTCTGGTTAAATATTTATCATTAGGGCTCCATGCAGAATGAAATGGTAATGCAGCTGCGATTCAGTTTCTTAGTTCAGCTGTAGCTTAAAATTAGAAGTTGCCCATCAATAATTTTCCCAAGGGAGTGATTTATCCTGTAACAGCACATAGCCTAGAGAAAAGGAAATGCAAACAGGCAGGCTTTCTTGGAATGGAAAGGGAAACCACTGCAGAGAGAGAACATGCAAGAGAAGTTGATTGTGCACCAATCCTTGGAAATAAAAAGGACTTTTTTATCAGTCAGTCTGTAAGTACATTAGCTGCTGGCCTAGCACTTTGGCACCGTGTGGAATCAAGAGAAGTTTATGACTTTATTCTTGCTGACAAAGAGTATAGAGTTTGGTCAGAGGGACAAAGCTCATGATATGAGTTTGGGGTTTGTTTAATTTATATCATTTATTACCCTAATTAGTATAATTTTGGGGAAGAGTTTCGTGGAATATAATGCATTAAATCTAGATCTTGAAGAGTAGGCTTAACTTGGAGAGTGTAGAAGAGAGGGAGGATTCAAGAGTGATGGTTCGATTAAAGATCTGATGGTAGAGTGAAGATGGCTTGTATGGGGGAAAGGAAGGAGAATGGCTAGAAAGAAGAGGAGAGGATTAGATGAAGGAATTATGAAACATCAGGCTGAACTGATAGATTAGAGCCTCATTACTAGGAGCTGGTGCAATGTGGGAGGAAAGGAGCAATTGTTTAGTTACTGAACATGAACTGAGTGAGTTCAGTTAAAAGACTTCATAATAATCCCTGTGTTGTCTTTTAAGCTGCTCCACATAAAACCTTAATGACTTTCCGTTACCTTCAGAATAAAGCCCTGGTCTGCAGTCTCATTTGTACATGCCCATTTAGAAGGGACAACTGCATATCCAAAGGATATTGTGATGAGGAAGATTAGGATATGTTGAGGACCAGGTGCCAGACCCAAGAAGTACATTAGAATCAAAAGATCTTGTCAACAGACTAGACTCAGGCTAGCCCCTCACAGGGGCTGCGACCATGCCAGACAGACCCCCAGCCCTAGTAGGAGACTGAAGGGTCTGTGAGCTGCCAGGTCAGACATCAAAGCAGAAGCCTTCTTTTCTTTTGTTTCCTTTTTTTTTAATTTTTTTTACAGTTTTATTGAGATAGAATTCACACAGTACACAATTCACCCACTTAAGGTATACACGTCAAGGGTTTTTAGTATATTCACAGAGTTTTGCATTCATCACCACCATGAATTTTAGAACATTTTTATTACTTAAAAAGAAACCCAGGGGCTTTCCTAGGCATCCCGGTAGTTAAGACTCTGCGTTTCCGCTGCAGGGGGCACAGGATCAATCCCTGGTCAGGGAACTAAGATCCCATGTGCCACCCGGCATGGCCAAAATATTTTAAAAAAAAAGAAGAAGAAGAAGAGGAAAAGAAACCCTGCACTCCTTAGTCATCATCATCTCCTTCCTTACACGCCCCCCCACGCCCCCCTACCAGACATCTAGCCCTAGGTAGCTGCTACTGTGCTTTCTGTCTGTAGATTTGCTTGTTCTGGACATTTCAAATAAATGGAAACATACAATATGTGGCCATTTGTGGCTGAATTTTTTCACATGGTTTTCACTTGTTTTTAATGTTCATTCATGTTATAGCACATACCAATACTTCATTTCTTTATATTGCATAATAATATTCCGTTGAATGGATATACTACATTTTGTTTATCCATTCACCACTTGATGGACATTTGGATTGTTTCCATTTTTGACTATTATGAGTAATGCTGCTGTGAACACTCACGTACAAGTTCTTGTGTGGACATACGTTTTCATTTCTCTTAGGCATATACCTAGTAGTGGAATTGCTGAGTCATATGGTTTAACCATTTGAGTAACTGCCAGGCTGTTTCTTAAAGCATCTGTATCGTTTCATATTTTACAACATTTATTGATACATTACAAAATAATGTAAAATTTACATTTACAATATCTCCACATCCTTGGCAACATTTGTTGTTATTATCTTTTTGATTATAGCCATCCTAGTGGGTGTTAAGTGGTATTTCATTGTGGTTTTAATCTGCATTTCTCTGATCAGAAGCCCTATTTTCAAAACTAACGCATTAAATACGAGGCATGTTATAGGGACTTCAGGAGAAACCTGAGAAAGAACTATCAAGAGACTGATAGGAATAGAAGGACGGTTTCAGGCAGTTAAGGACTAAGTGCGAGTTGAAGGCAGCCTGTTATAGTTGTCCAGTCTGTGGTGTTGCCACATTCCATCATAATGAATAACCAGAGGTTACTGTTCTCCGTCAGATTAGTTGTTCTCAATCCTTGCAGCACTAGACTAGAGCCGTCTGAAAAAATTTTTAAATGTATCTGTCCCGTGCCAGTTGAATCAGAATATCTGGAGACATAGCCCAGGTTATCTATAAATATTTTTTAAAAGTCTCCCCACGTGAATCTGTTACACTGTGGGAAAACCACTGTTGTAAATAATTCAGCAGGATTAAATAGTGGAATGAGTTTATTGATTATATGTACTGTTCAGATAGCCATCTGCCTTTATTTTGACTTGTAAGCTTTTCTGAGACAGCTGCTAACTGAATTTGAACCAAAAATTTGAGATATAATCGCAGTGTGTGTAGTCCTCTCTGACTAATAGCAGAGAGAAAACCCAGTGTGGAATTCATAAAATCAACGGATTAGTTTTGCCCAATTAAAACTCTAATTTCAAAGTTTGGTCAAAGAGTTGAACTCCTTCACTTCCTTTGCATTTATAATGACGACTCTTGAGGCTTTTATTTCCAGTTACACCCGTCTCCGTCTCTTTAAGCATGCAGTGATCATGTACAATAATTATGTACCTTTTCAAGATAATGAATAATTTCAATGATAAAATAACCTATTATAATGATATGTTGTCATGGGTCACTGATTGATATCTTAGTAGTTGGCTCATAGGTACACACATTTCTTGTGGTTGTGTTGATTTGAACATGTGCCATTCCTATGTGCACTTTGACCTTTCTGATTGACCCGATGTATCCAGATGACAGAGAGGAGATCAATCAAGGTGATATTCCATTACCATAAGGTCAGCTATTTTTCTAGGATTAAGGTATTATTTTATTTTCTTCAGGGATTGGGGACCATTTGTGTCTTTCTATTTAAATTGTAGGTCTAGTCACAAAATGGAAAAGGATGAGAACTAAAGTGGAATATTGTCCCATTAGATTGGTGCCAAATTTCCAGTGCTGAAAGTATGCATTTTCCTTGTCCAGGACCTTCTTCAGAGGAATCAGATGTCCATGTCTTAAATTTGAGTTGTACAGTTTCAGAAAGTGAAAACTCATATTCTGTAAAGAAGAGGTAGGCAATGCAGAAATGTTGATAATCTGACTCATGTTCTAATGCCCCCCTTGTCCGGTACTGCTGTGGTTTCACTGCAGTTTGAGATTTCTTATATAATGTTTAAAGAGAGGGGAAATGGAAAAGAAGGGCAAGGATGAGGGAGGTGGAGGAAGATGTGCTGGAATATGTTTTCAGGGGGGACCTATATTTTTGTCATAATAGAACTGCTCAAATCTGTGCAGTAGTCCAGGCCTGTCACTTCCTCTCAAAAACAAAGCAGGTACTCCTTGTCTTTAGTCTCTTAGTTGTTTCTAGATTAAGTGAAAGAATGGCATATAGAGCCATTGGTGTGAAGTGTAGCATAGAAAAAATTGAAATGGAAAAACGATGGAGAGAATGCGTTTTAGAACATCATCTCCTTTTGGCTAGCTCTCGGACTTCCAGACCTTTTCTCATTGTTTTTTCCTCCTTCTTTCTTTTCCTTCCTTTTTTTTTTAAACCTATTTTATTTATAAACTGCAGCCTGTAAAGAAAATGAGGGGTGTATTACACATCCTTAAAAACAAAGAGGAAAACAAACCAACCCTTGTTAATCACGTCCACTTTGAGTGCTTGGGCTGGTTGCAAGGCCCAGGGGACTAGTAATCTGGCCAATGTGGAAGAATATGGAACCATTTGTCCTGGGAGAACCACTACATTAAAGGAAGAGGATGAAGTCATGGGGGGAGGGGGAGGCTCTGCTGATGAAAGTAGCTGTCAAATTAGCAGGTCTGGAAGTTGGAGTGCATATTGTTATGAGCTGCTCAAGTTCACACCAGAGCTACCAGCTCCATCCGTCTTTCTCAGTTTACATTTTAATTGGCTTGTAGTTAAGTTTTTTAAACACTGTGAGATTGCTGACATACACTGTAATATCATGTGAATAATTTATGGAGGTTGCTCAAGACAAGCTTTTTCTTTGATTTGAGAATCCAAGGGGAAGGGGGAGGAGAGGATGAGGGGCCTGTGGGAGGGGCCCAGGACAGAGGAGCAGACACAATTGCATGTTGCACACTGGATGTTAAACGTTTCTGCCGGTGTAGTCAGTAGCGTTTGGGAATTCGGGAAGGTTTGTACAATACAATCTTATTAATAACAATTCTGTCAAGAGAGCACCCAATTAAGTTGAATTGGGTTTATGACTCCCTCTTGGTTTCTTAAAACGTGTGGATATAAAACCTGTTCCATGTGAGTAGTGGATAACAAGGGTGGGGGTTTTTTTGTTTGTTTTCTGGTTGGTTTGAATGATTCCTCCTCCTACTGAGAATTTTCTTGTTTATAAATGCAGGAGTAGGCATTTTTCCCAAGCTATCTTTTTCTTTTCAGCTCTCATGATAATATAGAGAAGATGGAACTGGTGTCAGCGGGCAGTCGTTCTAGTTAAGAACTTGACTGCTTCTGGGAGTGGTTTGCCAGACAGCTCTGAGTCTAGAATATCATCTAATTAAGACCTGTGGGAGAACCCTCTTCTGAAATATACTTCTAAAATATACTTTTTTTCTTATTATAAAATGTGGAGGGCTTCCCTGGTGGCCCAGTGGTTGAGAGTCCGCCTGCCGATGCAGGGGACACGGGTTTGTGCCCCGGTCCGGGAAGATCCCACATGCCATGGAGCGGCTGGGCCCGTGAGCCATGGCCGCTGAGCCTGCGTGTCCAGAGCTTGTGCTCCACAACGGGAGAGGCCACGGCGGTGAGAGGCCCGCGAAGCGCAAAAAAAAAAAAAAATGTGGAGAGTATGGAGAATAAAAATCACCTATAACTCCTCCCCACATTGATAACAATTGGGATGATTTTTGTTTATATCCTTCTAGTCTTTTTCTATTCATAACGAGGTTGTAATCATATATACTGTTTAGACTTTTTTTCTTTTTCACTAAACATTACATCATGAGTATTTTGTCATACATGTCATCCACAGTTCCATTTCTAATGCCTACATAAGGTGTATGTGTATGTATTCTCTGTGAACTTACAGTGCTTTATCTAACCTGTCCAGCTAGTGAAATGAAGCGTTGTATGCAATTTTTATCCATTTTAGGCAGGGAAGCAGTTAACGTACTTCTGTTTAAATTTTGGTGTACGTTCTTGATTATTTCCTCAGGGAAGTTTTTAGAAATAGAATTTCTACAATGAAGCAGAGAGAGTCTGAGGGAAAGATCAGCAATGCCTCAAGAATAATTTTGTCCTGAAAAGTGGGATAAAACACAGATTTTTCTCATTAGTGAAATTAATAATTTTTCTATTTAAAAAATTGATAATGACATTCAATCTGAGGTTCTTTGAAATTATTGAGTTTTTTTTCCTCGTGTTTCTTAACCACAAAACCTATCTGTTAGGATTAATGTAGGCAATGTTTTCTTTACCAATTGGCATATAACTACCTAAGACTTCATGTGATCAGTTGAGATGCTACAAATGTATTGCCTGTCAACTCCAATAAAAAAGAGGGCAGTTAATTAAAGGGATGTCTTGCTGTTAAACAAACTTGCAGTCCATTGCTTGTAAGTAACATTTGGTTTGATGTGTAGTCAAAGGGCAAGAAAATCAGTGTTCAGAAAGGACTAGCTTTTTAAAATTGTAAAAGGGGAGGGACTTTATTTGGGGTTGAGATGAGTAGCTTATCAATTGATATGATGTTTTCCTTTTTAAAAATATATTCATATATTAAAAAGAAGGTGACAGACATGAGGCATTAAGGTCATTAAGGTCCTGTCAGTTTGGAATCTTTTCAACTTAAGATAACTAAGTCACTATCCTCATGCAGCCCTAGAAGACACTATTTTCCCCCATGATCAGGCCTGGCTTCAAGGTCATCTTGTGTGTGTGTGTGTGTGTGTGTGTGTGTGCGCGCGCGCACGCATGTGCATGCGCATGAATGCATGGACTGTAAGTAGATGAAGCAAGAAGTCGTAAACAAATTGCTATACTCTGCAGATGGGAAACTGCCATTGGTAGACGCAGCAGAAAGGCTCCACCAGCACAGCAGCCCTCCGGAACAGCTGCTTCAAATCAGGCCTGTTCTCTGCTCCTTCCTAGGAGTGCACTAATGCTCTCTGCACCTGTGCTCAGCTCTTCCTTGATAATGTAGGTGGGAACGCACATTCTCTGAACAGTGATCTTGTAGTGAGCATGTGCAGTTCTTTCAGAGGGAGGGTCTATCCAAAAGACCCCATTCCAATTAAAATTTAAGTGTTGAAATATTTGTGAAACAAAGAATGTGTAGAGAGTGGAGACCTCTTCCATCTCAAAGGCACACATATTAGAGACTAGAGCTGTTGGAAGTGCGACTGGCTTTATGTTGACGTCCTGTTGGAGGTCCCTGAACTTTGGAGCCTTATTCCAGAGCCAAGAAACTTGAGATTTTGCCAGTGACCGCATTAAAATGTTTGTGTCTGGAAGGGTAAACCAGTCTCATTTACTAGCTTTCATTCTTTACGCTGACTATTATTTCATAAACAAGAATTTATTTTTTTAGAGCCAATTGTGTGCCTAACTAGGCAGTATGGAATGCAAGAGAAGGCGTAAGTTATGGTCATACCCCTCATGGGCCTTCCAATAAGGCAAAGTAAATACGTAATCCACTTACAGTCAGTCAATGGAAATATTTTTATTTGTAATGAGCCCGCATTTCAGTTGCAGAAAGTATTATTCTAGGAAGAAAAACATCGGCTGAATTAATGGCAGATTCTGAATGGGCGCTGGGCTATATTCAGAATGCAGGTATTTTCAGTTAGGTGAGGTGGTTGAGGTTTGCTTTCTTTCCTGAGTGCTTATGAATTAGCAAATTCTAAACCAGCTGTTTTCAAATTACATAAAATTGGGGCCTACCTCGAGTGTCTCTTTCTCTCTGCCAAGTTTCAACTCGTAACCTATTTTAAACCTTAGTCCTAAACCCCCCAAAACCAGTGGAATGATAGCAGGCACCACCTTAGATCATAATATTTTCTCAAGAACATGTTCAAGCTTGAAATAATGGCCAGGTTAGAGAAAGAGGAGGTAAGAAGAGAGAAGTAGACAAGTTTGTGTTTCTTATTTAAAAAAAAAACTTGCTTGAATAAATAAGTTGCTTAGATTTCTGCTGCTTTTTTCCTAGACGGCCAAAGGGGGAGAGCTTTTTGCTCATGAAAGGGGTGAATTAAAAGGATACCTCTGCATCAAATGAAGATGTTTGTAGGATGACAATTGGTGATAGGGTTGGAGTTTCAAAATGTTCTCATGTGACCATTTCACAGTTCTCTCTACCCTCCTTCCTTTGGTATTGAATACATTGCTTAATTCCTATCAAGAACATGGGTTGGCAGACTTCTTCTGTAAAGGGCCAGGGAGCAAACATTAGCCCTTGTGACCACAGAGGTCTCTGTCATATAATAGTCATCTTTATTTTCTTCTTTTTTCTTTTAATAACACTTTTAAAATGCAAAAACTAACCTCAGTTTACAGGCAGTACAAAATCTGATTGCGGGTGAGATTTGGCCTGCAGGCTGTCATTTGCCACCTCATGCCCTAAAGAAGTGTGGGGTGAAATGCTGGATGAGCATGCGAGTTGGATATGCCAGCATGATTTCTCTCTTTCCACTGCTTGCTTTGTCCTCTCCTGGTCACTGGCTGTCTCAGGAGCTGGTCCCTGGAGCCTTGCTCTCCTATGTGACCTAACGGTGTGAAATGGTGTTTCCAGTGGAAGGCCTGCGGGGGTAAATGCTGTCTCTAATTAACCTGTTCATTTAGTGCTATTATCCTTTATCTCAAACGCAGTTCTGCTAGGGGAGGATAAGGAAAGTGCTTAATTAGAGTAACTGTTTCACATTGTCTATGTTTGCATGATGAAGTATAAAAAGCCTGGGAGATGAAGCTGTCAGTCAATAAGTGTCTTTGGGAACCTCTTGGTTTTTAGCATTTAATAACCATGCTCTGTTATTGAGTGTTGTTGAGTGAAACCTCAGGTCACAGAATTTGTGATACAAAGACTCTGACCCAAGACATCTGGCATATGTAAGTTATGGCTAATGTCCGCCAACTGGATAATGTCATTGGCAAATTGTAGCTTCATGGATGCTTGTTTATTTATTTGCTTGCTTTAGAGTATTTTAAATTGTCATTTGTCTTTTTAGTTTGTTTTCTGTCTCCCTAATTGGATATTAAGTGCTTCTAGTACAGGGAAAGTGCCTCATATTCTTTGAAGCTTAAAGTCTGTTGGAGTATCATTGCAGTGTTCATAGGATTTTCTAATTGTGGTAAGATATATATAACAAAATTTATCATTTTAATATACATAATGTAAAATTTACTGTTTTAACCATTTTCAAGTATACATTTCAGTGGCACTAAGTACATTCACATTGTTGTACAACCATCACCAATATCCATCTCCATAACTCTTTTCATCTTGTCAAACTCTGTACCCGTTAAACAATAACTCCCCATCCCCCCTTCCCACCCACCCCTGGCAACCACCATTCTACTTTCTGCCTCTATGAATTTGACTACTCTAAGTATCTCGTATGAGTATTTGTCTTTTTCTGAATGGCCTGTCTCACTTAGCCTGATGTCCTTAAGGTTCATCCATGTTGTAGCATGTGTCAGAATTTCCTTCCTTTTTAAGGCTGAATACTATCCCACTGTATGTGTATATACCACATTTTTTTTATCCATTCATCCATCAGTGGACACTCAGGTTGCTTCCACCTTTTGGCAATTGTGAATAATGCTGCTATGAACATGTTTGAGTCCCTGCTTTTAGTTCTTTTCTGTAGATACCCAGAAATGGTCATCACAATACTTTTCAGACTGCCAAATTGACAATTTTCTTTTAAGCTCTATGGTACTTTAAGTATTTTTACCATACTTTTCTATGTCATCTATCCTAATAAGATCAATATTATAATAAAAATAATTAGTTATTAGCTATGATGAACAAAAAAGTTCAGTGAGCACAAACATTTATTCATCCTATGTATCAAGGCACTGGGCTTACCTTTTTAAGTGAATTAATTTACTTAAGGCCCACAGTATGTTATCTGCATGTTACAGAAGAAGAAACAAAGGCTTAGCAAGGTTAGGAAATTTGTCTGAGGTCACACAGCTCTATGTGACAGACAGGGTTCTACTTCAGAGCCAGTACTTCTAGATACCAGGAAGCCATTCAGAAGAGCGGATTACATCTGTATACTTCATTATATTCTCGGCATGGTTAGTGGAAGGCTTATTATTTTCCAAAGCCTGATGTCACTTGAATTTCAAAATCAAGTTATATAAAATGACATGTAAAATTCTTTGAAAGCTCTAAAGTGCTATATAAATGTAAAGTATTAAGATTAAGCCTAGCGATGGACACATGTTAAAAGCTGTAAATATATGGACCCCAAACCATCTAGATTGTAAACTGCAGTCTAAGCATTATGCAAACTTAACCAGGGCCGACCTTGTGAACGTTGCTTCATATGCCATTTTATTTTATTTTATTTTTTTATTTTTTTTTTTGCGGTACGCGGGCCTCTCACTGTTGCAGCCTCTCCCGTTGCGGAGCACAGGCTCTGGACGCGCAGGCTCAGCGGCCATGGCTCACGGGCCCAGCCGCTCCGCGGCATGTGGGATCTTCCCGGACCGGGGCACGAACCCGTGTCCCCTGCATCGGCAGGCGGACTCTCAACCACTGCGCCACCAGGGAAGCCCCATATGCCATTTTATTCATGCTAGTTTTACTTCTTGTTAGGACTGGCACTACCTTTTCAACTGCTGTTGTGAACTTCATGTCCTTTTTGACTTAAGTTGGTGGGAATAAGCCAGGTTCTCACATCATGTTCTTTATCACTTCTAGCCTCTGAAGAGGACCTGTGCCTTCAGCCATCTTTGAAATCTCACAGCTCCCAGGCTAGGTCTAGATGCTAAACAGTTTAAGAACTATCATGGAAGAGCCACTAGGCTTAACTGTGCCATTTCAGAGGACAGAATTAGGCCATTTGTGTGTGTAGGCTCTAGAGGGCAGATTTCAGTTCAGGATAAAATGCATAGTGGCACAGTGGTAGGCTGGATCCCTTGAAAAGTAGTAAACTCCCTGTCAGTGGAGCTATTCAAACACAGGCTAGAAAATCCCTTCTCAACGATGAGGCAAAGAGGATTCCTACACTAGGACACTCATTTCATTACTCTTCAGTCTTGGAGTATCATTACATTTACTTCAAGTGTCCTAAGAACTTCATTTTAGCTGTTATCTTGTTTGGTATTGTTTTCCTCAACACAAGGCAGGTGCTAAGAGAGTTTGCCTGGTTTAGTTGCTGTATGTGGAGCAAATAACTGCTGTGCTGGAGTGGCTTACAAATAAAAAATATTTAGACTAGATCCAGATCACGGTCGAGGAGATTAACAGGGTCATATTTTTAGATTCAGATTCTCCAGGGTCTGGACTGACCATGTCCAAAACAGGATCAACAGTGAGCAAAGTGTCTGAAGTAGTTCAGTGAATTTATATTATTTGATTGACTTCTGTGCACAGTCTTCTTGGAACTCTTCAGCATCCAGAGCTAGAAAACTTACAGTCTTTCAGTGTAACGTTTGGCTTGAGCAAGGACATGGGGTTGGCACAAATGACATTCTCTCCTCTTTTCTGGTTAACGTGGCTCCGGGATCACCAAAGTTAATGCAAATAGTAGAATATTTGCTCGTATAGAGACCAAAAGTACTTAAAATTCAGTGCAGGTGGAATTGCTTGTTTAAGTATCAGGAGGACAGACTTGGTAATTTCAGTTGCATGAGTTGCTTCTTATTTTGTTTTGGTAGAAATTGAGCGTTAGAGACTTTGCCTGGAAGTCAGCCTCCAGCATTGACGTCTGACACGAACCGCAAAGGCAGCCCCCCCCTTTCCGCTGGCAGAGCCAGGCCCACGTCCGTGGCTGTGATCTCAGGGGAGGGCTCTAGTCCACGGCTTGGGTTTATGACTGGGAAGCCTGCCTCTTCTAAGGTGGGAAAAACAGAGCCAAAGTGACCCCATAGAATTTGAGCTTGGGGGAACTGTCAGATCCAGAGGACCCGTCAAGGTCCGGGATGTGGCCCAGCTTGAACTGGCACCCATGGGCTTCACCAGAGCCAGGTGTCAGAAATGGGTAAATATCAAATTGTATCTGATGAAAAACAGGAGGAAGCAGAGCTCCCCTTACCTCCTTGAAGGAGCCAAAGTCAGCTGAATGGTGTTTGGGTCCAGATGATTCAAAAGCCACAGTCTCATGACCCAACCAAAGAAATATTCAAAACTAGCCTGAAAAAATAATAGAATGTTTTTAAAAAATATGCTATCAAACACATTTATCTTTGACTCAAAATGAATTAAGTATTTTTCTCTTAGAATGTCCAAATATTCATTAATATAGAAGACTATAGGTTGAATACCTCTTCTGGAGAAATATTCAGATTTAGGATTTCTCTTTTAAGTCAAAAACTTGGCAGTGATACTACATAAGTAATGTTTGATCTGGTCCAGAGCTCTTAGTTGAATTTATTGTCTATTATATGGGGGAAATACTGAAATAGTTGGAAGAAATAATACTAAAAAAAATCAGACTTCTACATCTGAAAATGACTGACTACATAACTATTGTGTCAATGAGATATTGATAAGATAGAGAAGGGGAATAAGGATGGCTCAAGTGGGTTCCCAAAAACGTAAAAATGAAGAAATCAAAATCACATCAACATAGAAATGTTTGATAAGAACAGAAGTTTGATAAGAAAACAAAAGTTTGATAAGAAGGCAGGTAAAAGTGCATACATTTGTGAAAACACAACAAACTGTACACTTCAGATTGCTACATTTCACTGTGTGTGAATTATACTTCAGTACACAAAAGGACCAAATCTAATCAACTTATCTGTTAGCAACAATTTATGAGGAATTTACAAAATAAAGCAATTTAGGGAGAGACATTTCCGTCCTTCAGGAAACTTGCAAATCATTGGTTAAACCTAGACACAAATTTAAGAAAATTTTAATAATAAAAATTAAATAAACTAACAATGATTGAGTCATAGAATTCTGGACCTGGACGGAGCCTTCAAGATCATCATCCCTCCTATTTTAAATATATATAAAAAAATGAGACAGAAAATTTTAGAAAATTATCAAAGAAATTTAGAGACAGAATTTCACCAGATGGCAGGACTACAAGCTTAAAGCTTCTCTCCTTTCTTTTTTGTCATGTTGACTTCCTCCGCCTCCCACCTGCTAACTATCCCTAAGGCCCTGTTTTCAGCTCTCGCTGGCTTTCCCTTTATGTTGCACTCTCATTGATTCATTAATTTCAGTGTTAATATTCTGTATTCAATCAGTAAATACTTTTGAGTTCCTACCGTACGCCCAGCACTGTTTTGTGGGAGGGCAGTACAGCACTGAACCAAACAGACTAAGCGTCTTCCCTCACAGAACTTACGTTCTACCAGTGTCAGGGCACGTGGAGCCCAGATAGTAATTTCTGGGACAAGAGTTCTCACCCAGTCCAGACTCATTGCCCTAAAGCTTCTTGCACATCATGGCAGCACTGCAAGCTGAACTTGGCAATACTCTCATCTTCTCTCCAGATCATCTGCTCCTCCTGCCTTGCCTACGCCTGAAGGACGTGTTTGGTTCTTCTTACTGAGCCTCTCAGTCAACCAATTTTAATTCCCTAAACTCTAACAAATTGACATTTTCTTATATCTGTTCAGCATCTCCTTGTTACTTTGCTTCTTCCTTGGAAAGTTTCAGTACCTTTCTAACTTATCTCCTCTTGTCCCCAACTCTGATCTATCCTATATGTTACTGCCTAATTTTTCGAAAACGTATTTCCTCTATCACCCCCTTGACACACACAAACACACACACACACGCACACACACATTTTCCTTGGATCCTGTTCGCCTTCCAAATTAAATGGAAACAGTCTTGGTCGGTAAAGACAATTAAAAGCATGGCTCCAACCTCCTCCTCAAATCTTCTTACATCCCCACTACAGGTACCTGCATTTACTCTGGCCAAAGTGGTTCTCGGTTGCTCCTTTAGCCGGTCCCTTTTTCTCTCACTCTGTGGTTGCTCACTCTGTCTCCCACCCGGACCCACCACGCAGCCTCCAGCCACCACGTCCTCAGCTTCTGCATACATCTCACCCACTGCCTTATCTAAGAGACTTTCTGATCAACATGATTCTTCCCTCCTTTGAATGCATTTATCTCTCACTGCACTGCGTATGGTTATTATTACTTTCTGTTAAAATAATTTGATGGATTTTCATAAAATGACACATCCTTCTTGAAAAAAATATAAATGTACAGAAAAACAATGAAAGTAAAAACCACCTGAAATCTCTTCACCCAGAGATGTCTGTTCTTGAGCATCCCTCCACACCTCTGTGTGGATATACAAGCTTGGTGAAGTCTATACATTTTCCCATAAATGAAATCAAATTTTACCTGGTTTCTGTTCTCCCTGTTGATATATTCTGGTGCTCTTTTATTGTTACTCAATATAAAAGACAAAACTAATTTTCACTGGCCACAAGATATTTTGTTTGGCTTTACCATAATCTAACAACCACTGCTTGTTTTTTTGGTTTTGGTTTTGGTTTTGGTTTTAAGCTTGCCTTCATCTGTTTATTAGGAGGTACAGGGAGGAGGTTGTTATGTGTTCTGGCCCATGTGCTTAACACAGCCGTGTAAAATGCAAGTGAGCAGTCTGTCATGGACCTTGACAAGAACTGTTTGTGACACACCACTCCATGTGGTTCGGGACCTGAAAAAATGTTTGAAGATCTTGGAAAGAGGTTAGAGAGGATTGACCTAAAATCCCAAGTAAAATTGTAACCTTTTTAAAAATTTTTTATTACTGCTTTGAACAGCATTGTGCCTCCATCGCCTGCAAGAAAGCCATTCATTGTTCCTTGTTACATAATCTGCAGAGAGCTTATTCGCTTAGAAAGCAACGCGTTCATCACCGTCCCTCTCTTACGAGGAGCTAAAAGCAGAATCTGTTCTGTGTCTCTGAGGCATTCTTCACAGCACAGACCTCATGCTATCGCTAATTAGCCAGAGCATTCCCAGCCAAAAACCCCAGTGCCTGGGCTTGACAAAAGTCTGTTTTTTTTTTCCGTGGAAAGGTGAAGCCTGCCTCTCTGTCGAGGGGCACCTCCGTAAGACAATCAACAGCAGTGTGGTGGCGAGCTCTCAGGTCAGCCAACGCGGTGAAGCATGCTGCAGCCCCCGGAGGACCGGCTGTTTGCCACCTCCCTGCCCCTGCGAGGTGGGATCTCCACCAGGCTGTGCCTTTGTACTCTAACTGAATACCTAACCACCACGAGGCAAGCCACTCTGGCGTTATGCTGAGCGTTATTCCTATCTGTTCCCCGTTTCTGGCTTTAGACACCCGTCTACCCAACATCCCTTAGCCAACTTCCAGCCACTTGTGTTAAATGATGTATGCGATTAGCAGCCTCTGCGAGTTCATTAGGAAAATAAAAGAAAAAAAAAAAAGAAAGAAAAACCATGAGATTGTTTGTCTGTCACTGTGAAGTGGAGGTTGAGTGGAACATCCTCACCTGTCCCTCCCCACCGCCCCTCCCGCCATGTGTCTGTGGTCTTCGGTGCGCACGCGCTGGCGGCTGCCGGTGTTCCGTGGCTCTGCCATTTGCTCAGTGGGGGGACGTTTTCTTAGCCGAGCAGTGCATTGCTCTGCCTGAGGGATTGAGAACATATTGCTTGGCAGGTGGGCCTGCTCAGATGCACTGACTGTTGTTTCAGCACTGACAGGGAACATACATCATGCGGGCCCATTATGCCAGCATAAATCCATGGTAACCTGTTCAAAGGGCTGCAACCAGCAAACCAAGTGTTTGGGTCTTAATAGGTGATATTTTTAAAACATATAATTGGGATCTGAGAAGTAATTCTGGGTGACAGGCCACTCCTTCTGCCATCTTAGCAGAAGCTGGGCCTACAGCACAATACCACTCCTGTCATACTGCACAAAGATGACTGCCATTCCAGCTCGGCTCCAGGCAGCTGCGCACGGCGCCAGCCATGCCAAGAGATCGTCTGTGCAGGGAAAAGAGCCTTCAGTGTCGAGGTCTTTCCTTCCTGCCTTGGTGCTCAGTACTACTTGCAAAAACTGCTCCTGGCAATGTCAGTGGAAAACGTCAGAGCTCCTCTCCTTAGCCTACTAATATGAGCTTAAAGGGAGCTAGAGTTTGCTGTGGTGTTGGGTGGAGGACAGATAAGCCTCTGAGCAGGGGTCCCTGATGTTTCTCACGAAGATAAGCTGCTTCTTATTTCCCCGCTGGATGCCAGCAGGAGAATGAGATATTAACGAAGTCCCTGGGCAGTACGTGAAGGGACTCGATGTCACAGCCTGGCTGCTGCCCCACGGGGAACGTGGACAAGTGGCTGCCGGCGCCTTGGGGACACAGCGGGTAAAGGTTGGCACAGCACTGGTTTCCGGCCACATTTCCGGAGTTCCGGAAACTAGGCAGACAGAAGGGCCCTTTACGGAGGCTGTCTCCTTCCGGAGTCCTGGTGCGCGCTCTTCGTGGCGCGCAGCCTGTTGCTCCTACCTTCCCACGGCACAGGCTGCTCACAAGACTCACCTCCCTACACTTCGTCATCAGTTACTTTCTATGTCTTCCCTAACCTGCATTCTCCTTGAGGATTCGTGCTTAGCTGGGTGCTGGATTCGTGGCGGGTGCCCGAAGAATGAACAAAGGAAGATGGTCATTTGTAAAAAGAAAAGCCGTCGTTGGGTCATTGTGGAGTTGTTGGCTTTTCTTTTACCTTCTTGATTTCCAAGGAGTCATAACTCTGGTATTTCAGTATGACTTGCCAATCAAATAAAAACTGGGCAGCAATATTGTATTATTTAATTTTCATCCTGCCAGACAACTAAAACAGTATCAGCACGACAGCATCTGTGTTCTCTCTTGCTTCAACGGAGTTTATTTCCCTAAAGCAAACTAGAAAACGTCCTCGTGAGATCAAGGACCTTCTAAATTTTAAGGACTGGGGGAAGACTGTTATGAATGTAAGCAGTAGCAGTCAGTATTTAGAAACGTGTTTCTGGTAGCCTGGCATAGAATGGTAATTGTGAGAGACATGGGCCTCATCACGCCCTAGCAATGGCCCAGCCACCACTCTGCCAGTTTCACTCTTTGCTTTTGCTTCTACTCAGCAGTGTGGTCAGCCACAACACAGCTGTGTGCCAACACAGAAAGTTTCCTAAAAACAGACTTAGGGGGCTTCCCTGGTGGCGCAGTGGTTGAGAGTCCGCCTGCCGATGCAGGGGACCCGGGTTCGTGCCCCGGTCCGGGAAGATCCCACATGACGCGGAGCGGCTGGGCCCGTGAGCCATGGCCGCTGAGCCTGCACGTCCGGAGCCTGTGCTCCGCAACGGGAGAGGCCACAACAGTGAGAGGCCCGCGTACCGCAAAAAAAAAAAAAAAAAAAACAGACTTAGGCGCTCTGTCCCCAGACATTCTAGGTTATGAGGCCTGTAGTGAAGCCTGGGAACTTGTACCTTTGAAATGTTCCCCAGGTGGTTTACCTGCAACCAGTCTGTGGGCTTTGGTTTGGGAAGGACACAACACTGCAAACCTCAGCATTTCCCTCAGTCTTACTGCTGCCTTGGGCAAATACTGATACGTTCTTCCTAGGTCATCTTTCTAAAAAAAATCATGATGTCTTAGACAGATGCTCTGAGGAGACTCAAAAACTCCTTGCAAAACATAAAACCAGGAGGGTTTAAGTATGCAATGGAGACATCATTTGGAAAGTACATTTCCAAACCCATCATCAGTTCTACCTCTGAAATATTCTTTTTTTAAATGACTTAATTTTTAAAATTTTAATTAATTGATTTTCATTGATGTATAATTGACTTGCAATGTCATTAATTTCAGGTGTACAACATAGCAATTCAATTTTTTTTTATTGAACTGCAGTTGACTTAAAATATTATATTAGTTTTAGGTGTACAGCATAGTGATTCAATATTTTTATACATTATGAAATGATCACCACAATGAGTCTAGTTACCATCTGTCACCATACAAAGTTATTACAATATTATTGACTATATTCCCAATGCTGTCACAGGAATGTAACGTACAGCATGACTTGATTTTTTTAAATAAAAAAGCATTGTTGTGATGTGCTTCACATAAAGCTGACCCCCTTAACATATACAATTCAGTGATTTTTAGCATATTTACAACCATTTAGTGTATTGTGCAACCATCACCACTGTCTAATTCCAGATTATTTTCATCACCCCAGGAAGAAACACCATACCCACTCCTTTCTGCCTCTAGCCCATGGCAGCCACTCATCTGCTTTCCGTCTCTGTGGATTTGTCTACTCTGGGTATTTAACCTTTGAAATATTAAAAGCTGACTGGACACGAGTCCAGGTATTTTCTTAGGTATCTCCAAAGAAGAATTTTCTAACACTCCAGTGATGGCTCCTGAGTCTGCCATGTTTTATGGTCAGAAAGGTATCGCTCATGTCTAACTTTTACTTCCTTCTGTAGTATTAGCTCCAATAGTATGAACTCATATTCCCTTGTTTATCTTCTCTGCCTCTCTTTGATCATTTCAGCAACCCTCAAATTCTTTACAGATTCAAACATCAAGTCGCCTCCACTTAGCTGCAGGATGAATGATGTCAGCATTCCTATCCCTCTACTCAGATTTACCCGATATTTCCTCCTGTTTCCTCTTCTCAGTCATCTAAATAAATAAGTATCCACCCTTTTCTCTAAGGTGAATGCCATTGTTTCTGCCCTCTGTTTCGATTCCTCCCTCCTCCTCCAGAAACTGGCTTCTGAATATCTTCATCTTCTTTCTTCAACCTACAGAAATACTCAAAAGTTCACACTTTTTTTAAAAAAAATTGCTTCGATCCTGCTGCCCCCTCAAGCTACCATTCTATTTTTCTCATTCCCTTCACTGTCAAACCTTTTGAAAGCACAGCTTGCTCTCACTGTTGGTGCTTATTTTCCACCCACTCCCTCCTCACTTTTTGCACTCGTGATTCTACCTTCATTCCTTTACTGAAATGTCTTTCTTCATGGTTCATGGTGTCATCTTATTTGCCAAGTCCAATAACCTTTTCTGATTCCTATCCTCATGACCTTTAGGTGCCGTACAACCATGTTGACTGTCTCTCCATCTTGAAACATTCTTTTGTCTTTGGCTTCTTGTAATATTCCACATTCTCCTTCTAACTTTGGCTCCAATGCTCAACGCCTTCCTAAATACGGATGCCCCCTCTTATATCTGTTTCTTTACTTTTTCCGTTTCCAATCTCATAACACCATCTGGATCCTAACTATGTGGATAACTTCCAAACCTATCTTCACCACTTGGATGTCCTGCCAGCTTCTTAGACTCATTGCTCAAAACAGAACTCATACCCTGGAAGGCTTTCTGGCTTCCCTAATTCTAGCCATGGTGTGACCCAGGGTTGAAAACTTGACTTCTTTCTTTCAACTCCTTGGTTGCCATAGATGACAGCCATCATGTGTATAATAGCCCATTTGTTCTATCTAGGCTGTATTTCTTCATCTCTTGTCCTACCAGTCAGTGTCATTGTCCAGATCCAGGTCTTCATTGCCTCTTATCAAGACTATCACCAAGCCCCTTTTATCTCTGCCACACTCATTCGTACACATTGCTGCCAGATACCAATCCTCCTTCAGCACAGATCTCATTATATCATTTCCTTAGGCAACTATCTTTCAAATTCCTTTAATCCTACTGAATACATTCTGTACTCCTTAACCTAACTTGTGAGGCCTTCTACAACTTGAACCTTGTCTTCCATTCCAAGTGTATTTTGTACTCTTCTACTTCCTATTCTCTGTGTTCTAGCCTAAGCAAAACACTGATCGTTCTTTCTTTTACCTTCACAAGTTCTCATTTCTATGCCCTTGGGTTCTTCTGTATCTTTTATCTGAAATGATGTTCTTTATTTCTGCCATTTCTGTTGAAATCCTCTCATTCTTCAAATCCCTTCTCTTCCATGAAATCTTCTTATAATAGGATTTCTCTCCCCTTTGGAGTTCCAGAATTCCGTGTGTGTGTGTGTGTGTGTGTGTGTGCACATGCGTGTAGGGGGTGGGAAAGGACTTCTTAGCACTTTGTCTTGTATTTCAGTTATTTATGTGCTTGTCTTATCCAGCCCCCGAAAGATAGGAGCCTTGCATTTTCATTGTTGTAACTCCTATAACAGCTGATAGAATATCTTAAATGTAGTATATTATGAATAAATATTTCTTCAGTGAATGAATTTATGTATTTATATTTTTTAATTTATTTATTTGTTGTGGGTTTTTTTTGACTGCATTGGGTCTTCGTCGTTGTGTGCGGGCTTTTCTCTAGTTGGGGCGAGCAGGGGCTACTCTTTGTTGCGGTGCGTGGGCTTCTCATTGTGGTGGCTTCTCTTGTTGCAGAGCACGGGCTCTAGGTGTGGGCTCAGTAGTTGTGGCTCGCGGGCTCTAGAGCGCAGCTCAGTAGTTGTGGCGCACAAGCTTAGTTGCTCCGCAGCATGTGGAATCTTCCTGAACCAGGGCTCGAACCCATGTCCCCTGCATTGGCAGGCAGATTCTTAACCGCTGCACCCCCAGGGAAGTCCAGTGAATGAATTTTTTAACCTCTGTAAAAGATAGGAGATATTAAAAAAAACTAAACTTACGACAGGCTTTATGTCGGTGTCAAGAGAGTTCTCAGTAGTTTCTGAACTATTATTTTGAATCAATCCAGGCGCAAGACTTAGTTGAAGGAAGCTTGAGAGAATTGTAGCAAACCTGCCATCTTCTTCATTGCCATGTCTTACAATTGCATAATATTTTATACCATTTGAAAGTACCTTCACGTCTTATCTGACCCTCTGTATATTTATGTACGTCGAGGAAGGGATAGCTATTCTAATATCTATCAGTTCACAAATGAAGGAAATGTGGTCTGGGGAGTTTTAATGCCTTAACCAATGTTTGGTTATTATATAGTGGCATTGCATAGACAAAGGGACATGGAGACTGTCTGTAAATATTTGAAGAACTATCATGTAAAAGAAGATTCAATCTTATTTTTTATTCTTTATTTCCTCAGAGGACAGAAAAAGTACAAGCGATTTCAGCTCAATTAAAGAGAAAAATCAGTTAACAGATCCATTCCAAGGTGGGGTTGACTGCCTCTGTTGTTCAAGAGGAGCTCAGGACAGCAACCTGGCCAACCAGGTCTAGGACATTTTGTTGGAAAGAGCCACTCAAAAGGTGCAGGTTAGCCAAGGTCTCTTCTTATTCTGCAATTCTGTGATTCCTTTTTAGGTTAACACTGTGCTCCTATACTCCATAATCTAAGTCTTGACTTCTGACTTTCTTTAGAATTTGACCTTAAGCAAATGTAGCTAATGTGTGGGATGATCCAGATCCTACATCTTTCACAAAACAGAGACCCCCCCCCACTTTACCCTAGCCACTCTTTATAACTGTCAGTGCACCGCCTGCAGGTGGGAACATACAAGAACACATTTTCACCCAGTCCTTCCGTGCCTAGAGTTGCCAGCCCAGGAAGAAATGAAGTTTGCAGAAAATCTCACAGATGCCCGCATCACATGTAGCTGGCCCAGTCTGGCGGCTCCATACACCTGTCTGGTGTCACGGGCATGGCGGGCAAGCTCAACATTCTCTCCGAATGGCATATTCTGTTGGAAGGAGGTAGGTGACTCTAATGAGCTCCAAACTCTTCCTTGAAATGGGGAGTTGCCTAAAAAGGCAATTGCTGCAAAACAAGCACATGGAAATCATGATATTTCACTGAACTCAGAACCAAATCTGCCTTTTTTTTTTCTTTATAGAAACATTTTGTGTGCCGTGTGCCATGTGCCTTGGGAGCCAAAAAGAAATCATACTTTGGCTCCCTGTTCCATTTCACTAAGCTCAGATACTGTAAATACCCTCCTCTCCTCTCATAACATTAAATTTTTCATGAATTCATCATAAAGGAGCCACTTTGTAGGTTTGGCTGGTACCAGTGAAAGACTTCATTTTCTATTTCACAGTAACTTTTTCAGTGCAAAAAAATTATGGGTGCAATGTTGAAAGACTAGAATTATTCATCAAGTCTTCAGCGCCTGCAAATTAAGAGAATTTTTCTGAAACCTATCTGGGAGAATGCAGACATAGACATGCATATTTTAGATGGTGCTACATCTCAGCTATAGCCACCTAATCTTTCTCAGGGGAATTAGGGGTAACAGAGGTCATGTGCTTTCTCACTGCTTTATGGATTCATTCAAGAGTCCACACCAGCTCACAAATCTTCCCCTGCCTTTCAGTGTTCCTATAACTCACCAATGCACTAAAGGATAGAATCTTTCATTGTATTACACATGCATGCAAATACAGTAGCTTCATAGCTGGATGCAAAAGGCGTGCTTCAAAAGGCAGCGTCGTGAAATGCAGTGGTGCATCAGAATCCCCTGGAAGGCTTGTTAAAGCCCATGCTAGACCCCACTTCAGGAGCTTCCGATTCAGTAGATCTGAGGTGGGGCCCAAGAATTTGCCTTTTGACAAGTTTCCAGGGGATGCTGATGCTGCTGTCTTAGGACTACACTTTGAGAAACACTGATGTACTGAATGTCAAGTTCAGAAGTCAGCAAACCTTGGTTCTAGTACTGAGTCCACTCTCAACCAACCATGGGTCTGTGGACAAGTCCCTGGGTCTCAGTTTCCTCATCCATAAAAGAAGAGTCATGATTCCTGCTCTAGGTGACCTAGGGTTGCTTTGAGAATAAAATCTGAAAATCCACAGGAAAATGCTTAGCACTTTTGCAAGGACTTGAAGCATACAATTACTGTAGTGAGAAGAGTTAAAGGAAAGCAACTTGGAGAAGTTTTAAGAGGCAGATGTCAAACAGGCACACAGGTAGCACTACTACCATGCTAAGAAGGGCCAGCAAAGAAGAGGTGGAAAGATTTTAGGAAATTCCTCTCCTCTGAGACCTGAAAAAGTCAGATACCCTGCTTTATTCACAATATAGCCAGGCTGTGTTTTGTGTTAGAGCAGTGTTTCTTAGACTTTCCTGTGATTCAGAATTCCCTGGGACACTTACAAGTATACAAAAGCCAGGCCCTGGCCCACTTCAAGGAGCCTGGGCCTTCAGGTGATTCTTAACACACTCCAGAGCTTGAGAACCACTGTATCTGGGCCGATAACACTCAAACCATTTCATGACGACTTATAAAGGAACTCTAGACAATGGTTCTCAACCTGTCTGCACATTGGCATCAACCCGAGGAGCCTTTAAATCCCACACGCACGGGCCACTGTCCAGTCAAGTTGAATGAGAATTTCTGGGGGTGGGATCTGAACATCAATACCATCTTAAAAGGCTCCTCAGTAATTCAGATCTGCAGCCAAGGCTGAGAACCACTGACTCCGAAAGAGTCCTCTGTCATTACGTCAGCAAACATACTGTTTGTGTTTGTTTGCTTGTCTCTTTCCCACCCCATACGGTGAGAATATTGAGGGCAGCTCTGGTGCCCAGAAACCAGCCCAGTGCCTTCCACTGCTTTAGATGCTCCAAGTGTGTTGGTTAGAATTTTGAATGAATGAACCACTCTGTTTATATACAAATGAAGCGCCAAGAGAACTCATACCAAAAAGCCCCCACATTTAAATATTTTACACAAACACGGCCCTTTGTGGAGCTCAGGCCCTCGCAGTGAGAGGGTGTTTATTGAATAATTCTCAGAATCACCATCACAGGGTATCAGTTGAACAATTTCTAGAACTGGAGTCAACCCCAGCTGTAAGTTATTCTTCCAGGTGAGATCATGCGTCAGGGAACTTTTGCCTTGCAGAGCTCTGAGAACGCTAAGGAAGGAAGCAAATGAACACCTACTGTGTGCCAGACATTTTCATGTGCTCTCACTTCACGACAAACTTGCGTTCTCCCTGGTTTTTTCCTAGGGGAGAAAGAAATGGCAGCAGATTGCCCACAATGAGAAGCATGAGGGAGCTTGTTTGATCCCAGAGGCCGAATTCCTTTCCCATATTTATTTATTTATTTTTATTTATTTATTTTTAGCTATGTTGGGTCTTTGTTGCTGCGCGTGGGCTTTCTCTAGTTGCGGCAAGCGGGGGCTACTCTTTGTTTGCGGTGCACGGGCTTCTCATTGCAGTGGCTTCTCTTATTGCAGAGCATGGGCTCTAGGCACGCAGGCTTCAGTATTTGTGGCCCACGGGCTCTAGAGCACAGGCTCAGTAGTTGTGGCGCATGGGCTTAGTTGCTTCGCGGCTTGTGGGATCTTCCCGGACCAGGGCTTGAACCCGTGTCCCCTGCGTTGCAGACGGATTCTTAACCACTGTGCCACCAGAGAGGCCCCCCCATATTTATTTTGCTGCCACTCAGATTTTCTCCAGCCACCCCTGCCCCCTCCCTGCCTTGTCTGCCCCTGTGGGCTCCTCGCTGGATACCTTGTCCCTCCCAGCCATGCAGGACTCCACCCAGAGCTTCCTGACTTCTCTAACGAAGCTTCCTCTGGGAAATTCTTACTGACCCATGACTTGATTAATTGCCCGATAACCTTCACAACAGGTCAGGTACCCTCTTCCCTCCTGGTATCCTGTGCCAAGTGGTCTAGAGCTCATCCCTAGAGCTTTGTAAGTGTCCATTTAAGTGGTCTGTGTAGACAGGAGGCTCGTTGAGGGCACCGTTTCTTGCTCATCTCTGTGTTCCCTTAGCCTCGTGTACTTCCTAGCCCTTTGGAGGCACCCAGTACGTTTTTTGAAAGAACGAGTGACAGCAGAAACTCATCTGTGAGCAAAGATCTCCAGAAACACTTCAGCATGTGTGCATGTGTTGTGCTTCAGAATATTTTAGAAACATTTTCCAGATTTAATTGAGGCTTCTGGGAAGCCTTGCTGTGTTCTTCCTTGCAAAAAATAGAAGGCTGTTACCAGGAAGTCTCAGTGTACCATATTTATCTGGTGAGTTTTGAAAATACTGAGTAATGGGACTAATGACTCAACATAGTAGTTTCCAAACTGTGAGGTAATCTTTGGACTTCGCAGGACTATTATATTGAGTGTACTCTTAGTCTGTTGGGAAAAGTAAAAAGCCTGTATTTTCCCATTAGAATTCAAAGAACATCTGCTGCGTGTTGTAAATAACACATTTTGAAAACCAACTAATGCATATACTCAGCCTGCCTCCGCCTGCTAACCATAGTTGGTCCTTAAGATGGAATTCAGTTCGCCATCGGTACGGCTCTTGCCATGACACCCCACCGTCTTCCACGAACCTTCAGAAGCCGTTCGCCCCCTAGACACACTCAGCAATGTGAGGTTTTCATTTTCCTGTTTTCTAGTGGGATCAGAAAGGGACTGGATTCCTGGATGATTGAGAGCCGTGGAGACAGTTTTTTCAAGGAGTGAAGCTTAAAGAGGCTTTCAGCCGGGGCCCTTCCTTACCCCTAAGGATATGAAACCTCAGAGAGCCACCACTTGCCTGGGGCAAGTGACCACTCCCACTCCTGACAGGAGGGTGTATTGCTTTGCCGGTCTGCCTGCTAGGAGGAGGTGCAAGCAGCAGTGCTCAGGGGCTCCTCCGTCTGGGCCAGGCCTTTGCACTGGTAGCACCGTCAAGTCCTCCAGCCCGAGTCTCACCTCCTCGTGGGACTGAAAAACTCAGTCAGCTTTCTCCCTTGTTCCTTCTCAGTTTGTCTTGTTAGCACTCTTTGCTAGCAAGTAAGCACCATATGTCTTCTTGGGGAGCTTGTTTTCAGGAGATTCCCAGCACATGTGTGCTGGCTTGGAAGAGTGGAGGAGGGTGTTTGGTTAACCAGCAGTCCTCACCAGAGTGTAGCTTTTGGGGGTTGCCCATCTGCCCCCAAACAGACGGGCTGGTCTGTTCTGAAGCATGCACACAGTATTTCCCTGGAACTTCCTGGGGTCACAGAAAATAGCCTGGCTCCCAAGTGGGTTTTCGGAGCCAAAGAGAGAGCCTGGGCCCACTCTCTCCAGTGGTTCCTCATTATCTCGGGCAGGTTCTGTCCCGCAAACACCTCTTCATTGATCTTGTTCTCCTCTCGTGGAGAGGATAGCACAGACTGATGATACAAGAGGGACCCCGTGGGTTCTTCCGCCTCCTTTGCCCTTAACCAGTCACTGGCGCCACAGCATGCAACTGATATGTTCTGCTTTTGAAATGATTTGGCTTCTGTAATGTGGAGTCCAGCATTCCTCTTCTAACCTTTAATGCCTGTCTCCTTTGAAAGCCAGTTTGTTGAGCATCCAGTTTGTCTTTTTTCTTCTTCACTTTCCCCATTTTTCCATGTGCTCAGGCTGTCTTTTATCAAAAACCAGACAGAGGGTGAGCCATTGACACCTCATGGCAAGCAGCAGCTTGAAGCATTTTCTTCATTCACCTTAACATCTTTTCGGCAAAGAAAAAGCAAGGGTTGGGAACCCGTTCTATTCATTTAGGCTTCCACAAGAGCTCCCTCTTTGAAAGCAGCTTCACAAATAGCCTTGTTGGTTGTTATTGCTTGATACCTGTCTCCCTGGAGGTCTCACCAGTTGTTTCGAAAGGCTGGCTATTTTCCATTCCTTTGAGAATTCACCTTACCTAGGCCTCTTCATTGCTTTTATTCCCCCCTACAGAATGAAAGTAATATTAATAATTATCAGACCTTATTTTGAGTTTCCTATGTGCCAGCGGCTTTGCATGGTTTCATGTCATTCTTACAACCTTTTGAGGTACTGCCCATTTTATAGATGGGGAGACTGATGCATTAGAGGTTATGTCCCTTGCTGGAGCTAAGACATGAACCCAAACATTTGGACTTGAATGCCCAGGCTATTCACAAATAAGCTAAACTGCCTGGGTCTGATATGCTATCCGTCACCCATTTGAATTTTGCTGACCATAGTCCTGTGTTTATCCTTGGAAGGACTAGATCTCAGCAAAGATGAGGTGAATGAAGGATAATCTATGTTCTGAAGTTCTAAGGGATACGACAATCTCCCACCAATCTCTGTGGCCCATTAGATCAGTGATTCTCAGTGGCCTATTAAATCAGCGATTCTCAGTAGTGTAGAGGATGTTAACCAGTGTGGTGGGGAAAGTGTGGTAAAGACCATGGGAGAGAAAGTGGGGACCTAGTTCTGATACAGCCCAGGGTGACAGAGGAGTCGTAATCGCTGGATAGTCACAGTTCTAAGGCCACCTAGCTACAATAGCTACCACTGGTTGAACATTCAGGTTACATGTCAGACTGGACACTTTATGTTTTCATTTAATCATCATTCATAATCCTATAAGATGGGTATTATCTCACATTATAAAGGAGAAGTGTAGGTTCAGGGAGGTTACCTTGGTCCAAATTTGCTCAGATCTTAAATGAAAAAAACTGAGATTTGATCCCAAAGCTGTCTGTCTTCAAAGTCTGTCCTCCGTTCCTCCTTCCTTGCCAGCCTCTACCCATTTTGAGATTTAATCAGAGTCATTATCACCATGAGTAGGTCTTCCTACTGATAAAAGGAAAGAAATAGACGGATCTTATGTTTGTGGAACAGAAAGTGTGTCTGAGCTGAGTATGCAAAGGTTTGTACCCCTGGTCCCACAGATGAGCTCATCACGTTCAAGTGGTCATAGCAGTCAACTGCTATTTTTAATGTAGGTGGAACTGTAGTTGACAACTTTGCTTCATTGAGGATTGTTTCTAGAATTATAAGTGGTTGCCAAACTTTGTAGATGAACACAGATTACAGGATCAGGGAGCCATCAGAAGTCAGGGGAGCTGGGAATGTGTACCCAGCTCTGCTCTTTAATTGGCTGTATGGACCTGGGAACCTCACTTAACTCTCTTCAACCTCAGCCTTTTAATCTGCACATCATATTAGATAATTCCAAGGTTTGTTTTAGCTCTAAGTGATGATTGCTCTCTACTCTCAGGCCATTGACATTACACACAGAGGAAGAGCCCTGTTAACCAATGATGTATGTAGTTAGTTAACTGAGAAAGTCATTTAAAGGAGGAAGTCATAAAAAAGGAAGCATGTTATCAACATTTAATTTTTTAAAAACAGCTTTATTGTAGTGTAATTGATGTACAATAAACTATACATACTTACAGTATACAATTTGATAGGTTTTGACATACGTACCATCCATGATGTCCCCACTACAATCAAGATAGTGACCATATCTGTCACCCCAAAGTTTCCTCCTGCCGCTTCGTGCCCCCCTCACCACCATCACCAAAGCAGCCACTGGTCTGCTTTCTGTCACTACAGATTACTTTACACGTTTATAGTATTATGTAGTGTGTATTCTTTTTTTTTGTCTTTCATTCTGCATAATTATTTTGAGATTTATCTATGTTGTTGTGTGTATCAACCCATGAACAAAGTATTTTTCCATTTTTTTAGGTTGTCTTTAATTTTATTTAGGGATATTTTATATTTTTCAATGCACAGGTCTTTCAGATTTTTTGTAGAATTATCCCTAAGTATTTCATTTTTGGGGAAACTATTGTAAAAGACACAATTTTTAAAATTTCAATTCAATTCAGTTTCTGATTGTTGCTGTTATAATTGGTTAGTACAATTAATTTTTGTATAATGGTTTTCAATTATGTAAGTTATATTTGATATTGTAATTATATATTCTGCAATTATGCTAAATTCACTTACTAGTTCTAGTAACTATTTTATAGATTCCATTTGGTTTTTGAACATAGATGGTTATTATGTCTGCAAACAAGGACAATTTACCTCTTTCTTTCCAATCTGGATTTTTCTGCTTATTTTTCTTGGTGATTGCACTGTTAGTGGTGAGAGTGGACATTCCTGTCTCATTTCTGATCTTAAGGTGAAAGCATTCAGTCTGTCACCATAAGTATGTTTTAGCTTTAGGTTTTTCATATGGTTTTTTAGTTTGTTAATATGGTGAATCACACTGATTGATTTTCAGCATCATACCATTCCATGTACGTGGCCAGAGTCTTTCATTCATTCATGGGTTTGCTAAGTAGAGTTCCGTACCATCTTTCTTGCATAATTCACATCCCTAATGCATCCTCTACAGTGGAGGGAGATCTTAGCCATTTGTAAAGTGTGGAATCCTTCTAGATTTAAGAGCGTTTGCTTTTGTCAATTTTTTTTACAGTTGCCTTGCCCATACCTAAATGAAGAACAGTTTGTCCTTAAGTCTTCTGCCTTTAGTGAGTGTTCCTAGAACATTCTTCTTGGGTTTTAGAGCTATAACAATTCCTTTTCCATGTTTCTATTTCATCAGCGTAGATAATAGTTAAATACTAACAGTATAACCAGAACACCCAGCAAAACTGGTGTAAAAAGAGTTGGAACTGGTTACAGCAGCGTGTTGCTGAGGCTACAGCTCCACTGAGGAGAGCAGAAGCGTGTGGGCAAACTAGAGACTAGCCAGCCAGATGCAAAGATGTAGGGTGTGTGGTATCACTCAGTAAGCTGCATGGAGAGCATAACAGAAAGGATTGGTTACTCCAGGAAATAAGGGAAACGGAAGTTGATTGAGAGTTTCTAGAACTCCTTCATTGTATAAACAGTACTCCTAACCTTCAGCCTCCAGTGGGCAAAATGAGCTTTTGGTCACAAGGCCTACTATGTAAGGAACACAAATAAGTCAACTCTGATTTATCTTCACAGGTTGAAAAGTAACCGTGACCTAGGGTAGCTCCTTACATCAGATTTAACTACAATGATAGCAAGTAACATGTAGTTGAGAGAACCGTGGATTTAGGGTCAGACGAGTCTGATTATCAGCAACTCTCTCTGTGTTGTTGAGCAACCTTGGGTAAGTTAATGTTTCAGAAGGTCATCTTGAAAAATAAATGTGCATTTATTTTGTGTCAGTGTAGGTATCCCTTCTTTGTGACTTAGATCTCCATTCCAAGATGTACGATGGTGCATTGTACCCAACCGTGCGATCTTTCGGTCTGAAAGTCCCCCACCTCCAGCCCTTCACAGTGTTTGTTGCAAGTGAAGAAGGCGGAACATCCAAGGCACGGGAAGCAGCTTGAGCAGGTTAGGAGGCAAGGAAGTAAAAAGCTTGCATGGGAAGATGCGAGCAGTCAGGAGTCGGCATGGTGGGACGGTGGTTCATGTTGAGGTAGAGTGGAGGCAAGGTTGAAAGGCACACCGGGGCATGAACGTGCCAAGCCTTAAAGACTGAAGGAGATTGGTAGGCAGTGGAGAGCCTTTGAAACTTACTTTTGAAGGGAGCACCATGGTGAGAGCTGTGCCAGAGATTCTCCAGCCTTGATTGCATCACAGTCACCTGGGAGCTTGTTAAAAATACATATACCTCGGGCCCCGCCCAGACCTGCTCAATCCTAGTCTATAGGTTGGGGTCAAGGCATCTATATGTTTAACAAGCTCCCCAGGTGATTCTAATGCAGGCCAGAATTTAGAAGCCACTGCTTTAGAAGGTTAATCTGGCAGCAGTGGGCAAGATGGATTGGAGCCGAGAGAGCCTGGAGGTTCGGAGACGGGCTAGCAAGCGGTTGCAGCAACAATCCCGGCAGGAGGTAATGAGGTTGGGGGTGTGGGATGGACAGGAAGAATCAGATAGGGGAGGTGTTTTTGAGAGGCAGTCGGCAAGGACTGGGTGGCCAATTTGATGAGGAACGTGAGAGAGAAATGGGACTTAACAAATAACGCTGAGGTTGAGAGAAGCATTCTCCACGGTGCGAGGGGAGCGGTAACAGAATCCCTGGGGACCTGATTCAGATTACATACACCTGCTCCCCCTTCCACCCTCACCTTCCACACCTCTCTCCTCTCCCACAGCCCCTAAGGCATAGGTGGGGAGGGGCCACATCAGTCACTCGCAGTGCAGCACTGGTGTCCGGTGGGGGAAAGAAGCTCCTCCAGGTGACCCCTCTGAGTCTCTGTGACCACGAGATGAGGAGTGGTGAGGCCAGGAGGGAGGGGCAGGGGGTGAGCTCCACGCGGAAGGGCAGGGCCAGAACTGACAGCACAGTGGGGTGTAGCTCTAGGAGCTGGGGCGCAGGAGCTCTGCTAGGGCTGCAGATGCGACGGGCCACCCCGCGGAGGCCACAGGAGAGACAGGTGAGACTGCAGAGAGAAGAGAGGAAAGGGATCCAGAGAGAAAGCTTCCGTTCAGTGGTCACGTGCAGGTGAAGGTCAAAGA
This sequence comes from Monodon monoceros, assembly GCF_005190385.1. Taxonomy (NCBI): domain Eukaryota; kingdom Metazoa; phylum Chordata; class Mammalia; order Artiodactyla; family Monodontidae; genus Monodon; species Monodon monoceros. Next base: position 74,019,127 of record NW_021703769.1, on the reverse strand, counting down.
AGAGCTGGTGGGAGGGGTACGAGGACACGGCTCTCTCTCCTTGCATCCGCGAGAGGCAGAGCTCTGGGTCCTCCAGTCGTCCCACCAGGCATGGTTGTGTGCACGGAGCAATTCTGTTCCCCAGGGCTGGCGGCACGTTCGTGTAAAAGGATCAGTACTCCATAGAAACACACAATGAAAAATTTCCTTTCCACACACCAGTGTCTGAGCTGATATACCAGACAAAGAGACTGACAGGTTTTTTACTATGATAACATTGCCCCCAGGTTTCTAATCAACTCATGACCCTTCTGTACACATTTTTGGCCCAGCACAGCCAAATATGAGGTATTATAAATCATTATAGTGCTTTGGGGTCCTTGCTCCCCCCTCAAAGTTCCAGACATTCTGCCTGTATTTTGTGATCTCACGCTGTGAAAATAGGATGTTGTGTTTTGGAGGCACCTCTAGGGTGCCTGGCAATTGGCACATCTTAACTAATAGAAAATATATTGACTGAATGACAATAGAGAGGAAGAACGTTTGTATCAACCCAGGAAGTAGAGAATTACAGAGAAGATGCTATTTATGGAGCTGTGAAGCTGCGGTTCTTGACATGACCGTCATAAAGACTGGCCGCTCCTGGCATTGGCTGGCCGGGGACATAGGTCAGGTGTCTCAGAGCGCTCTGTGAGGCCGATGCTGCACCACATTTTACTGTGAAAAGGGCCGACACATGTAAAACTTTATAGTTTATCTTTGAATAGCCTTGGTACTTATCTCACTTTCTGAGTAAGGAAACTGAGGCATCAACTAATGAAGAAACGATTCCCTGGTCACACAGCTCATGGGTTATTGGGAAGGAGATTTAACCTAGTGTTTTGGTATGTAGAGGGCAGCACACTTTTCCAGAGGGGCTTTTTTATGGGACCCGTTTTAGGTGAAGGCTTTGAAATTAGAGAAAGCCTTGCATATGTAGAAGGAGCAACGTGTGAAGAGTCACTGGGCTTGGGTATAACTTTCATCCCACTTCCTAACTGTGTGACCTCGGGCAATTTATTTGACCTTCAGTTTCTGTGCTTCAATTTCAGTTGTTAAAGGAAGGTAGTCATATTTATCTCCTGAGAGTAGTTTTGGGAATTAAATAGGATGGGACCATTACAGTGCCTGGTGCATAGTTGAGCCCCCATAATTAGTAACTGTTATAATAATTACCGGGTTTCCCACTACCATCAGTTAGAGACCTCGTGCACTTCCCTGGATGCACCTGAAGAGAGAGCACCTTTTTCATTGTTGGCATTCCTAGTTTGAATTTTAAATATTTTTTCCCGTAGAAGTGTTATAGCTAGATGGAGCTTGGGTATAGGTGAAATAATCCTGTTAATGAATTCTGTCCTTTAAGGCATTTATATGCTGACTAGGGCATTTTGGATGGGCCTGGGCGCCATAATTTCCCAGGAAAGGTGCCCCAGGAAAGTTCATTTGTAAACCCCTTGTTTACAAATGAACTTTCACTGAGCCACCTGCTCAAAAGTTGCAGCATTGCTAAAACACTGCCTTGGGCAGGGTATGTGATCACAAAATGAATAAGAGACAGCAGGATGTGCGGATTTCCACAGCACCAGGAAGGGCACTTTGCAGTTTCTTGCCAGCACCATCCCAGGCAAAAATGCAGCCAACCAAACCAGCCAAGTCAGTACTTGGAATTATGTCAGGAGGCTCGGCCAGGGTCCCCCCCCCCCCGCCCCATCCCACACCTTGGGTCCCACTGCTGCTCTCAGGGGCGATAGCTAACGTGAATGCCATCCCCTGGCACTTCACGTTGAAACAAACTGGAAAACAGCAGGGTCTTTCTGTCATCAGATCATCGGCCGCCTGCCTCGCATCTGTCTGACTGCCTACCATGGCCAAGGGTCTGCCTTCCAGTGAGCATCCTCAAATGTAAATATACCCCAACACCCCGACTCTGGGGTTTCAAGGCTCCCAGCCATTTTCCTCCTCTCACTCTCTCAACAAAAGAAATTGCTCAAGAAGGGGTGAAGGACCAGCCCTCTCTCTAGCTCCCCATGGGGTCTCATTTCCCGAAGAAACTGAGCAGAGCCACAAAAGAATAAATAAGGAAGGCTTGGCAGTATGTTCTGATGCAGAATTCATTACAGCTTTGTGTATGTGCTAGACGGGTTGGGTCCTCTTAAACTTGTGTAGATACTGCAGTCCTTTCTGTTCAACCTTTGTGTTTAGAGAGAGGTTTTGGAAGGAGATCAAAGATGTCACATTACCAGCCTGATTCTTAAAGAATTGGTTGGCGGAAAAGCTTGAAAATATTCACACCCAGGTTCAAAAACAAGAAGCAGGAATGAGTCCAGAAAGCTTGGTGACATGGACAGCAGTTGTAATATTTTTTAAGAGAACGAGAATTTGAATATCTTCTGAATATCCTCTCTCTCCTTAATCTCCACATGCATTTTCTCTCTCTTTCTGAGGGCTTCCATATCCCAGCCTGTATTTTTTCTTGTTTTATAACACCTGCTAGGCCTCAAGTGTATAATCCATCATTTGTCACTCTACCCTCACCCTTCTGTGGGCAGAGGGTATCCGTAGGGGTGGTTGGATTCTGTCAGGATCGGAGCCTAAGTATAAGTCCTGGCTTCTGCGCTCAATTGTTGTGTGACCCTCAGACAGACCACTTATGCTCTGAGTCTTAGTTTTCTCATATGTAAATTACAGACAATGAAACTTATCTCAAAGAATCGTCAGGAAGAGCAAATGCATTTCAGACATATTTTGCAAGCTTATCACGCGCCGGGGACATAAGTCACATCCTAGCCCAGCACAGCCAGCCCATAGCACAAGCTTATAACGGTTCACTTCTTTCTTCTCCAGCAATGGTCATCTTATAAGAAGTTTTCTTCAGGTGTGGTTTGTGGGCACATGTACTGCATTTTTAATGTACTTAGGGCAGTGTTTATCAATCTTTTTCCTTATAACCCTCTCCCCTCCAAAAAACCTTTTTAGACATTTTAAAAAATGACACCTCCACCGGGACTTCCCTGGTGGCCCAGTGGTTAAGACTCTGCACTTCCACTGCAGGGGGCACGGGTTCAATCCCTGGTTGGGGAAACTAAGATCCTGTCTGCTGTGCAGCGCAGCCAAAAAAAAAAAAACAAGACACCCCTCCGCCACCCCCACCATGGAAGTAAATACTAAGGAATGATATTTGTAGGCTAGGATTGAACTTCAAAGGGCCAGAGTTTTTGTCATACATGATTTTTTCACTCCCGAGAACTTTTTTTTTGCCCCCTTTGAGGGCTTTATAGTGCCCCTGTTGGGATATGTATAAAGATTTTGAAAATGCATGGGGGACTTCGTCTTCTTTCTTCTGTATCTTCCCTTCCCTCCTCACAGTAAACCATCAATAGAGCTTGTTGGTTTGTCATCCAGTTTCCTACATCTCCTGACCTCTCCCTTACGTGGCCTTTATTCCTGCCCATCTCTCTCTGGCCTCCAGGTGATGAAGGTGCTCACATTTTCCTAGGAAATACTCAGTTCATTCTCTTTGTTTTGAAGGATCCTTAGTCTCTTCCACTCAAGGGGGAATTTTCAGGGATAATTAGTATCAGTGAACTGAGAAGCATATCAGGTTGCCTTTTCAAATCAGGGTTTGCTTTCAGCTTTTAAAGCATTTTTTAAAAACATGTATGGTTCAGGCACAGCGAGCAGGGATTATTTGAACACTAAGAGTGACTTGGCTGTGCTACCCACTACCTTTTAATGTCAAGTGCCTCATTACAGGGGTCTGGCCATATGCAGAGAAAATAGGAGGCCCTGTTAGCCTTTGGTGTGTTTTTTAACAGTTGTATGTTGCCTACTTGTCATTGTTATATACTTCAGGGTAATTTGCTTTATCATCTTTTCCATCTAAGACGATATAGGAAGAAAAGACAGTGCCACCGTAACCCAAACCCAGTGAACTGAGTTTCATGAACATTGTCTCTAACAGCTGCTTCTACCCAAATTCAGTAGGAATTGGAGGGCAGCAGCATAGTTTAAAACCAGAGCAGTAGTTCCTGCTGCAATTTAAAAATCCATAGGCTGGCCTTGGAACCAATAGAAACCCTCTCCCTTTATGCCAGCAGCTTCCTGAAGAAGTCAAGAAATGAGTATAGTTCAGGGGAGATGCAGATATCAGCTCCATCCTACCCACAGCAGGAAATTAGAAACCTCTTTGGTTAACGCAAATGGATTATGATTTTTTTTTTCTGCAAGAGAAAAAGGGAGAGAGGAAAGAGGGTTGAGGTGGCATTGTATACCATAAAACTATATTTTTGTGCTAAGACAAGCAGTTGATGTTGCTCTATAAAATATAGTAAACACCTCCTCCCTGCCCTTTTGAATGTCAGTCAGAATTCAGAATCATGAAATTTTATAGTATTACTGGTTAGAAGGGCTTCCCACTGGGAGCAGATGCCATCTCTGTCTTCATAGACTCAGAGAAAGTCCTGACATGTTTCATGGCGTTCATACGTGGAAGTCTGTGAAATGGAAAGGAAAACAGCTTTTTCTGTCAACCTGTCACTGATATAAGCTTTTACATTCCATCAGAATGACTAAACTTTAAAGCTGTTTTTCTTCAGTGCTGAGTATCTCTCAGAACTCCCAAGTGTTATCAGATTGATAGAGTCCCAGCATATGATAGAAGACCAAAGCATTTTGTGGCATGATATTAAAAATTCATTCCGATACCCGATAAAGCGTGGTTGACAAAAGTGTGAAATGGAATAAGGTAGAGTGCATTTCTTCATGGTTTATTGCCCTTGATTTCTCTACACAAAATAAATAGACAGAATGGACTAAAATCTCTTTTTTATGAAGGTGGGATCCTGGCAGCTGAAGGCCTGCTCATAAAAATCCTCTCTGTGCCACATACCTTGGCAGTGTTCAGAGTTGGAGGCAATGGAAATTTATTGCTGTTGTGTGTATTCATATCTCAGACTGAGTGAATATGTAGAGGCTGCTTTTATGAGATTGCTGAGACTCTGTTAAGAATAGAAAGAAAACACTTGGTTTTCTTTTCTGGAGCTTTTTTCTGGAGGGGGAGGGGACAGGTGGAAGGACTTGATGATTTTAGTGGTGTTAATGGTGGTGGCAGTGGCTTTGGTGGCAGTGGCGGTTCTTCCCCTGAAGGTATTTAAGAGAAAACACTCTTTTCATCTTTTCCCTTCCCCCTTATCTGCCTGCCATCTTGTTTTAAAAGCCATATAAAAAAGCAAAGCCTTTAAAGCTGCTGCAAGCCTAGTCCATGTTTTCATCTGTGTCCCTCCCTTTCCAGGCCTCCCTCTGCCTCTCTGACCCACCACCCCTTCCTTTCTTCTGTCCCTCCCTCCTCTCAGAGGACACAGTTAGTGAGAGGCTTCCCCCTGCTTCCCTGCAGCGGTGGGACAGGATGCCTCATTGGCTTCAGATATTAACTTCTGTGCTGAAAACCCGGTTGGAGCTGGTGTGACAAATGGATTTTACCTGCTGCTGGAAAACACAGGCCTGTCCCACCCCCTGCACACGGCACACACAAGCCCTTTTCTCCATCTTGCCGAGCCCAACCCAGGGAGCAGGGAACAGAGACCTGCCCCGCGGCACCATCTGTTCCCGGCAGCATCTATGTTGGGCCCTGGTGGTTACATCTGTTGAGAAGAACAGTGCACTTGATGAGTTGTTGGAAAGAAGTGTTTGGTCTCCCCCATCACCTCCGTTAGTCATTACTGGGCTGCTGGGCTCACGTGGGTATATCTGTGTGTGCCGCCTCTCAGGCCTCATCTGTATCAATTGGAAATCAGTCACTGGGAGTTAGTTGCAGTCAGCAGGGACCCAGGGCATTTTCCAGTGACATCAATTCTTCTGTTGCAGAAATTCAGGAAACAATTAAAATTCTGATGCGTTCCAGGGAGGATTTCAAATAAATCAGCCGAGAGCTGATACCTTGTAACTCTTGGTAGCAGAGCAAAATTAACAACCCAGCCACATCTGTGTACTGTATGCTAAAATAAATAAATTAGCCATGCATCACCTCCAATAGAGGAAGCAGCTGGCTTGTTCTCAACCTTTCCATAAGTACCCAAGAGCTGCTGATTTGTTAAGTTGTCATTCTCCTTATGGACATCTAGGACTCTCTGCATTTGCCAAAATGGAGCTGTGGCCAAATACCAGTAAGTTACGGAAAATCCAGGCACCGATTAAACTCAGTTATAGCTCCTAACTTACAGCTCCGAACAGCTTGCAGATCAAAGCTGACGTTGTGAGCCACGCTCAGTGAGGAGGACATATAAGATACAAGTAGATTTGGCAGACAGTTTAGGTAGAATTTTGTCTGAACTTGAGGATTTTAGAGTATTAATCAGAGAGTCAGTATTTCTTCCTCTCCCCGTAGGCTAAATGCCATGTGGAAGAACTTGTGTTAATCATCCCTGTTAATCACAGTGCTACCCACCTAGGCTTTTCCAGGCTCCTTTTTGCAGCTATCTCTGCAGGGATTCTGTATCCTCCTGCTTGCTGGCTTCTTTTTACCGACGGCATAACAAGGGACAATGGACCCTTGAAAAATGAAGATCTCAGAATCACCCCAAAATAAAAGCTATGCACTCTACTGAAATTCTAAATCCATATCATGTATGTGCCCACATGCCAATATGTTTATATATGTGATTGTTTATCAGCATTCAGTGTTATTTGTTTTTCCTACAAAGATGCATGAAATTTTAAAATATAAAGAATATAGTGGCTGGAAAGCAAAACAGCACATAAAAATTGCCCGCCTTTCAAATTCACAGCATTGGGAAAGAAGGGGCAAGTATGGTGTTCATCAGAGTGGCAGCTAAGAAAATGATTCATGGGATGGTCTCAAGATGAAGATGAGAGTAAAACCATTAGGCAGAACCACAGTGAGGGCATTTAAGATGGGTGGAGAGTGAATGCCATCCCTAGACTCTCCCTGTAGGAGGACAAACTATGGGAAAGGTCAAAATAAATAAGGAATGGAGGAAGATAGGAAGGCCTAACCAAGGTAGAGAGGACGGGAAAGTACCCACTTGGCTGTTGTAGTGCTTACAGCGCCTGGCGCATTCTGGGCTCAGGGTACAGTCACTGATAATCATCACAGTCTTGCCGAGAGAGTACAGCTGTAAATGATTCGCCCCCACCTCCCCAGTCAGCAGGAAGCTGTTTGCGTTTAGTAATGAGTGGAAATATTCAGGTACTATTACACCCAGGGATCAGTGGGAGAAGCCAGTTAGGGGCCAGTGTCTGCTGGGGTAGGAAGCTCTCGCACACACCTTGCCGGGAGCTTCCTTTGCCCACCGTGCTGGTTACATCAGGCATGCTTGGTGCTCTGCAGCCTTCCTATTTAGACACGTGCCCCCCAAAATTTCACAGCAAGCACAAGAATTAGCAATCCCCGCAACCTAAGGAGAATTATCTGCTGTCCCTAGATGATTGTCAAAAATATGCCGATAGCAATGCGAGGCATTATAAATCCTTCCAGGTTGGTTCTGACCATGTTGTAGAAGTAATTTCAGCTGGCAAGTCACATGAAAGAACAGATTTGAAAACAGTGGTGTGCACAGCCCTGAAGGTTTCAACTTGGCTAATGTTCTAACTACCTTATGGCACTAGTTTGGATTGTAGCAAAGGTACCAAAGAAAATGTCTGAAGTCTGGATTTACCGTGTGTGTGTGTGTGTGTGTGTGTGTGTGTGTGTGTGCGCGCGCGCAGGTGCGTGTGCATGCAGTCGTGCATCTACGTATATACTCTCACCTCTGAAAAACAAAGTATCTTAAGTATAACCATATATCACTCTATTTGTACACCCTTGTTATAAGTCTAGAGGAAGACTGATCACTCAGTACACATAAGGATGTTGGTACACACATGTACAAGTCAGGAATATCATGTGTACTTGATATGTGTACATGTCTATTGTCACTTGGTGTACATGTATTTATGTATGTACAGCAACTCATAGTAGGAAAATGACTTACACCTGGTCAGTACATATACGGGCCCAGACAAGAATGTAGACTATCAGTTTGGAGGAAGATTTGTCACTCTGTGGACATTTGCACATGCAAAAATTCCCAAGATTTATCATATGGTGTATGTGCTTGTGGGCGTGTATGTACCTGTAAACGTGTGTTCTTACAAAGCCTTCTAGAGGCATGTAGGGTGCTGCTGCTTTGGGGAAGTGGCCGTTGCTTGCATAGGGAGCCATGTTGTCTTGGTTAGAATTTAATGAGAGAGTAAAGCCTATTTTAGGACAAACACAACTGTTAAATCAGAACAGCCTTAGCCTTTGATTCTGAGCTAATACTTATATTAAAACTTATATGAAAAGTTATATTAAAACTTCTAAAATAATATGTGTTATTTTTCATATATTCTACTAATGAAAATACTGCCTGGTGTTTCCTAGTGTGTGGGGACAGGGGATTAGGACCGTTGGTAGACCTTCCATTCAATACACCTTTCATAAATTATTCCTTTAACCATAAAGGGCATTCAGGAGCTGATCCAACAGGGAAATCAGACTCCAGTGCGAGGAGCTCGGGGACCTTTTCCTGACTCATGAACGCTAGTAGTGCTCAGGGTGGGAAAAGCTTGAACTGAATGCCTTTTAAGTTAGACCCACTTCAGGAAGTTAGAAGCAGTTTGAAGCCATTATTTTCCCCTTGGCTGGGATGTGGGTGAATGCTTTACCTCTTGCCCTTTATTTTTACAATTATGTCGTACGGAACCATATAATTGGTTTTTGTGTATATTTTAATTATTTTTACCCATCATCTGGTGTATCATTTGAGATTACTTTTGGCTGAAAGCAACAGTGTCATGGTTGATTTGTCTCTTATAAAAAGAGACCTGGGGCTTCCCTGGTGGCGCAGTGGTTGAGAGTCTGCCTGCTGATGCAGGGGACACGGGTTCGTGCCCTGGTCCGGGAAGATCCCACATGCCGCGGAGCGGCTGGGCCCGTGAGCCATGGCCGCTGGGCCTGCGCGTCTGGAGCCTGTGCTCCGCAACGGGAGAGGCCACAAAAGGGAGAGGCCCCCGGAACCAAAAAAAAAAAAAAAAAAAAAAAAAAAGAGGCCTGGAGTTAGGCCACAGCCAAAGATGCCACAGGAACCTATGTGCCTCCATGGAGAATGCAGTCTTTGCGTTTGTCGCCTCACAGTCATAAGATGACTGCTACAACTTCAGACCTCACATCCTGAATCTGGGAAGGACAAAAGGCTTTCTCTTACGAGACCTCGCCTTTTTATTCAGGAAGCAACACCCTCTCCAGCGACTTCCAACTATATCATCATTGCCCAGAGTTATATCAAATGGTCCCCCTACATGCAAAGAAACTAAGGAAATAATTATTTTTATTAAACGTATTGCTGCCCTGAACAAAATGAGGTTCTGCAAAAGGTTATTGATGGACAGTGTATACCCATGGCCTCTCAAAGTTTGCAGTATCAGGCCAGCCTTCATTATTTCTAGTGTAGCAGAGATATGCACAACTCACCATCAGACCTCAAGAAAAATCCTAACAGAGCAAGTCTCAAGAAACGTAACTAAAATGATCCTCAGAAGGGTTTGCTACCAGATATGGATTTTTAGTCTGGAAACAAGTACCTAGAAAATGGCCCAAAGATAATGTCCATGCAAATAGTAAAAGAGCACAGCCTGGGTAAACATATTGCTTACCAAGTCCTGTAATAACTAGAATTGTGAAAACCTGCCTGGACATATTGAAAAACATGTCATACTAGTAAGAGAATTTTCAGTTTAACATGCAGTCAACCTGTAAAACTCGTAATACCAAAAGTAATATAGCCAGTAAATATAACTATAGATTCAGAAGTATTTTCATACTGTCAATGGTTGACACCAATGCTCAGTCAATTAAATAATTATTGGGAACCTATGATGTGCTCACATGAGTAGTGAGCGGAGTATAGACTGTATGAACAGATAGCTACGGAGTATAGCCTATATGAACAGATAGCTACATACAACGTGACAAGCACTAAACTGAGGCATGAATAAGATGGTATTAGGGAACACAGAGGACAGCCAGCCAGCACTGCCAAGGGCTACTGATAAACAAGATTATTCTCTTTCCTTTGATGTTTATATCCAAGAAGACAGTTTGGGCCTTGTCCCCCTGATAACCATCCCAGCATGTCTGGAATGGACAAGGGTGGAAGTTCGTATATGCTTATGTTCTTATTTTTAGCTTCCAGGTAATTCCAGTTAGGGACAGCAAAGAGTACTTGGTTTAATAACATAAGAACAAGTTAACTCCAGGTTTCATATCCTTCTGTTAGTAAGGACATCCTTTTCATGGGTCTTTGTGTGCAAGGAATCTTTGTGTTGTTCTGTGCATCTATAGAACAACACTGTTCTGAATAATGAAACCGTTTAACCTGACACAGGCTTCGGTAGACATGACTTTTAAAGATGGGACCATTCTGAAGTGAGCTGCTTATTTTCATACAGGTTTTTCATGCTGTTTTGATAGTGGGAGTTTGAAATCATTCTGGCAGCTCACCAGATGTTTCCTTTGCATCTTCATTACTGTGTGGGTACAGATTTTCTGTATAATTATTAAAAGTAATTTATGTCCAAGCCACACCCCTGCCCTCTCTTAACACTGCTGCCAGTCCTGGGGAGTTAGGAGGAGAGCTCAAGAGAAGCTTGAGGCTTCTGCAGGCTCCTCCCCCTTCACTGATTGACATGTCCAAGGAGTCCTGTTCCTAGCAGAGGTTCCAGCATGAGTGAAGATCGAATCGATGCCCATCCTCAAACAGCCTTTGCACATTTAGGCAATTGTGAATGTTCCAGATGCCTGAAACTGACTCTATGACCAATATAGAGTATAAATTATTCTGGGCAGGCAGCACCTGTGTCTTACTCATTTCTCCATCCTAAAACGGAGGAGGTATTTGGTAAATGTTCAAGCAGAGATAAACAAGGTCTAGATTAGAGCCGGCGGTCACTCTGGGGCAAGCCAGCCTGTATAGAGATCTTGGTAAAAAAGTCTTGGGGAGCTTAGTGAAATAAGTCAGACAGAGAAAGACAAATACTCTATGATATCACTTAGATGTGGAATCTAAAAAAAATTTTTTTTTAACTAGTGAATATAACAAAAAAGAAACAGACTCACAGATATCGACAGTGAATTAGCGGTTACCAGTGGGGAGGGGGGCAAGGTAGGGATAGAGGATTAAGAGGTACAAACTACTACATATAAAATAAATAAGCTATAAGGATATATCGTACAAGTACAGGGAATATAGCCAGTATTTTATAATATCTATAAATGAACTATAACCTTTAAAAATTGTGAATCACTATGTTGTACACTTGAAACATATAATATTGTAAATCAGCTATACCTCAATAAAAAAAAAAAGTCTTGGGGAGCCAACAACTATATGAAAACAAGTAAAGGGAGTCAGAAAAGACATCTAAAGTATATCAATGTTTCCTACTTTGTATTTTTACAAAGGACCTGCGTTTATTGGGTTTACTGCAGGAAACGTGATACACTTTGGAGGGTAATCATGAGAGAGGATGCAAGAGCAAGGGTTGTCTTGGGTACAAACCTGCAGTGTTTTCTTCCCCATGCGTCTTCCTCATTTCTCTTTAAAGTCACCTATGGCCAATTTCTTTTTTTTTAATTAATTAAGTTTTCCTCAATTTTATAAAGGAATAATTGACAAGTATAATTGTATATATATAAAGTATACAACTTGATGATTTGACAAACATATACATTGTGTAATGATTACCAAGATCAAAATTATTTACACATGCCTCACCTCACATAGTTAACTCTGTGTGTGTGTGTGTGTGTGTGTGTGTGTGTGTGTGTGTGTGTGGTAAGAATGCTTAAGATCTACCTTGAGCAACTTTCAAGCATACAATACCATATTATTTACTATAGTCGCCATGCTGTGCATTAGAATCGCAGAATTTATTCTTTTTAACAACTGAGAGTCTGTACCCTTTGACCTACATCTCCTCGTTTCTGCCTTCCCCCAATCCTGACAACCACCATTCTGTTCTCTGTTTCTAGGAAACTGGCTTTTTTTCTTACATATTTATATTGATATCTATTGAATATATTGACATTTATGTTGATATTATTTATATGGTATTACATATAAGTGATATATAATATTTGTCTTTCTCTGTCTGGCTTGTTTTACTTAGCATAATGTCCTCCAGGTTCATCCATGTTGTTGCAAGTAGCAGAATTTCCTTCTTTTTATGACTAAATAATATTGCATTGCATATATGTCACATTTTCCTTATCCATTTGTTCGTCCAAGGACATTTAGGTTGTTTTCATGTCTTGGCGATTATGAATAGTTCTGCAGTGAACATGGGAGTGAAGATATCTCTTCGAGATACTGATTTTATTTCCTTCAGGTATATACTCAGGAGTGGTATGGCTGGTAAATAGAACTCTTTCTGGTAATTTTTTGAGGAACCTCCATACTGTTTTCCATAATGGCTGTACCAGTTCACAGCCATTGAACCTTTTCTTTACATCCTCACCAACATTTGTTATCTCTTGTCTTTTTGGTAGTAGCCATCCTTACAGCTGTGAGGTGATAGCCCATTTTGATTTTGTTTTGCATTTCTCTGATGGTTAGTAATGTTGAACACCTTTTCATGTATCTGTTGGCCATTTGTATGTTGTCTTTTGAAATATGCCCATTTAGGTCCTTTTCCCATTTTTCAATTAGATTATTTGCTTTTTTTGCTGTTGAGTTGTATGTCATTTATATATTTTGGATATTAACCCCTCATCAGGTATATGGTTTGCAAATATTTTCTCCCATTCTGTAGGTTGTGTTTTTAAATTTATTGTTTCTTTTATACAAAAGTGTTTTAAGCTAAGTGTTTTAGTTTGATGTAGTCTCACTTGTTAATTTTAGCTTTTGTTGCTTGTGCTTTTGGTCTTATCCAAGAAATCATTGCCAAGACCAATGTCAAGCTTTTTCTCTATGTTTTCGCCTAAGAGTTTTATAGTTTCAGTTCTTATATTTACGTCTTTAATGCTTTTCAAGTAAATGTTTATGAGTAGTGTAAGATAGAGGTCTGTTTTCATTCTTTTGCATGTGGATATCCAGTTTTCCCAACACCATATATTGAAGTGTGTTCTTGGTGTCCTTGTCAAAATTAGTTGGCCACATATGAATGGGTTTATTATGGGCTTTCTATTCTGATCCACTGGTAACTGTTTTCTACTGTTCTGATTACTATAGTTTTATAATATAGTTTGAAATCAGGAAGTGTGATGCCTCCAGCTTTGTTCTTCTTTCTTAATATTGCTTTGACTATTTGGCATCTTTTGTAGTTCCATACAAATTTGGGGATTATTTTTTTCTATTTCAGTGAAAAATGCTATTGGAATTTTGATAGGTACTGCATTGAGTCTGTAGATCAGTTTGGGTAGTGTGGACCATTTCACAGTATTAATTCTTCCAATTCAAGACATGGAATATCTTTTCATTCATTTGTGTCGTCTTCAATTTCTTTTATCAGTGTCTTATAGTTTTCAGTGTATGGAACTTTCACCTCCTTGGTTAAATTTATTCTTGAGTATTTTTTGTTTTTGATGTTATTGTAAATGAGATTGCTTTCTTATTTTCTCTTTCACATAGTTTGTTGTTAGTGTATAGAAATGCAACTGATTTTTTATTGTTAATTTTTTCTTCTTCTTATTATTTTTTTGCGGTACGCAGGCCTCTTACTGTTGTGGCCTCTCCCGTTGCGGAGCACAGGCTTCGGACGCGCAGCCTCAGTGGCCATGGCTCACGGGCCCAGCCGCTCCGTGGCATGTGGGATCTTCCCAGACCGGGGCACGAACCCGGGTCCCCTGCATCGGCTGGCGGACTCTCAGCCACTGCACCACCAGGGAAGCCCTATTGTTAATTTTTTGTCTTGCAACTTTTGAATTCATTTATTAGTTCTAACAGTGTTTTGGTGGAGTCCTTAGGGTTTTCTATATATAAGATTGTATCATCTGCAAACAGAGATAATTTTACTTCTTCCTTTTCAATTTATATGCTTTTCATTTCTTTTACTTGCCTGATTGCTCTGGCCAGGACTTCCAGTACTATGAGGAATAGGAGTGGTAAGAGTGGGCATCCTCTTCTTGTTCGTGATCTTAGAGGACAGTCTTTTAACTTTTCACCATTGAGTATGATGTTAGCTATGGCTTTGTTGTATATGGGCTTTATTATGTTGAGGTACATTCCTTCTCTAATTTATTGAGAGTTTTTATCATGAAAGGGTGTTGAATTTTGTTAAATGCTTTTTCTACATCTATTGAGATCATATGACTTTTATCTTTCACTCTATTACCGTGTCATATGTATTGATTTGCTTATATTAAACCATCTTTTCATCCCAGGGATAAATCCCACTTGAGCAAGGTATATGATTCTTTTAATGTGCTGTTGAATTTGGTTTGCTAGTATTTTGTTGGGGATTTTTGCATCTGTGTTCAACAAAGGTATTAGTCTGTAATTTTCTTTTCTTTTCTTGTAGTGTCCTTGCCAGGCTTTGGTGTCAGGGTAATGCTTGCCTCGTAAAATGAATTTGAGGTGTTCTCTCCTCTTCAGTTTTTTGGAAGAGTTTGAGAAGGATTGGTATTAATTTCAATTAATTCATTAATTTTAATTAATTTCAATGTTTGGTAGAATTCACCAATAAAGCCATATGGTTCATGGGCTTTTATTTGTTAGGAGAGTTTTGATTACTGATTCAACTTCCTTGCTTTTTATTGGCCTGTTCAGATTTTCTATTACTTCATGATTCAGTCTCGGGAAGTTGTATGTTTCTAGGAATTTATCCATTTCTTCTCAGTTATCTAATTTGTTGGCATATACTTGTTCGTGGTCTACAATTTCTTTTTAAACATTTTTGTTCTTACACAATGCTTTTCAAGTGAAAAGAACATGGAGTCTTCTGTCATATTCTCCCAGATTTGAATTTGAAGGAGCTGAGTAACCTTTCTAAAATTTTTCCACGTTTGTTAATAAGAGTAATATTATCCAACCTGTAGGGTTAAAATAAAAATGAAATGAGGTAGCATAGAGCAGTTAGCCCAGACAGCACCCACAGGCTCTCGTCACATGTTACCTTCCCTCTGCCCAATGCTCCCTAAGTTCAGTGGCCCATCGTGTAGAGCAGCAGGTCCAGAGGCTGTGAATTATTTGTGATGTTTTTCCAAGGCCTGAATGGGGAGAGACATTTTAATCAAAGCACCAGCAAAACTCATGTAGAGATGAACATATAATTAGTGACCTCTTCCTATGAGGGATAATCCACAGTGGGCCTGACGGAATTGGAATTTGCACATGAGCAGTCGGGGCATGTATATCCAGTCAGCTCTGTGTCCCTGAAAAGTGGGAAGCAAGAGGCATTTGTAGCTTGGTCACAAACTGGTTGTCAGACACATTACGCCTGCATTCGTCGGGCAGGCCTTCAGAATGAAGTGTCAGGAGGGAGGTTTAGCGGTAGGGGAGACAATTATGAGAATCTCAGAGGTGAGAAATAGAGAATTCTGCTCACTGCCCAGGAAGGAGAGAATATGGCACAGAAGGAGGGCAGGGAAATGTGTTTCCTGACACATGCTAAAAAGGCCTGTCATTTACTGAGTTCCCTCTTTTGTTCTCTCAGGCTAAGACTGAGTGAGAGGATGCTTTCAGGAGAAAAGAAGTATAGCTTAGCCCCAGTGGATACTCAGGAAAAACCCCAGGGCTCACGGCACTACTAGAGTTAGCCTGTCGTTTAGCTCACCAGCTTTCTGGCCCGTCTGATTTCTTTACAGGCTGTAACGGATGCTACCAAGTCTCCCAATGCAGTGGGTCCAAAGTGGTGGGCTTCTTCACTTTGGGAGCAAAGAGCTCACCATTTGGGACTGTGTTGTCACTGTCATTGTTCTCTTAGGGCTGCAAATTACCACAGAGTAAACGGGTTTTCTCCAGGGAGCTCACTTATGCCCGTAGAGAAGAGTGTGGACTCCTTAGAGGTCTGCTTCACCTGACCCTCCAGTCCTCAGAGAGCATCAGCTCAGCCCCCTGTTAGCTTTTCTTCTGGCCTTCTTGGGTCTGTTTGTCCCATATCCTGATGATGCCTGTCTTACAAACATGAAGCGAGGCAAGCAGCCTAGGCTCTGGTCCCGGTTCTGCCACCACTAGCTGTGGAGCCTCGCCAGGTCATGTGCCCTTTCGGAATTTCCAGTCATTTCCACTGTAAAATACAGTCAGGCTGCCTGCCCTGCTCGCCTGCAGCTTAGTCTTGAGCATGGGATGATGTAACACACATGCAAGTATATTGCGTAGTTCAAGGCGGTATTCAAATGTGTGATATTAGTAGACCTGTTGAGATTTGCCTTTTCCCATGAACGTGCAAAGTAGACCCATCTCAAGTCATTGAACTAGGAAAAGCTACATACGGTATTTTAAGTTAGTTTTGCTTCCGCTGACAAAAAAATGTTTCGGTTCAACCATTTATGGTCTGGTCATCTACTACGTTTGTCCACCTAGCTGCTCCCCAAGGAGGCCTCCACTTGTTGGATTGTCTTAAGGTCACAGCAACTTGAAAGTCCCAGCCACCTTCTTCCTTTCTTCTGTTTAGGGTGGAGAAATGTCTGTATTATGCCTGTGTCAAAGTTACAGAGAAAGTGAGTCAACCCAGTAGCTTTGTGTGGGTAGATCAGACCACTCAGAAGGCTCTTGAAACTTTTGCATGCACGCACACATGCAGGCATGCACGCACAGACACACGTACATAAACCAATGCATATACATAAAGCAGTCCACAGATGAGTGGTGCTGTCCTCATCCAACCCTGCCTGCTGAGTTCTTCCCTGCTATTTGCAGGCTCCTCTGAAGCCTGGCTTTGAAATCCCCTTTCCCTCGCACTCTACGTGTGTGTTAGAGAAGCCTTTTTTTTGTTCAAGTAGTTCTACAGTTTCACTGAATCTGCACACCTTTTGCCCCGGGATGGTTTCTTCATATGTTATTGGAGGATTTTAGTTTGTGCTGTCACGGAGGTGCCATGTTTGTTTGTTTACTCATATTTTCTTTCAGACAGTAATATATAATTTATGGTACAGGAGCAAATTTTTAGAAAGGAATGTGCGAACTTAAAAAATTTGTCATTTTCCACCCTGATTGCATATGATTTCATCTAATACCCAGCACCTTCAGTAGCATAACTGCTACAACCCATCACACTTTGGAAGGAAATTTGTTTCATATTTTATATTGTTTGGTGTCTCTTTTGTTGTAACAAACTAGCCTCCAGGAAACAGGAAGTCCCCAATTGTGAGCATTTCTAATATGAGTGACTACACACTCAGGCCCTTTTGCTGAACAAGAACAAGTAACTTGCTCTAGGTGGGCTCTTTTGAAAGAGTCTTACCCAAGCTAGCTGCTTTCCCCTTTCTGTTGGCTCCTGGCAGCTGGCAGCAGAAGCAGACATGCTTGCTGGAAAAGCGGCTGTCCTTGGCTTTCCTTGCTTCTTGGAACAGAGACCTTAATTCACTAGCTCCCTAACTACAGGGAGAAACAATGATTCTTCATCCCCATGAATCCTGTTCAGCATCCCTCAGAGGCCCACGAGAGAGGTTCTCTGTCCTACAACCTTGTCCCAGCTGCTAAGACAGCCCCGCCAGCACAGCGCCTGCTCCGGTCATGGTCTGCTCCCAAGGGACGGTGCCTCCTGTCAGCAGGCCCCTTCTTGAGTCCCTGGTGCTGGGAAGATGTGCCTGCAGCCTCCTGCGCCCTTGCCCCCCACCTCTGACACACACACACTTTGAGCCCAGGAGGCGCAGCAGCCCACTGAAACTCTAGTTAAAAGTACCAAGTTGCTGGAATGCCCAGGGAAGTGAGAATGAGCGGGCCTCACACAGGGAAGATTTGAAGCAAGCCTCGTGGCTTTTTAATAGCGTGCCAAAGCGGTCTCAGTGGTAGGCCAGCAGGGCCCCCAGTCTATCTTCTGTGAAAGGAGAAGGCCCAGCAGGCCCTGCCTAATGCAGACAGCCCCTCCACTCTGCTGGAGGAGACAGACTCCGAGATGGCAATCAAGGCTGGATTTGCCAACACATTTCCAATGATTAAAATGTAATTAGCACAACTGAGTGCCTCCTCCCCAGCTAATTTTAATACATGCTGTGACAGGCAGGCAGCCGGCTGTGCCTTTAGCCCAGCAGCAGATGGAGGCAGAGGCAGCGGGAGAGGAAAACCATTTTGCAATGTGACTATTCGCATCACAAAACCATCAGGGCGCTCAGCTCTTAGAAGGCCCTTGATGGCAGCACATCAAATTGGCGCTGTCATAGCTGACCGTGGCAATGGCAGTCATCCTTCATACTGTCCCAGAAGCACAGCGAGGCAATTTCTAGGCGTAACCCTTTAAGATCTAGAAGGGGAGAGAGAGAGACGTGGAGAGCACACTTATCGTCTCGCAGTGACAGGCGTGAGCTTTGCAATGTGCGCTGTGAAACCCACGCTCTTGGCAGCTTGCAAACCGTTACTTACATGTTCCTTTTCCAAGACACAGTGGAGTATGGTTCAGAAGCTTTGGAAATAGCTGTTTCTCCAAAAGGGAGACAGGCGTGAGCTGCCTTCTGTGTACTTTCTCCGAGCTGGGAAGGATAAGCTTTGCAGCCTGGGGTGGTGGGCAGGTTGGAGGTTTCCTCTTCTATTCCTTTGATCCCATGGAAACCTTTGAGCCGGGGGCCTCTCCTCACGACCATCTGTTTCTGTCGTATCTTGAAGGGCACATTAGGCAAGCTGCAATGCCCGAAGGACCCTGAGGCCATGCTTTTCCTCTCTCACCTGCTAGCTCAAACACCTGGCCTTCGCCACCACTGTTTACCCTGTAAAGGAAACGGTCTCCTTGGAGGCTGAAGATCATTTGGTCTTCCTGGGTGTGGATTGTACAGGAGAGGTGCGGGGGGTACTTGTGTTGATTGGGATCTGTCACCCAAACGTGGTGGCACACGACCTTCACAGCAGCACGGTCATCTCCCACCGCAGGACAAAAGGAGCCAGGCTGAATAATAGAGAGGTGATTTGATGATGGTGAAGACGACATTCACCACCATTTATTGGACATTTACTGTGGCCTAGCACTATGTTAAATGCCTAAAATATATTAATTTTTCTCCTTTAACACTCACATAAATCTAAGAGCTACACATTATTTTTCCCATTTTATGGATGAGGAGACAAAGCCACAGCAAGTTTGAATAATTTACCCAATTACTTCTGTTAACGTCAGAATCTAAATCCAAACACATATGATGAGCTGGACAGTAAAAGTCCTCACCTAGACATGCTGGACCACAAAAATGCAGGAAAACCCTCTGAACAGAGAAATCCTTTGCTCTGAAAAACAATGACATTATTCTTTGCCATCTAATGACCGCTGGAGACCAGCACCCATCAGGCTCTCAGGGACTCTATCACATGGGTGACATTTTGTATGTCTCTATGTGTGTATCTTTTTCTCCTTTAACTAAAAAATAACATCACTAAAGAGATTTTTTTTTAATTACCGAGATTTAAACATGAAAATAATCCAAACTCTTTATCACTCAGACATAGACACTGTTAACACTTGGTGCATCTTTTTCCAGTCTTTTTTTCTTTCTACGTGTGTTTAGCAATTTCAAAGTAATATCGTGCATATAATGAAATGCGTTTTGCTTCTTTTTTAAAAATAAATTTATTTTATTTTATTATTTATTTTTGGCCACATTGGGTCTTCCTTGCTGCTCACGGGCTTTCTCTAGTTGTGGCGAGCGGGGGCTACTCTTCGTTGCGGTGCGCAGGCTTCTCATTGTGGTGGCTTTCTTGTTGTGGAGCACGGGCTCTAGGCTCTTGGGCTTCAGTAGTTGTGGCACACGGGCTCAGCAGTTGTGGCTCACGGGCTCTAGAGAGCAGGCTCAGTCATTGTGGCGCATGGGCTTAGTTGCTCCGCGGCATGTGGGATCTTCCCAGACCAGGGCTCGAACCTGTGTCCCCTGCATTGTCAGGCGGATTCTTAACCACTGCGCCACCAGGGAAGCCCGCATTTTGCTTCTTTAATTGCAGCAGTAACAATAAAAGCAGTACTTTTCGTGGATTATGTTCTTACCTCTGCCTTAAGAGACAGATACTATTACCCTATTTTATTCATGAAAAAACAAAATTGAACCTGAGAGAGGATATGTAATTCACCCAAGATCACTTCTAGGATTTTTCTTTTAACTTTTCTATGACCATGATCATTTTTTCCTTTTTAGTAAAATTCCTTAGGAACATTATTTTTATGGGTAAACACTACACAGGTGCATCAGTCTGTTCCTCAATTTGGGGACATTTAGGTTCATGAAGTCTGTGTACTGGATTCATCCAGAGATTTAGAAAAACCCGGGTTCAAATGCTTGGGACCTCTTTTCACAACTCTCTGACTCTTGGTGAGTTACTTCATGTCTGCAGTCCTAACTCTCTCACTGTAAATTGGAATACTAAACCCCACACCGTGGGGGTGGGGAGGGGTTCAGGAGGAGGTGTAAGGTTAAAAAAGGGAGTATATGTAAGCGTGTCATAGCGTATTTCCTGTCCCTTCCTATGTGCTGACAGTAGCCATGTAAAGAACATATTATCGGGTTGTTTCCTAACTGCATGATGAAATTTGCGGACAAATGCATGTATACGTTTTTGTTCCATTTCGGATAGATAGAAAGAGAAAAGTTGAGCTAAACTATGAAAAACATTAAGGCTCTTTATGCACACTGCAGAA
Source organism: Monodon monoceros (assembly GCF_005190385.1). Classification (NCBI taxonomy): domain Eukaryota; kingdom Metazoa; phylum Chordata; class Mammalia; order Artiodactyla; family Monodontidae; genus Monodon; species Monodon monoceros. The sequence continues at coordinate 73,998,304 of NW_021703769.1, read as the reverse complement.
TTATTTTGCAGAGAGAAAACTGACATTCCTCCACAAGTGGATGAGTGTCTGCATTACTACAACCTTGCCAACGCTGTGTATCAGCGTTTACATTTTTCTTCTAGTTTGGCAGATGAAAAAGAAATATATCTCCTTTTACTCTGCATTTCTTTGATTACCAGTGAAGCTGAACATTTTTTTCCCCATATGTTTATTAGCCATTTATAGTTCCTCTCCCATGAATTGACCTCTCTGCTTTTCAAAGGAAGGATGAGTCTCCAAGGGCTAGCTAGAGAAAAGATGCTCCAGTGATCATTACCACAGAGCCCTGGGGCCAGGAGTTGCAGGAAAGAGAATTAAGAGCCTCCTGGGACTGCCAGGCGACTATCAAGTAGGCTTCTTCCTAAACCAGAGCACGGCTTTCTACACAGCCAGCCTGCAATCAGTATTTGTTCTCTACCATTTCATTTGTTCTGTTAAGAAATATTTTGGACTTTTGAGAGCGGCTCTTCACATTCCACTCAAGCCAGTGCTTATAATTCTTTCCGGGGAGATGACCAGCATGCCTGTTCAGTTGGGATTTTTGCTCTGAGAGTCCCATCAGTTCACAGTGCATTGCTGTAGATCTTGCCTGAGTCTTTTACGACCCCTGCCATCCAGCCAGGGGCTGTGACTGCTCTGTAACCTTCCTAGATTTAAACCCGTTGCTTGCGTTCTCCTCGTAGGTTACAGAGCAGCAGAGCCCATCCATACTGATGTCTTAATATCATTCTCTCCTCCTTGGATTTAGAGGGTAAAATAAACCCTCTGCCACAGAAGTGCTTATTGATTACTGAAGTACATAATAAAGCCTAAGAATAAACTAAGACCAAGTAATCGGGCCTGTTCCTGGGAGATGACAGTAAAACCCTGGCCAAGGCAGTCTCTGAGGGCTGCCTTCCACGTTGGAGCTAGGAGGCCCCCCTTTTAATTAGGCGTCCAAATGGTAAGCAGTGAATGATAGAAACCAGACAAAAAGAGTACATACTTAAAGCAATTATACTCCAATAAAGATGTTTAAGAAAAAAAAAAAAGAGTACGTACTGTATGATTCCATTTATATAAAACTCTAGAAAATACACAAACTAATCCATAGTGACAGAAAGCAGATCAGTGGTTGCAAGGAGAGGCATATAGGTGGTTCAGGGAGGGAGAGGATGGGGGGATTAACGAAGGAGCACCAAGGAAGCTTTTGAGCGCAGTGGATGTGTTCACTCTCCTAATTGTGGTGATGGTTTCACAGGTGTATACATGTGTGTATCAAATAGTGCATTTTAAATACGGACAGGTTATTCATGTCAGTTATATCTCAATAATGCCACTAAAAACATAGTAAGCAGTACAAAGAGACAATCCTTGGCTCACCTTGTGTTGGAAATTTTCTTTTCCATAAGAAGCTATATTTTAAGGAACATTTAGGAGGACTTGTGAGACTAAATTTTACCTTCACATTTGAATAAACGGGGGTTTCAGAAGACTGAAGGGTACCAATCAAACATAAAATAAAAAGGCATTCCAAAGGCAAGATAGCCCTCTTCATCCCTTTTTCTTTCTTACATCCGAACCTTAAAGGTGACTTTCTATATAATTATTTGCTAAAACAAAAGAAGCTGAGCCCTTTAGAAAATAGTATTAGTTCCCTTCTCCCCCTACTCCTTCTGCCGTTATATTTCCCCCACCCAGAGGAGAGGTCCTATAATGAAGAAATAAAGACCACTCCAAAATGTTGGCAGTCTAAAAGGGGACAGGCATTTTCAACACAAAGAGATGTTTGTTTTCCTTGCATTTTAACTCTTAATTTTTGACACAGTGGGGAACTCCAGCATGGCTGCCATTTAAAATGTAACAATGCCTTGGTGTTCTGATTGCTTCTGTCGCAGGGGTGTTGTGACTGAATTCAGGCCAGGAGACAAAGCAAATGAGGCCAAAGACAGTGCCTGCTGCTGAGGTGCTGGTCCATTTCTCTGCATCTGAATGTGTCTTTTCTCTGGCCCAACGAGGAGTCACTCAGGGAGACTGAAGCTGGAATTTGTACAACCTCTTTTCAGTCCCCTTGATTTTAATCAGAAATACACAATTATTCTTTTCCTCCAAATAGAGAAACTCAATCCCCATTTTAAATTCAATTATTGTAATTGCAGCATTCAGAAAAATAGCACATTCATTTTCTAATAAGAGATTGTGGATACCAAATTACTGCATATAGTATGTCAAAACAGGAAACTTGAGACTGGCAGGCCAGTGGGTGTTTTTATCTTGGCAATTTGTATTTTCTTGCAGACAATTTATAGTAATCCTACCCTTCCTTGTTTATGACATAGAAGACGGGCTTTTCAAGCCACCCTAAAATAAAGACTGTTGTTAGGTACAATTCAGTTTAAAATCCCAGTTATGAAAATAATGAATTCTAAGAGGGGCAAAAGTGAAGTACCTAATAAAGAGAAGAAGAAAAGGAATCAGGATTTGGGTCCTATGGGATGGCAGTCCAACACGTCTTCAGATCTCCTTGAACTACGTTCTAATGTTTGTACATCAGTTTGCCCCAAACCATATTTCTATTCCTTTCACCGTCTTGCATTTTAAAAATAAAACAGAAAATCTGATTGGTGGGAAGTTGATAATGTGGCCATTATGTTTCAGCAATATGAGAGCACCCTGCTCCCTTTTCCTGTTTAATTCCAGTTGCTTTCGTTGGCTTGAAGTGAGTCAAATGTAAGAAGAAATACTTTAGGATTTTGAGTTTCCTGATTTCCTTAAAAGAATAACCTTAAAATCGGATTTTTACAAGTGTACAGTGTTATTCTTTTAGGATTTACTTTTAACCTCAAAATTATGTTCATGTTTTTCTCATAGACACTCTCAGACACCCACCATCTTCAAACACCTTAACATCCATTCCATCAACTACTGTTTATTTATTGACCTCCTTCATTAGACACTTCTTGTGACACTTTCCCTGAGATTTTTTTTTTTTTTTTTTTTGCCGTATGCGGGCCTCTCACTGTTGTGGCCTCTCCCGTTGCGGAGCAACAGGCTCTGGACGCGCAGAATCAGCGGCCATGGCTCATGGGCACAGCTGCTCCGTGGCACGTGGGATCTTCCCGGACCGGGGCACGAACCCGTGTCCCCTGCATCGGCAGGCGGACTCTCAACCACTGCGCCACCAGGGAAGCCCTCCCTGAGATGTTTGGCTCCTGTAGTTTATGAATTCATTCTTTCACACACATTTATTGAGCACCTACTAGGTGCCAGGTTTAGGAAGAGCAAGATGCAGGCAAACTCTGAGAGATGTTTGGGGAAACTGACATAGTGTTGGAGGTACTGGAAACCAGCAGCTAAAATAATGGCCAGAGAAGTCCATACATATGGAAGAGAGAACAGACATGTCCACGTGTCCCAGAGAGGTAGACCTCCTCTGCTGAACTGCTGAGTTCCTACTAAGTGACAAGCACTTTAGTTATATTCTCTCAACTAATCCCCATTTTTGTAGTTACCAGAGTTAATGTTTTCAGAAGTGTGATCTCTTCCCAGGGTTACTCGGTTGGCTAATTTTGTTAGCTCCATCCTTAAATAGGCCTTGCATATAAATAAATCTGTGCAAAGGGCTATCCAAGTAGCTCCTAATTCTGATTGGTCAGGATCTCTGGACAAATTCCAAAATGGCTGGCTTCCTAGTTGCACCAATAGTGCCTCTTGATGTTTTTGATGTTTATTCTGTGTATCTGTCCATTTATTTACTTTTCCAGTTTGAATTTCAATGAACATCTTAATAATGTCAAAGCCCATAAGACATAGTTTGCACTATGCATAACCTACAAGTTTAGATTCAAAATCTTAGATCTATGCATTTTACTTTAGTCCCTATACACAGAGTTACTGACTACTATTTGACTGAAGAATAAGTCCAAACTATATTAACCTCCCAAACTGTGCATCAAGAACCGACAGGAATGCTTAGAAAATTGAATTCTAAAGGGTCTTTCCTTGTTGGTACTTTATCCATGAAATAAAGCCATTCATTCCAGTTGTTCTCTTCTTTGAGCGGGAATGATAGTTTCTGCTTTTGTTTGTTTGGGTTATTGTTTCCGTTTCTGTGTAGCATAGTATCAAGTCTTCAAACGCCTCCCAAGCAGAAATCCTTACAGAATATGATTTCCCCTCTGGCAATAAAATGATGGAAAAATCCAACCCAACATTTAAATGACTATTAAGTTACCTCATTTCTGTGTGTGATATAACGTATCTTTCAGGAAGGAGTTGGAAAACACTATTAGAATTTCTCTCTGGCTACTTTCACATGCTTGAACTTATTTAATTCTCAAAAAAATCTTCTGGAGTATGCATCATCCACCTTTACAGGTTGAAAAAAAAAGGTAGGCTCCAAGATGTAAGTACCTTTCCCAAGACTGCATGACTGCTAAATTGAGGGGTCAGAATCTGAACTGAGGTCAGCGTGAGATTTAATAAGCACGTGCTATGTGCGGGTTCTGTGCTAGGTCCTGCTCTTAAGGGAGAGCCATCTCAGGGAGAGTGGAAACATGGCTGATGGGCTGCATTCACTGTTGCTTACGTCATCGAAACCTCTTTAGTTTCAGCTTGCCTCTACTTACCCTCTGCCAAGCCATCAGTCAGGAAGATACTTGCTGGGAACATGAACTTTGGAGGACAGAACTGGGTTCCAGTACTACCTCTGCCCTTGGAAGCCTTCACTTCTCATCTTGAAAATGGAGGGGTCATCATACTTCCCTTCCAGGGCTGTTGTTGGGACATCCTTTTTTAATGACTGATAGCTGTGGGTTGGCATTTTTAGGGGAAAATGCTTTGAGATAGTGCCTAGTGAGAATCCCTCCCCAGAAAGAGCTATGCTGCAGAGATAGGAACCAGGCTTTTCCGGAATCGGCAGCTCAGAGCTGCTCTGCTGTTGTGGCTCCGCCTCTTTTTCCCTTTTTAAAAATTTTTTTGCCAGAGGTGGACATTGTCCGTTTGACAGGGAATTGAATCGTGTAGGCACCACTTAGCATGGAAAGCAGGAGTTTACATTCAGTGCCTCACAACCTTAGGGGCTTGAAGGAAGAATGGTTTGCAGCAGCTTCATTACCTAGGGAAAAAGAACTTGGAGTTACAAGCACTTTAAGAAAGATGCTTTTACTTTGCGTTTTGGAGAAAATAGAACAATTACCTACTGAAGGTGCAGTGGATGAAAAAACACCTCTGTCCCTACCACCCTGATCATCTAATCTGTTCAGATTTATTCTGCCTTCCTGAAGGTGATTCAAGCCAGGCTGTCCTTGCAGAGTGGCTGCACCAGTCCTTCCCCTGGCTGGGGCACATGGTGATCGCCTGAGGCTCCCAGTGAAAGACAGACATTTCCTACTGCTGAGAGGAGCTTCCTCTGAGGGCTGGAGCTCCACAGGAAGTATCTGATATGTGGAATGCGTTGAAGGAGGGAGGGGGAGGGAGTCCATAAATCATCAAATCGTTGTTGAGCATCTTTTAGGATCCTTAAAACTGCACTAAGCCCTGTGATGATTCCTAGGACACCAGACTACTCTCTGAGGAACTCACCATCTGCCAGGGAACAAGACATATATGTGAAATCAGTGGAGGATTATATTCTATCTAAACTAGAGGCAGTTAGATTTCCAGCACCTGACACGCATACTCTTTTTTTAAAAAATAAATTTATTTATTTATTCATTCATTTATTTTTGGCTGCGTTGGGTCTTCGTTGCTGCGCACGGGCTTTCTCTAGTTGCAGCGAGTGGGGCTACCCTTTGTTTTGGTGCACGGGGCTTCTCATTGCTGTGGCTTCTCTTGCTGTGGAGCACAGGCTCTAGGCGCGTGGGCTTCAGTAGTTGTGGCAGGCGGACTCAGTAGTTGTGGCTCGCAAGCTCTAAAGCTCAGTCTCAGTAGTTGTGGCGCATGGACTTAGGTGCTCTGCGGCATGTGGGATCTTCCCAGACCGGGGCTCAAACCCCTGTCCCCTGCATTGGCAAGCAGATTCTTAACCACTACGCCACCAGGGAAGTCCCAACACACATACTCTTAAAAACATTTTTTTTTTTAATTAAAACCTCACTCTTTGTTGAATAATGAATGAACAGATGATCTCTAACACCTCTTGAGCTCTTCCTGTGTGTCAGGCACTGTTCTAATCCCTTTTATGTGTACTACCTATATATTTATTATATATATTATTACTATATGTTTATTAATGCAGTGAATGCTCTCAGCAACCTCATGAGGTTGATGCTGTCAATAACCGCATTTGATAGCTAATGAAACTGAGGCGCAGAAAGGCAGCTTGTTTGTCCAAAGCCCTACAGACAAATCACAGGTGGTAGAGGCGGGATTTGAACCTAGGCCAATTGGCTCCACGGTCACAGATGAAGGAGAGTAAGGTGGCCTTTTCAAGAGCTTGTTGGCATTTTGGTTCAGACGAAGAGCAACCAGGCTTTGTTATTAGCTCATCTGGCTCTGGCTTCCCTAAGACTTAAGCACCCTCCCCCTTTCTAGAACTCAGACCAGTGCCGGCCAACCCTGTGTGGTCCCACCCCACCGCTCCCCTGGCCCCGCCAGGCCTCTCCTTTGTCGTTTCTCTTACCGAGCACATTTCTAAATGAGGAAGGTTGCTCTGCTTTAAGGACATACAAATGGCTTGCCCTCACCTGTCAAGCATGATCCTTGTATTTTACCAGACCCATTATGAACGCAATCTTTCTGTCGAAAATTTGCATACCTCCTTTCTTGAAAAGTAATGACAGCAATTTCTTTCCCTCCGCTCACTTTCTGAGTGTCTCATTTAACGGCACCTGTGAAACCGACAGGCGCAGAGATGAGAAGTGAAAGAGAGCAGTTGATTAAATCGTCATCAAGTCGGGCCTCAGAAAGTCAATTCTGCTTGCCGTCTGCAATGATATCCTTTTATCTTAAAGTAATGAGCTATGGCACTTTTGCATCGGGTAATGCGATAAGTTCTATTAGCATGTTCCATTTGCCTCACAAGCAAGGGCAAGTCATTTTAGCTAGCTCATATCACTGCAATCAAAGCAATTGGCTTCCCAGGCAGAGAAGAAAGGGAAAAGGCTCAGGATGATTTCTGTGGATCACAACACAGTGGAAAAAAGAGACTCTTGTATTATTTTAACCCATGACATGCTTTTCCTCTTTCCTCATCAGTAAATTGGGGTTTTATTAGCTCACACGGGACTCTGAAGGACCAAGCTTTAGCTGAAGCAAACCTAGGGGGCTCAGGCCCCACCCAAAGGAACAAGCAACTATGATCTAGAAAGGGAAAATTGCAGCATTACAGGGGGTCACAAATAGAATCCTGCCAAAGAAGATAACAGAGAAGGTCTCCCTGGTAATAACACTGCGGTCTCATAATAAACTCTTCCTTCACACCATCTTCAAAGTCATTTGTAATAGGTCCCCAGGCACGCATGGATTAATGCCATTGATGACTTCGAATCAGTAAATCAACGACAGAGAGGCAAAGGATCTGTTGCTTAAGCCTAAAAGAGGTGGCTTACAAATCACTGGGCCCTAGACTGTCTGTTTTACCTTTGGATAAGAAACTCATTTTTCTCATCTTGGCAATCACTGAGGCTTGTGAGCTCTGGGTTTTAAGTACATTTCATCTTTGGGGTTTATGTATGTTTATACCTGGCAAAATGTGACTTCCTTTCTTCTAAGGAAAAAAAAAAGTGCTGAACACTTCAGAAGTTTGCGAAATATCCATTTCTTCCCCTATTTCCAGAAACCCCACGGTATTTTAATGAGCTAAGTGGAAATTTACAGCATATAAATTGTTTTTTTTTACTATACCTGGATTTCCAGGTGACAAAAAGGAAAAAATTATTGAAAATTAATTTGTGAGCTGGAGTACTTCAGGCTGGACGACTGGATTTCTGGCAGGATATGCGCGCTTCTAATCAGTGCTCAGAATGAGCCTGGCGCACAGTAGTCACTTTAAAATTATTTACTGAGAGAAAATGTGTGATCATTTGAGAGACCCTGGAGGGAAAGTAAGTTTTCTCTTAGCCCCCTCAGATCACAATGGCTGTTTGAACTCTGGCCAGTTCAAGCTGAGAACTTGAAAAGATGCCAGATTCTGAGGCGTCTCCATATAGGAATGATAAGGTTACCAGCACAAAATTCCAGAAGCTTCTGAAAGTTCTCCATTTTACCTCCCGAACAGCTGAAGACTGACCTTAATAATATATAGACCTTATATTATTTTCAAATGTACTCATTTTGCGACTGTCAGAAGTTTTGTTCTTATCTTTTAAACTATTGTTGGGAACACACATCTTTTGATTAGGCTTTCTTTTCTTTTTTTATCTTTTTTTTAAAGAGTTTTTTGATATGGACCATTTTTAAAATCTTTATTGAATTTGTTACAATATTGCTTCTGTTTTATGTTTTGTATTTTTGGCCATGAGGCATGTGGGATCTTAGCTCCCCGACCAGGGATCGAACCCGCACCCCCTGCATTGGAAGGCGAAGTCTTAACCACTGGACCACTAGGGAAGTCCCCTACTTTCTTTTTTTTTTGAGCTATTTTATTTGATCAGACGTAGTTATTGTGGAAATACAGGGGAAGAGGAACCAATGACATCATTTTACAGTGAGAAAACCCAAACCATTTTCAGAGTTAAAATATTCTTTTTATTTCTAGGGCCCCAATAGCTTTAAATTTCACTTACAGTCCAAAGCCAGTATGAGAACAACGTAAACAATGTGAGGGACTTCTCTGGTGGCGCAGTGGTTAAGAATCTGCCTGCCAACGCAGGGGACACAGGTTCGAGCCCTGGTCTGGGAAGAGCCCACATGCCGTGGAGCAACTAAGCCTGTGCACCACAACTACTGAGCCTGCGCTCTAGAGCCCGCGAGTCACAACTACTGAAGCCTGCTCGCCTAGAGCCCGTGCTCCACAACAAGAGAAGCCCACACACCACAACGAAGAGTAGCCCCCGCTCACTGCAACTAGAGAAAGCCCTTGTGCAGCAATGAAGACCCAATGCAGCCAAAAATAAAAAATAAATTAATTTTAAAAAAACAATGTGAAAGGAGGGCTTTGCGGAGTGATAAAAGACAGACAGCATCAGAGTTGCCATATGTGGTACAAAACACTGCCCGGTTTTTGCATGTACAAGGAACTCGGCAGATGGGAAGATGGTGGTGTACATGTTTTTAGTCACCATGCTGCTACCTCACTTCTTTAAATAAGAAAGTAAGTGTCATGTTTTCTGCAGGTGGCTTCTTCTGAAATTGCTTTTAGGTGAGGGATGTCTTTACCATCTTAGGGAAACCGCCTGCCCCAAAGGGGAATCGATTCGTTTTGTCACTGGCAAAGTGAAATTGTACTTGATGTTAGGTGCTATAGTTTACAAGTTGGGGTTCTCCCTCATTTTCCTCTCATTTCCTTTAGGCAGAAAGAAGAATAAAATAACTTTGTTCAGCCGTGGTGTTCAGCCCTGACATCTTTGGTGGCAATGATAAATGGATTTGAGATACGAAATAACTGTTCCAGCAAGGTCCATTGAGCAGAATAGAGAGCAGTGCCCTCCTCAATGTCATTGTGTGTGATATATTCAATGACTGCCACTTTCTGCTTAAGAATGCATTCCATCACAAGGTCCCTGGAATTCCATCTCGTTCCCTCATTCTGAGTGAGGCAGAGAGGTGTCGCAGACCTTAGCTTATTTCTATATGTATCAGAGTCTTAAAACACAGATGTTGAGATTCCCAAATGGAAATGAGAAATGTTTGCTTCTGAAGAAGTACAATAAAATCCTAATTATGTCTCGTCTGGGCCTTTTAATGGAAGATATTTTCTCCTGGGCCCCAACTCCTTTGGTTCTGCCAATAATTGTAGGTCTGCCCATTGTGTTCAGACATACATCCCATTGTATTCAGCAGTTAGTCAGTGTTTCCTGTGCCTTCTTTCTTTGGAATTACTTGTCTTTTAAATCATAGTTAGCTTATGCTGCGTGAAACCAAGAATTCTTAAGATGAGTGAGAGGGATCTATCAACATGATTGAGCATCTGCTGTATCTCAAGGCCTGGAGAAAGATGAACAAGGCACTGCCCTTTACCTACACAGAGTGCACGCTGTGGCAGGGAAGACTGTTGTGGCCAACAGTGAAAATACAGTTTTGTAAGGGATGGAGACAGAAGCGGTTAATTCTAAGAAGAGTACTGGAATTCTAAGAATTCCTTTTTATTTTTTTGGCTGCATTGGGTCTTCGTTGCTACGTGCAGGCTTTCTCTAGTTGGGGCGAGCAGGGGCTACTCTTCGCTGCAATGCGCGGGCCTCTCATTGCGGTTGCCTCTCTCGTTGCGGAGCACAGGCTCTAGGCACATGGGCTTCAGTAGTTGTGGCTCACGGGCTTCAGTAATTGTGGCTCATGGGCTCTAGAGCGCAGGCTCAGTAGTGGTGGCACACGGGCTTAGTTGCTCCTCGGCATGTGGGATCTTCCTGCACCAGGGTTCGAACCCGTGTCCCCTGCATTGACAGGTGGATTCCCAACCACTGCGCCACCAGGGAAGCCCTCTAAGAATTCTTAAATTCTAGGAAGAGTATTGGAAGATTCAGAGGAAACTCTGTTTTTAAAGGTAAATTACAAGTTTTTAGGTAGAAACTTGGAAGAATAGAATTCCAGGCAGAGGGCATTGTTAAGTGCAAAGATGGAAGGGCCAGAGGGTGTGACCGAGTGTGCTGGGGTGTGACTGGAGCGAGGGATGTGTTAGGGTGATACCACTCAAAGATGCAGACCAAGGCCAGTCTGTGAGCTGTTTGTAACTAATCCACTGTGAGGTTAGTATAGCACTTGAGAGTAAGCATTTGGGAACTTTTATAGCAATTCAGTAGAATAATTTTGTATCTCTTAAATCTAACAGTAACATATTTTTACGTGTCTTTGCTTTTTCATTTTTCTAGCAATTTATTTTTTATTATATCTTACAAAGTATTGGTCTAAAACGTATTGGAAATTAGAACAAAAACAAATGGTCCTTCTCCAAAGAAAGCCCGAGAAGCACTGTGTTGGAGGAGCAGTGGGGAGTGGGAGAGTTGGAAGCAGCGTGAAGAGTTTTCATTGCCCTCTCGGCCATGGGAAGTGTCATGATCAAATTGGAATTTAGGAAATCCACTCCGGTCAGTAAGGACTTGGATTAGAAACGAAAGAGACCGTAGGCCCTGGAAAGCAGTCATTAGCCTCTTGTAATGATAAAATAAAAGCCTGAACTAAAGCAGCGGCCATGGCCATGAAGATGGAGAGGATTTAGAAAGTTGAATCAGTAATGTGGGGTGAGAGAGAAAGATAGGTCTGCTCAAGAACGGAATCAAGGAGGCTGACAAGACTCTTCACTCGGGCAGTTGAGTGATTGCATGGTGACGTCATTACCAGGAACAGCACGGGAGGGGGCAGGTGTGGGGTGAGTAGAAGATGGTGTATCTGGATTTAGATGGATACTTGAGCCTGAGGTGTTTATAGGGCTTCAGGAAGGGGGTATAGCAAACAAAAACATCTGTTAGTACTGGCTAACATTAATTGTCTACACTTACTCCGTACTATGTCTGAGTTGTTTACATGTATTAACTCACTTCATTCTCATCTCCTTAGGAGGGAAATGCCGTCATTACCCACACTTTACAGATAAGTAAACTGAAACTCAGAGAGTTTAAATAACTTTCTCAAAGTCACATAGCTGGCAAATGGTAGGCATAGAGATTTTTTTTTAGTCTCAACATATACATGGTAGCTGGAACCAAGGGAATCTTTAAGGACTCCCGTGGAAATCATATAGAAACGATAGACCTGCAGATGCAACTCTAGGGAAACAATGACATTAAAGAATATGCAGAAAAGGAAGGGCTGTGAACAGATACTAGGAAAGCGCAATATTGGTGAATGTGTACAAGGGAAAAATTCCAGCATGTTCAATGGACACATTCCAAATTTCCAGCACTAGGGAATTTTTTTTCTAGATTATTTACAATCCATTACAGTGCAGCCTTTTAAAAAATGCGATGCTACTGGCAAATATTACTCATTCAACTAAAATATTTGACATATTAGGTAAAAACAAAGCAGGTTACCAAATACTAGGACTTTATTTTCATTTCTTAACATTTGTGAGTGAAGGATGTAGAGAATGGAGGAAAGACAGGAATGAATTATACAAATGTGTTAACAGTGTTTATTTGTAGATGGTGGGCTGATGGGTGATTTTTAAAAAATCTATTTAATACGTATGTATTAATTTTCAAAAGGAGAGGATCTTGGGGAGGGTGTTGGTTGGTTATTTGCACAGTATAAGAGGTGGGGCTTGTCTGGGAAAGGAAGAAGGTACCTCCAAAGGTTTGGTTCTAATTTGGGAAACTAGAGGGAAGAGGAGGTGGAGAGGAAGTTGAGTGTGATGGGTTGGAATGACCGGAGGTACTCAGGTTAGGAGCTGGTCTCTTTCTGATTCTGCATTCGAGGCATGTGGCTTGGATTTCATGCCTCCTCTTTCCCTCTCTTGTCTTTGGTGGGTTGGGGGTCATGTCTTTGTGTGAAGGCTGAGTGATCGAGAATTCTTCCCTGTCCGGCTTTTAAAATGGAGGAAAATATTTTCAGCTGTTCACAAAGGGCTTTGAAATCTAGTCCTGGAGAGTACTCTGTCATGTCAAGCTGGTCGTTAGCGTGCAACCTGTTTGCTAATAAACCAATACAGGACCCCGATGTCAAAATGCTTAAAATGGTCAAATCAGCTGGGATCCCGTTTCTGCATTTGACATGCCTTTTCCATTTCCGGGCCTCATGCAGAACATAAACCTGACTCAGGAGGTGGCTGTATGTGAACTCTCATAAATTGGAGTGGGTATCTAGGGAGTGAGGAGCAGACACTTCTTCTTTTAACCTTTCAAGACCAAGAATCATTTGGCCAGAAATCCACAACGTATTGAACTTGGGGTGTGAAAGCCGTACAGTGTATTAAATGTGAATTTGAGGCCATGAATTTTACCCACACCGACTCTATAAAACAGCCTCCCTTTTTCATAAAGCAGGCCAGCGAAGCAGAAAGACTCCTTAGGACTGTGGCTCGCTTTCCGTCTGGGCTTGTCAACAAACCCCCTTTATGAGTGGAATAGACCTCTTGTATGTGTCGAGCTTCTGGCTTTTGCAGAGCGTGTTAGGAGCCAGGCTAGGCAAACGTTGGGCGCTGTTTGCTGAGTGCCTTTATTGCCTTTGCATAATTTATGAGCTGGAGGGGTTGACCATCATTCGTCTCTGCCAGGGGCTGGCACTCGAGGCTCCAGAGAGCGGAGCTGTAAATTGGATGGTGCGTTCCTGCTGAGCTCACGGCAAAGTCCTCGGGTCAGTATGGGAATTTAATACCAGAAATGGAACTGTTTTCTCAGCGCACCATGTGGGCCCCAGTGCAGCACAGACTGTTTTGGCAGACTCTGTGACTGGCCTTGTCGAGGGGCTGTCACTCACCCGGCATGTTGTGTGGGGAGCCTGAGCATTTTTAATCGGCTTGGCATCCGTGCTGCTTCCATAATGGATACCAGTAGGTCTCAGTTCTTCACCATATGCTTAACTCTGGAGACAAGGTGCTTCTGGGTATATCAGTAATTACTTGATGCAGAATTAAGTGGACCTTGAAATTAGAACTGGACTGTTGGAAAGCAGGAAGCTTGACACTTTGATAGAAATAACCATTCCCAGGGACATACTGCTGTTAGGGTGGGGGGAGGGGCGTGGACAGTGGTGATCCTTTGCCCCTGCTGTCCTCCCCACTCCTTCTATCCCCTGCACACCAGTCCTTGGGGGTGCGGGCAAATCCTCTGCCTCGGCCTTCAGCTGCCATTGAGTACCTCACAAGGCGGGCTGTGAACATCTGGGGAAATGAGCCTGCCTGGCAAAATCCTCTTTTCTCTTGCACACCCCTCCTGATTCATGCTTTGTCACTCTCGAAAATGTGCCGGAACTTAGGAACCTCAAGTTAATTCAAGGCAATGGAGAAACTACACAGTCAGGAGAACAGCTGCTCTTCATCCGTCTGCTGTTGGAGGCCTTCAGGGTCTTCATCTCACCCATTTTCTTTCTCAGCTGGCCTGACTTATTGTAACAGAGCAATCGCTCATCAGGCAGAAGAAAGTAAGTTAAGACGATCTGAGGTGGGGAGCCTGGTTGAAGACAATGCAGTGGTTAAAGCACTGTCACCAAACCTCTGATAAACCCGTGGTATTGAGGAACCAGTGGGAAGAGCAGAAAATGTTACAGCTCTCCAGGCCATGAGGTTGCTGTGTGAGTTCCTGATGCTGATTGTACAGACAGCTTAGGCTGGAAAGAAGTAGCCCCCAAATTGAATCTTAATACAGCAAGATGTCCATTTGGATGGGGGTTTTGTTACTTTGCACTGAAAACACCCTAATGGTGGTTTAAACAATAAGGTGACTTATTGTTGTCTGAACGAAAAAGTAGGGAGGCAGGCTGCTCTGAGGTTGGTTCACGTGTCTCACTTGTGCCAGATTTTTCTTCCCTTGTTTTTGTACTTCAGCCTTTGGCTTCATTTTTGCAAGATGGCTGCCACAGATCTGGACATCACGTCCTCATGCAGTGATGCTCAGAGGAAAGAGGCAGTGCTTCCTGCTTTTCTCCTTTTTGTTGAGGAGAAAGGGGTTTTCCAGAACCTTCAGCAGACATTTCCTCAAGTCCCAAAAGTGGGTCTTATGGCCACCCTTAGCTGCAAGGAAAGCTGGGAAAGAGAGAATATCTGGCTTTTTCAATCTTGAAATGTCAGGACAAGGTACAGACTAGGGAGAAGGGGGTTGTGAATGGCTGTGGGTGTGTAGCCAGCAGTGGCTGCCGTATAAGCACATTTATTTCCTGTCTCTGTTCATAGCTACATCAGCTCCCTTGTCCAGGTGGCCACACTAAAAAACCTTGGCATCGCCGTAAACTCGTCCCTCCTGCTTGCTTCCCACATCCATGTATTATCAAGCCCTGTTGGTTCTCCCCTCAGAACTGCTCTGCCATCTGTTCTGCCCTTTCTCAAGCCATGCACCATGCTGGTCTAGACACTGTAAGGGTTGCCAACCCGGCCTCCCCGTGACCTGGGCCTTTCCCCACGGCACACCATCTCTCCTCCACCCCACGGAAGATTCATCCTCACGGAGTAGGTATATCTCTGATCACGTCACACTGGGTACCTCGACTGTGAAACTGAAAGCTGCTCAGGGACCAGTCCTGTGTCTTGACTGAATGTCTGAGCAGCTTGCGGCGCTAATCAAGGGCTGCTGCGTGAACGAATGGATGTATTTACATGCTGAGTGTTTACTCTGACAGAACACACCCGCTTTTTAAAAATCAAATACTGGAAACAGTCGGTGTGAAAAGTGGTTTGGGGGCTATCTGCCCGGAGCCTTGAATGCCACTTGAAGGAGTTTAAACTTCATCCTCAAGAGGAAGTGTCCTGTGATGGTGAAGGGGGCAAGCTGTAGACTCACATTTGGTTTGAGTTCAAGTTTAGTTTTACGATTGCTGCATACTCTCGTAACTCCCGCAAGTTACGTCATCTCTCTGTGCTTTAGTTGTCTCACTTCTGAAGTGGGGATGGTAAGACTCACTTTATAGGATCTGTGGAAGACTACATAAAATAATTGAGGTAGAATGCTTAGCATGGTATATAGCACATAGTAAGCACTCACAGATGTTAGTTATTATTACAGAACTTGCTTCTCTGTTAAAATCATTTAGGTCTCAGTCTATTAAACTCGATTAACTAATATTAAGTCTGTTAATTCCATGAGAGCAGAATCTTTGATTCCATTTTCATTATAGCCTGTCATAAGGCTTAAGCTTTCAACACATATTATTGGAGAAATTAATTTGTCATCTTAATGACAATCTCACCCAACATCATTATTTTCTTTGAAAAATAAGGAAATAAGCTTAGCTGGGCGGACATACTTGGCCCAAAGATATAAAACTAGGAAGAGTAGAGAGAGGGCCTAAAAAAGAAAAGAAAATCCAATATTAGATAACAAAACACTCTTGGTTTTTAATAAAATTTGTGTTCTTTTTTTTTCCTTTCCTTCTAATGAGGAACCCAAAGCTTTGAGTTAACTATCATTCTCTGGTCTTCTGAAACCGAGGTCAACAGTTGGAATTTGGAATCTGTTAGATACGGTGTGAGTCTCCTGCCCTAAAACTTTTTTTTTCTTTTTTGCCCATATCATTGATTTGTTACCCTGACCTCTTGTTCTTGACATGTTTTTAATAGAGAATATTCCCTCTTTTCTCTGGGCGATCACAAGTGGTGAGCCTTGCTGAACGTGTTCTGTTTCTTTCAAAGCCCAGATGAGAGAATGAAGTGCCCAAAGGTTTACCTCTTTTCCTCTAGAAAAGCACCAGGAGAGAGAGAGAGCACTCCATTCACATTAGCTGAAGGTAGAACATCTCCATTAAGAAATTGATTTCGCTCTGAATCCCATTGAATAATCTTGATTTACCTTAATCTCATGGCCTGGTTGGCTCCGCCGTGCAGCAGGGGGTGCTCACTGGTGTGACCAACTGACCACAGAACGAGCCACGGAGCACCGGCATCAGATGAATTCAACAGAACAACTTCTCGGCATTTTGCTTCTGTTTCTATTTACAGCACTTGAGCTGAAGAAACTTTTTAGCTCAGACAACGTTTCCTATTTCCTTTACTTGTCTTGCTTTTTTTTTTTCTGTAGCAATAGCAAAAACATACTCGATTTTTGCACTAATGCTTCTTCTCTTGTCTTCCTTTTCAGTGTGACAGCGATAGTGACCAGGAAGAGAAGGTAAGCCCCCCTTCATCCCCCCACTGTGGGTATAGTACACAAGCACCCTGAACACCGTGTCTCCCTCTCACAGCCTCAGGGCGGGGGGTGCCAGCTGCGTGTTGACAGCACCTCTCTTCTGCAGAGACAGGCTTTATTCACACAGTGACATTGCCTGTGATAAGAAATAACATTGAATTTGTGAGCCCCACTTTTTAAAAATAATCCCTTTAATGTTGCGTATATGTGACACTATGTTTTCACTTTATAGAAGCTTTTAAAAGAGGAAATTGTTTATTTTAATAGCCATCTGATTTTTCTTGTTTTATCCTTGATTGGAACATTAAACCTGCTAGCATGTATGCATTTATAATGTCGTTCCTGCATTTCTTTTACTGACCCATATGCTTCTTCCTGCTTTTCTGCACATATTGGTCTTCTTGATAGAAATGTTAATCGTTTGTTTCTAGGAGTGTCTTCATGCGGGGAAGAGGTGGGCTGGGGCTGTCAGGTGGGAACCACTCTCTTCTCGTCCAGGTGGGTGGTCGGGGGGAGGGCACTTCTTCCAGCAGGTACATCCTCTGTTTCAAGGCTGATGGCCACCAGCCTCTTTGTATCCAGTTCGACACGGATCAAGAAAAGGAGCTCGATTTGGGGGCTTCCGGAAGATAGGATCACAACCTGGTAAAGTGAGCGTTCTGCTGTCTGAGGCAAAGGGATTGTTTGTCTGTTTGGTCTTTCTTTCTAGCTGTCCCAACCCCCCAACCAAATTTCTTTCCAATTTTATTCCCACTCTATGTATTTTGAAAAGAGTTACCTGAATACCGTGGTTTCCATATTGCTTGGCACCAAGAGGGAGGTACCAGTCCTCCCGTCCCCAGCTTCTGGATCTGTCCCGCACAGCTGGCTTTCCTGAGCCCTGTTCTCTGACTCTCACCTCCTACGTGCTGGTGGATTTGACTCAGAATCCTGTGGTTAGTATTTGGTAGGATCTTGCCGTCAAGCCTAGAATTCTCCCTCCTTCTCTGCTGCCAGCCTCCAAGAGCGATCTAAAGGCTCTTGTTCTGTGCTGTCGTTAATTTGAATTCAGCATAGGTAGCCCGTTATAAAATGCGAGACATCATCATTTGAGCAGGTCAAGCATATTCAGATGAAGACAAATGGTGCTTATTTGATTTCCTTAGAATCAGGAAATGAGAAAAGTGCTCTCTGGAGAAATCATGTTCTGTCTGACTTGGGTGATAGACCAATGCGTGTCCCCCAGATAAGAGCAGGCTCTCGCCTTGAGGTTTTTATCTCTGAAGGACGGCTAGGACTGTCAGCTTGCTGACATGTGCATTATCCATGTCATTTTAAACAAAGTGACCTACGGAAGGGTGCGCTGCGCTGTGACATGGTAATGGGCTGTTGGATGACAGTGAAAGTACACACTGGAAAGGGGGCTGTGGATTATTCTTTTGTTTAACTGACAAGTAGGAGCTTCCTTTCTCCAGCCCTCAGGAGTCCTAGCTCCTTGGAAGTCAGTCCCCCAGTGCCTCAGGCAGCCAGTGGGTCGTGGGTGCCAGAGACACGTAGGGGCTCAGCATTCAAGCGAGCTCGCTGGCCCCCAGAGCCGTCCGGGCCACGTCCCACAGGGCAGTAGTCATCTCGTTCCATCAGGCGTCGCAGGCATCCAGGGAGGGACTGGTACTTCTGGCCCCTGCTGGAGATCTTTTACAGGTGATCGTTGATCTCACTTTCCAAGTGAGTAGCACGTCTCCAAAGGGACGAGGCTTCCTCGAGGTTTCACAGCCAAGCAGACCTTATTTCCTTAAAAGGCAGTGTGACTTCAGGAAGTGTCACAGTCTCCAGCAGTGGCAGAAGGTGGCAAGGACGTTCAGTTTTGCGTTCCACCTAGGCGTCTTGATCAGCAGTGTCAACCTTGACTGTGCTTGCAAATGCCCCGGGAGCTGTACGAGTCCTGATGCCTGGACCGAGCCCCAGTCCAGTTGCCTCAGACTCTCTTCGGGTGTCTAGCAGCCCCTGTCTAGATGGTCACTAACTCTGGTAATGTCGAGAATTATCAGCGCCGCCTGTGGCTTTCAGAGGTGTCTGGGGGCCAAGGTGTTTCCTGCACCCTGAGAGCAGCACTAGTTGTTTGCTGGGATCTGAGTCCCCGAGTCTTTGCCGCCCAGGTTTTCGCCTCTGAGTGTGGGAAGCAGCGAAGTGTCGGCCCAGAGGAATGGGCAGTGGGAAGGTAGCCGTCACCCACGGCTCCGAGTTCGGGGTGATGTCAGGACAACGAAGGAGAATAAGATGTCCATAGGCAAGTCCGCGGGAGGGGCGATGACGGGGCACAGAGGGCCGTTGGGAGTGGTCCTCTGACATGTGTGCATTTCCTGCCTCGGCCACCCCAGTCGCTTTTCCTGTGGACTGTGGTGGCCCTGCAGGTCCTCTTCTTCCTACTCAGGAGCTGCTTCACAGCTGCCCTGCCGCCCGGCTCTCCTCCAGAGGGCTCCCGGCAGGAACAGTCAAGACTCTGTAATTGCAGTCGTGCCTGCTTGGCCCTGTTACAGTTAAGACTGTCAGGCTTCCCCTTTTGGACTGAGATCGTCTGGTGTTTATCATCGACTTTAACACTACCCTCCCAGACTTCTCCTCCAAGCCGGAGCCTGGGCCCCTGTCAGCCTCCCCTGTGCCGGAGCCTCTTGCCTGGGCCCCCCTCAGAGCCCCAGACTAACCTGGGCTGCCTTCATGTGCTGCTTGGAGGATTCGCATTCAAATCTGAATTGCTAGTGGTGGAAAAGATGCCACTCCGTGTCCTGGGATGCCTTCAGCAACCCCGCCAGGGATGCTGTCAGAGGCAAAAGTGAGACTTGCAAGGACCCGCTGGGATTTCTCTCAGGAAGACCTGTCATTCTCTTACTCTGTAGGGATCTGCAGAACTGGCGGTCTAAAGTTAGGGTACTGTATTTCACACAGCTGACTGAATTAGGATAAACTCTGCTTTCCTCTGATACGAAGCTGTAATTTATAAAATGATACCCTTACTAATTAACATGGAAGGGACTGGGAAAGGGGCTAGAAAAGCAGAGCTTTCCATAAGTGCAGGAGGCATTCTTATACATGGAAGAGGCTTGATGAGACACTGGGCAAAGCATCCCTTACCCTCCCCTCACAGCCACGTGAATACACCTCACGTTAATGTCAGCGGACATGGAGGACTTTTGTAAAACTTGGGTGGAAGATTAGAGAAGGCTGGAAACACTGCGTCTTAGATGTGGGATCGTTCGTCTTTGCAGTTAGTGCAAAGAAAAGAGGCAGCACTTGACACCTTAATCACCCAAGTTAAGCAATTATTCCAATCCCCCACTGGAAGTGAATTGGTATCATGAGCACAAAGAGGCAACGCGCATATTTCCACATATTTGGCCTATATTTTCTCTTGTTTCCTCTCTTTGTCTACCACTGGCAGCAGCCTATTGTGCTAAGAAACACCCCCCGTTTGGTTATGAAATCAATGTGGAGATGAAAAATAATTCTCTTTCCATTTACCCGCTCCCTGTGTATTTTGTGGGCCACGTGACAGAGCTGGTTGGAAGGTGTGGTGGCCAGTGGTCAAGCACTTGGGCCTCCGAGTCTGATGGCCTGGGCTTGTTTCTGACGGTCCCTTACTGTCCTGGAGCCATGGACAAGCCTTGGTTCTCTCATCTGCCAAATGGGGGTAACAACAGCTCCACCTAGAGTTTTGTAATAATGAAATTGGCTCAGTGCCTGGTCCGTAGTAAGTGCTCTGTAAATGTTAACTTTCACTAGTTTTCCTTGGAGCGCAGTGAGGGAGAATCGCTTGGGGAAGGAGGGAGGCTATCTTTCTCTTCCAAAAGCTCAGGATTTGCCAGAAAACCTGCCAGAGGATAAGAGGTGTGATTTTTTTTCCACTGGAACCCGGGGCTCAGCCTTCATCCCCTAGGGCACTTCTTCCTGACACAAGCTGAACGGAAGTGTTGTGAAATTTGGAAGGGTCCCCAAATGATGATTTTTTAAATTCCTTACCCCAAACACCAGGCTTTCCTTTGGGCACAACCTGGAGTCAAGAGCAAGCATGCCGGCCTGGAGGGATCAGATGGTGATGAAGTGGGTGGTACAGCCCTCGTCCCACAAGCCAAACACTGTCAGTTCCCAGATACCCAGCACAGGAGAGAGGGTCTGATGCAGTCTATCTGGGGTGGGGGCCACAGCATCTGTATTTTTTTAAAAGCTTCCTGATAATTTTTATACAACTGGTTTTGAGCACTACTACCTTTTTACAGATGTCAAAGAGAAGCATTTACTTTCCTCTGCTTCTAACATTTTGACAGCCCAAGAGAAAGTCCTGAAAGCTACAGAGGTGTTGTGTGTGTTCGCGCACCCCACGTGCTTATGTTTGTAGATGTGTGGTGTGTACTGCATGCAGTACACACACACACACAACCTCTTCATAGATATGAGCCGTTCTCCTGTTCCTCATGATTTTTTTTGTTTTCGGTACGCGGGCCTCCCACCGCCGTGGCCTCTCCCGTCGCAGAGCACAGGCTCCGGACGCGCAGGCTCAGCGGCCATGGCTCACGGGCCCGGCCGCTCCGCGGCACGTGGGATCCTCCCGGACCGGGGCACGAACCCGCGTCCCCTGCATCAGCAGGCAGACCCCCAACCACTGCGCCACCAGGGAAGCCCCCCTCATGAAGATTTTAACATGACTCCTGATTGCAGTCTCCTGTCTCTGGGCTTTTAATGATTGGAATGACCACCTGGAGGAGGTTGCTTGGTCCCCGTGAGTTGCTCACCAGTACCCAGGACAGCCTGCTGGGACACTGGCTAACTGCAGATGCAGAACCACAGAGCTCCCACGTCAGCTCCCTCTCCCTTAACATGCAAACACTTTCTGGTGCATTCTGAGTTTTTAATTCAAGCTAACTTTGTTGTGTTTGATCATTTTGTATTCACTTGTGTGAGAAGGGGGCAGTTTCTAAGAAAAGCAGCAGGAAAACCAACAGAGGCTTGTGTTCCTAATTCAACACAAACCACATGCCTAACTTGGCTCCTGAAGGACTGAGAAACTGCTGAGCTGTCAAACTAAAGACAGGGCATGCGGCTTGTGCTTATAGTGGAAGAGTCCCGTCCCTCGACTGGCCACGTTTCACACGTGGTAAAAATTATGCACCCCCAGCAACATTCCGCAAACTCAGAAGGCCTCGTTGTTGCTTGTAGAACCCGCATCCTTGGTTTTGAAACAGGACATGTTCTGATCAGGAGACAGCTTAGAGATGCTGTCCTACACTGCAGATAGAGAAAGGAGTTTTCTCCTCCCTTCCAGTTTCATAGCAGCAAAGCGTACAAGCGTTGCCCAGGAGAAGAGTAGGGACCCAAGTTCTGGTCTTTATGTCCCTAAAGTTCAGTAATGTTCATTGTTTTGAAAAATTTGCGTTTCCTTTTTTGGATACTCCCCTCCCAATGGAGGGGATAAGTGAAACAACTTCAGAAAACTGGTACTCACGCCTGAGTGCACCTCATATCAATCCCAGGATTTATCTTCTGGGCTCCCAACAAATTTCTTTTATAGTTTTATTTTCTCATAAGACACTTCTAAGCCATATATGCATTTCCCACCTTATTTGGGAAATTTCTGCAGTTCTCGGCTGAGTTTCAAGGGCTGTTTTGGATGTCTGAATCCCATGATGCCCATCCAGTCGACCTCCAAGATTAGGTCTGGGTCAAAATGACACTTTATTGTCCTTCCAACATCGCCATGTTTCCAGTTGGCTTAATTCCATCCTATCCATCAAAAATTCCTATTGATACCATCCTTGGATTTAATTTCTACTGCATATTATTTTAAACCCTCTCATTAAGTTTTTCTCTTTGTCCTATCGTAGCGTTTTCATGCCAAACCAAAAATTGCTTCACTCACGTTAAATGTGTATGTAGAATATCTGTCCATTACAACCATGTCATACACCTGAAAAAGACAGAGGTTTCATGTATGTATATACATATATTTATTTATATAAATATTCAGATTATTTATTAAACATAAATCAATAAAATGAATACTTGAGTTATCGGAAATTGGTCAAACATCTTCAGCTAAACTCTTGTTTCTTAGAATGAATAGTGAGAGGAACGGGTTCTGGATGTTCCCTTGTTCTCATGGGTGGGTAATGGAGAAGGACACTCAGAAGACCTGGTTTATCATTTCTCACTAACCAAGTGTGTGGCCTTGGACAAATTACCTAATGTTGCTGAGCCTTAGTTTTGTCATCTATAAAATGGGGCTGGAGTCAATGATGCACCTTTGAATATCCTCATTTTCTACGTAGCTATTTACCTAGGACCCAACAACACAGCAGACCCAGAGGGAAATGTACATGAGTATATTTTCTCTTTGCCAAGGTAGAAGGAAGATTATATTAAAAATTTCTCCATTCGTTCACCTCTCTCAGATTCCTAACAGTGAATAAACATAGTGTGGACGGGTCCAGGCACATCTGTGTTGACTCTTTCAAGTAGCTAAAGGAAACTTACTATGGGCCTAATGTCTAAACAAAGGTCATTACCTGTTTGTTGATTCTTTCATTTAGTCATTCACAACAACTCACTTATTTTTTTTTTTCAAGTACCTACTGGTGAACCAGCATGGACTTGACAGCGTTGCTTGACTCTGTTGGGTCTGTCACCATGCACTTGCCAATAGGCAGCAGAGCAGTTAGTTTAATCTTATTCCTCAATTACCCAAATTATTTAGGAGAGCATGGGAGCTAGTGAAGAACTAGTTGACATAGTATGTTTCAAGAACTCACTTGATTGGTGAGTTAATAATGAGTATTATTTGACCTATAAAAGGAATTCTTCTGGAAACGTCCAGTATTGAATGTATGATTCTGCATTCCCAGAGAAAAGATCAGCTGCTTTCCCTTAGAATGAGCCATTGGCTTGGATTTTATGGCTTAGCTGAAGGGAATGTTGCAAAGCCAAGGAGGAATTAGGTGGAGGTGGTGGCTTTCAGCCTCACGAAGTGGACCATGAACCCTGAGCCACCTGAGAGGGAGGTCCTAAGCAGAGGCGTTAGTACTGGCGATTCCTTTAACTGGCGGCTTGTCAGTAAGTATGGCCTGGGCCGCTGTTTGGTTGTCGGAAGAGTCTATATTACTCTACATTTGGGTTGGAGAATGTTTGTCCTCATTAAAGATGTCTGAATTTCTTTTTGGTCATGCACATGTGTATTTGTGTGTGGGTGTGAGTGTCTTAGTTAATCCCCCCTTGGCAACTTCCAGATGGTGATATATAATTATGGGTGATTACTCCTTGTAACTTTGCCATACCTAGGTATGATAAAGATAATAAAATCTCTGTATTAGAATGCATTAGTAATTAGCCAAACTTTATACTTTCATAAGTCCCAAAATTCAATACATGAATATTATTTCTTCTTCTTCTTCTTCTTTTTTTTTTTTCCAAAGTTACAACTGGGAAGATCAAATTGGCCTACTTCTAGAGCTTTTCCCTATTGGTTCTCATGAGGATCATGCTGAGAAGTACTGGCTGTATACCTACTAACCAGAGTAGCCTTCTCCACTGCTGTTCCAATCCCAGGTGTGGTTCATAGTCTGCCAATTATATGCATGTTTACTGAGACAGTGAAATGGAGCATTTGAAGTAAGGACTGACCAGGAGCCCCTGGCATGGGTGGTTGTGGTACCCAGGGCACTCAGTTTGGGCTTCATCTTTCCTCGTTGGGACCCTTAATGATTTTTCAACTCCCTAATTTCTTGGTAAAAAAAAATGTAGATGCTCCTCATTTATTAGGGGCAGGGAACAAATGCGATTAGGATCAATAATAATAACGAAATAATAAGATGAAACACTA
This sequence comes from Monodon monoceros, assembly GCF_005190385.1. Classification (NCBI taxonomy): domain Eukaryota; kingdom Metazoa; phylum Chordata; class Mammalia; order Artiodactyla; family Monodontidae; genus Monodon; species Monodon monoceros. The sequence goes on along the minus strand of NW_021703769.1, from coordinate 73,973,596 downwards.
CTTTACATTGTAGAGAACATTGTGTTATTCAGAACACTTTTACATGTGCTGTTTTATATGACCTGCCTGTTTATCCTGGGAATCTATGTGTATCCCTAGATACTTCACTGTTCATCACCTGTAATGTGCCGAAGTCGATGACAGGTCCTTTCAAGGACTTTATCTTCTCAAGCACATGTCATTTTACAAATAAAGGAAATGAAACTTAAGAGCTGAGAGGTAATGGAGCTGAGATACACAGTGTCTTAAGATTCCAGGCTCTGGGCTCTTTTTCCCTATATACGAGGATGAGTTGGAATATGCCCAGAGGTGCCATTTGAGAATCTTCGCTACCTTCCTGTCTGTGCTGCACCCTCCTTGTGCTACGGGAAACCTGGATTGTATCTACCTATCCACCCACAAACCCACCAGCTTCTAAAAATCCAAAAGTGACAGTTGCTCGATAAACATTGGATAAATACAAGTTGGGTCCACTGACAACTCAGATGTACAAGCTCTTCTGAAATGTGATTTTTTTTTTTTTTTTTTTTAACATGGGAAGCAGTTGTCCAAGGTAAGGAGGCAAGAACTACAAGGTATATGTTTTTACTCGTACAGGTGAGTGTCAGTGTCAGCCTGCGGGCCACCATGAGTGATGACAGGGAGGCTGTGTCAGCCCGCAGACAAGCCTGGGCCACGTTTGGTCAAGACACTCAGTCTTCTTTTAGTGTCTATCTATGCGTAAACACTTAATACCTTCTTACATCATTGGCTCCTAGCAAGCACCGCACACCTCGTATGTGTCTGACACTTCAGTGGGTGCCCTGCAAATACTAGTTCTATACCTGGCAGTTGCTTTGTTGATTATCTGAGTCACAGAAAGGAAGAGGGTCCTGTCCCGGTCACCCAGGCAGGTGGGGAAGTGCTGGACCTTCTGGTCCAGAGCCTCTTGCATCTCGTATGGTCTCTCCAGACTGTTTTCTTCCTGTGACCAGCACAGAGGAGAAGGGTCATGGTGTTACCGCAGCTCCTGAGCTGCGCCCCCAACGCGATTTCAGTCTGTATTGTTTGCTGCCTCAAGAGCCCTCTTGCGCACCCCTAGACACTGACTCCCATCCCCGCAGAGGGTCTCTGGATCCATCAAGATCACAGGGCCTTTCCTTGTCTGATGGCAAACGCTGTTTGGGGTGTTCCTGCAGCCCAAATGGTGGTAAATACCCGAAGCAGCCATCTCTGTGTTAAAGATTATGTATTTGCCACTAAGGGGAGAATATAGTGTTTATCGGCTAGAGTGCGTGCCGGCTGAGCTGAGTACCGCACAGCACTCTGTCAGCCAGTGATTTGTCCTGTCCTTTATCATCTGTGTCACTCGGCAGTGTGCTGGCAAAGGGAACGGATCACCCCCTTCCCTTTTTCTGTACCCATTTCGTGTAGAAAATTTGTATTTACTTTGGGAGTGTAATTTGTTCCTCATGGATAATGTGACCCTGAGCGGAGCTGGATCATGGGTTAGTTGAAGTGATATTTTCCGCTAATGGTAGTCGTACATCATTGCTGTCAGCTCGGGTTAGGAGGCAAGCACATTACAGCTCCATTTTACCTCTGCAGGCATCTGGGATTATTTGCCATAACCGAGTATGACATGACCACGCTACAGAGTGCATTAAAATTTTACTGCCTTCTCAGGCAAGTTCCCTGGCTCCAGCGTGTGCTTCAGGCAGGCAGTCTGACGGGGAGCCCAAGGGCCCTGGCTTCCTGCACAGACGTGCTGCGGGGAGGCTGTCTGAGCAGGGGCTGCTCTCCTCATGCCCTGAGAAGGGAGCCAGGGAAAGAATTACGGGGAGCCAGGCTGTAGGTGTGTGTCTCTGGACATCCGCAGCTGGCAGGTGAATGGCTGCCTTGTGCGTACAGGCAGGGGCTGAGCACAGTACCCACTGCACCCTGTTCCCTCTCCTTGATGCCTAACCCCCGCGTAGGTTGGCAGCAGCTCCTTCTCCGAGGAGAGCCCAGGGTAATATGCGCCAGGCCCTGCCAAGCCTTGGGCTGATCGTTACTGTCCTTGTCTGCCTGTGATCAGACGAGAGGAAGGAAGCATGGGTCCTCGTATGATGGGATCCACGTCCATCCACGCAGCCTGATAGTCTCATAAACCCAGTTAGAAATGTTGACTGGGACGTTGTACACATTATATCATACAGTCTTCACACCAACCCACCAAAATATAGGCACGATCACCCCTTTTTACTTAGAAGTAAATGGAGGATCAAAGAGGTAAATTACCTAATATCCTAATGGTGGCAGAGGTGGGATTCTTACCTTTTATCCAGATCTCAATGACTTCAAATTTTAGAAGGTTTCTAGTGTTGCATGCTATATAGAGATAATAATAACTATTATTTAAATAGTGTGTATGTGTGCTTTACATGTATTGACTTGTGTAATCCACACTACAGCCCTAATAGGTAGGTGCTGATGTTGTCCCCAGTTTACAGATGAGGAAACTGAGTCACGGGGAGCTTATGTAACGAGCCCAAAGTCTTGCATCAGTTGGTGGCAGAGCCAGGTTTTAAAGCCAGGTTGTCTGGCTTGCAAGGCAACACTCCTCACCACCAAGCTCTCCCTCATGCCACATTCTAATAAGCCTGAGGACTGACAGGAAGAGGCCAGGGAGAATAGTAATATGTTGGAATAAAAGGAAATGTTCAAACAGCATTTTATCCCTTTCAGTTGTAATTCCAACATCCAACAAAATATTGCTCAAAAAAGATGCTCTGTGATGAGCTTTAATTAAGTAATAAGTCCCATTTGCAGTTAGTACATTACTTGCATGCAAATGGTGCTTCTAAGGTGCTTGAAAGGCATAGATTTTGTTAGGTTAAGGGTAAGCAAAATGCCTGGCAAAATGCCTCATTCTTTCATGTTGCTTAGCATCCTTTTTCTTATTCTTATTGGAAAGGCTTAATAAACTTACGTTGAATCGTGTGCTTAAAAGGACAGTTTAGGCTTGTCTCCCAGTAATGAGTGGGATGCAGATCAGGGCCCACTCTGCCAGCCAGAGTAAAATCATCACAAATTCCATATCGGTGGGTCCTGAGTGCTGGACGCTAGAATGTTCACACGAGCCTGCAAGTGTGGACATTATCTTTTGTTCCGCTATAGAACGACCTCTCTCCACGTCTACAGCCCCATCATCCCTCTCTCTTTGGAGCTTGAGATGTCCCCCCTCCCAGACAGAATGGCCAAGCTGCTCTTCCCCTTGGCTGTATATGTGGTGGGGTCATAAATTCATGAACTTATTCAATAAACCACACATAAAATGAGTTATACCTTGTACCCTCAGGGCAATTTTTTAAATGCTGCAGCAGAAGAGCCATAGATACGCATGGCTTTTCTCATTGAGAAATTTGAAATTAAGTTATCGCCCTAAGAATTGTGCTCCCTGACCCCACTCCCCTCCTTGGGCTCCCAAGCACACACAGTGATCCTCCCTGTTAGTTGGCAGTAGGTCCAGGGGACTGACCTGATTTTCTCCTCTGGCCCTAGATCCAATCACTCAAGTAGTAAAGGAGAAGAACAAAAATATTGATCCAGTCACTGAAAAGTGATTATCCCTCTGAGATGGTCTGTTTAGAACGCAGCAATAATTCTGAATAATGTATTCCCCAGAGACAGCACGGCAGCATATGTGGACTACTTACTTTGTTTATGTAGAGTTACACCTGTACCCTTACCGCCTCCCGAACCTCTAATGGTGTGCAGTTAGGCCCTCTTTAAGACGAGTAAACATTGAAAAAAAAAAATGCAGTTTACTCAACAAATCAATTACAGAGCATTTATTCATTGTATAAAGGATTCATCAACCTTCTGTAGCTAAATAAAATACGTGATTTCCACATTTTAGAGACTTACCACAGAACTCCTACAAGAGCCTTCATGAAGCCATTGGCTCATTTTAAAGCTCTTAAGATTGAACAACTTTGGCTGTGTTTATGTTAGCAGGGTTTTGTTTTGTTTTTAAGATTCTTTTTTGTTTCGAATAACAGAAATTAAATTCAAAGTAAAAAATAGGGAAATGTATAGACTTTTAGGAATACAAGTAAGTGCTGAAATAACCAAGCCATCAGAAGGGCAGAGCTATGCAGCTGGGCTTCAGTAGCACAGGACAGGGGATGAAGTGCCCTCCCTGTCTTGGCTCTTCTTTCTGCGTAACCCATTTTATTCTTGACTGTTTGTGAGACTTGGTTTCTCCTACTGGTAGAAATCATGAACCATCCTCCTGAGCGTGGCACCTTTTGGCTTCAGCCAGTGGAAGAGAGTCTGTCTCCTCTCCCACTGCAGTTACTAAAATCCAAGGATAGGATTCTGATCGGGTCGGGCTGGGTTGCATTCTGGGGACGGGTTCTCTGGAAAGGACTGTGGATTGACCTAGCTGAAAGTCAGGTGCTCGTGCCTGGATCAAGCAGCTGTAGGTAGAAAGACAGGGGCCATGTTGTCCAAAAGTGCTGCTCTGGCGGTAACTCTGTATGGAGGGGGAAGAGGGCCCAGAAAGGCGGGAGAGAACAAAGTGTCTGTGAAGCACACCCTGACCTTCCCGCCAGGTGGGTCAGGCGCTCACAGGCACTTCTTGCCAGCCACCAAAGCTGCCTTGACCATCATCCAAAGCGAGCACTTAATACTGATCACAGGCTCTGAAATATGAATACATGTTTTCAATTATATACAATAGTTGCCTAGATTTTCATATAATTGTCTTAATTGACGTGCACGGATTGGGTCGATCTTGCTTAAGTTAAGCTATTAAAAGTTATAGAAGAGCACAGGATTTTATAGAGTAGGGATTCATGTGTACCTGTATTCAGAATAGCCCAGAATTCATTAATACTTTAGATGTAGTAGATGACGAGTTATCGCCCAAGTGTAAGACAGCCCGTGAGAGATGCAGCGGTCTTTGACGTCACTGAGACTCCAGTTAATAAACTACTTATCCAGACTACAAAATGTAACTTACTTGTCCAAAGGAATTATGGTCATCCCAGAGTACCTAATTTGTGTCCAGTGAGGGACATCTTAAACTATAACAGGCGACCTTGCTGAAATGCTTTTCCAAAGATTGGAAGTTAATAAGCTCAGTCATAGCACCTTTCACTCATAGTTCATTCAACAAATTTAGCCCTCACTATGTGCCGAGCCAAGCACTGTCCTGGGAACTAGGAATGGAGAGATGACAAAAATATAACAAGCCTTCAGAGATAGAAGGTCTAAATGAAGAGAAAGCTGTGAGGTACCTTGATGAATTATTAACCTGCCCCCCAGCCCAGTGTACGCTGAGGAACAGCATGACGTCAGAACCATGCTGTGTAGGAGCGGAGGCGTTTGACTTAGATCTTGCTGAAACACATGTTTGTGGATGATTGCTAGGTGGCAAGGAGGGTGCAGACACTAGGCAAATGGGGATATTATTTGCAAAAAGCGAAGAGGTGTGAAAGTCTTGGCACATGGAGAGAAGCTTATAATGGAGCAAGGTTCATGGTAGGGGGTGGGGGGACTATACATGACTATAAACATAGGTTGATATAAAAAGCTCCACATAAACAGACCTTGTGTGGCAAGAGAAGAGTTTAGACTTGATCCAGATGGATGCCCACTGGGTACTTTTATGTAGGTAAATGACACATCAGATTTGACTTTTTGTTTTTTGTTGTTTATTTTAATAAATTTATTTATTTTATTTATTTATTTTTGGCTGCGTTGGGTCTTCGTTGCTTCACGTGGGCTTTCTCTAGTTGCAGTGAGCAGGGTCTACTCCTTGTTGCGGTGCGCGGGCTTCTCATTGTGGTGGCTTCTCTTGTTGCAGAGCACAGGCTCTAGGTGCGCGGGCTCAGTAGTTGTGGTGCACGGGCTTAGTTGCTCTGCGGCACGTGGGATCTTCCTGGACCGGGGCATGAACCCATGTCCCCTGCATTGGCAGGCGGATTCTTAACCACTGCACCACCAGGGAAGTCCCAGATTTGGCTTTTTGGAAGAGAATTCTGGTAGTGGTGAGAGGATGAGGTGGAAGGAAGGGAAACTTTGGCCAGATGACCGAAGAGAATGTTGTCATCGTAGGCTGGGTGAGAGGTGACAGGGGCATCTCAACTAAAGTAATGGGAAAGGGAGGAGTTAGATTTTGGAGGCGTTTCTCTTTTTTATTTATTTATTTTAATTTTTATTGGAGTGTAGTTGATTTACAATGTTGTGTTACTTTCAGGTGTACAGCAAAGTGAATCAGTTATACATATACATATATCTACTCTTTTTCAGATTCTTTTCCCATATAGGCCATGACAGAGTATTGAGTAGAGTTCCCTGTGCTATACAGTAGGCCCTTATTAGTTACCTATTTTATATATAGTAGAGTATATATATCAATCCCAATCCCCCAATTTATCCCTACCCCCACTTACACCCTGGTAACCATAGGTTTGTTTTCTACATCTGTAATTCTATTTCTGTTTTGTAGATAAGTTCATTTGTACCCTTTTTTTTAGAGGAGGCGTTTCTAAAGTGGAATTGTCATGATTTTGTGACCACTCGGATGTGGGGGTCATGTTTCAAGCAGGCTGACTGGGTGGGTATTGATGGATGTCACCAATCGGAGACTGAGATGGGGGATACAGAGAGCATGAGTTTGGGGAGTGGCTTGCAGGACCCTCTGCTGCATGGGTCCAAGAGACTGTGCACATTTACAGTGCAGAAGTGAGTAGAACGATAGGTTAGTGTCTGGGAGCCCAAGAACCGTCTGATTGTCAGAGATAGTTGGAGCTGTGGGATTGAGTGGGAGCCCAGCCGGAGCACTGAGAGGTTGTCTGCGTGTAATTTAGGGATAAACAGATGTGGTGATGATAACCATTCAGAGCAAAATAACTGTATTAATCACAGCACCTGATGTTTGTGTAGGTTTCTTTTAATGATACACTGAATGACTTTTTTTTTTTAGCCATGGGAAAACATACATACATAGCATAAAATTTATCATCTCAACCATTTTTAAGCATGCGTTTCAGTAATGTTTAGTACATTCACATTGCTGTGTGACCTGTCTAGTTTTTTGTACCAAATGTGTTAAAGCACCATACAGTAGCTCATTTAAACCTTGTAACAAACACCCTGGGGGAAAGAATCTTTAATCTTAATTTAACAGACAAGGAACTTGAACAGGGGATGAACTGAGGCAAAATCTAATGTTTTAGTGATAATACGTCCATGCCTTCTCTGATCAGTATAGGAGCGACACAACATCATCGTCAGTGACATAGCATCTACCTTCCATTGGACCCAGCAGTAACTCACTTGTATCCTCAGACTCCGTAGCTTTCTTTAAGAAAACCAAAGCAGACTCATTCCGGGAGCTCAGCTTCCATGCTCTGGTCTGTAGGTGAGAGAGAGCTGATTCACCTTCCTTGGACACGCAGGATTAGCCAGTCTTGAAGACCAGTGCTTTGCAGCAATCCCACCTGGGGCCACTCGTTAGGGCCTGGCTGGCCTGGCCTGTCAGAACTGGAAGGGCCCTTAAAGACTAGAGCTCCAGCCCCCTGGCTGCCACACACAGAGGCAGAGGCAGAGGCAGAGGAACAAAGCGGCGGTGCTGGTGGCACAGGAAGCCATCTGCTTCGGGCTGCTTCAGACCGGAAGCAAGGTAGGGGGCTGCTTCCATTGGCTTAAGATAAGGAAAGGAAAACATACAGCTAGCAGAACCATTCCTCCTTCACACTGATCTCAGAACCCAAAAGGAGATTGTGCAGAGAGAGGCGAGCTGGGTGTCCCACCATTCTCCTTGTCCTCTTTACTTGAAAGTGAAATAATCAGCCTCTGAGAGCTCAGGTGGACTTGATGCCTGCCGGGAGCCAGCTTCTCGGACTCCTCCTCTAAGTGACCCAAAGTTGTTCCGCAAAGGCAGAGCTGACCCTGGGAGCAGTACAGGGTGAGGACTCCCGAGTTCAGGACCCCTAGGCTCTAACACACGGAGCCACCTTGACCTTCAAGACCAGCTTCAAACAGCCACAACATAAGTGACTGCTTGTGTGGTAGGTACGCAGACCCCCCGAGGGCCCACCTGAGATAGCAGTTGCCACCTAAATTCTAACATTAAGGTGATCCTTTACAAAAGTACGTGGTGTGTGAGGGGTTTTTGGTTTGGGGCATTTTTTTTTAACTTTTTTATTTTGAAATAACTTTAGACTTATGAAAATAGTGTAGGAAGTTCCCATATACCCTTCACCCAGCTTCTCCTAATGCTGTGTCTTTTAAAACCATAGTACGGGGCATCCCTGGTGGAGCAGTGGTGGAGAGTCCACCTGCCGATGCAGGGGACGTAGGTTCGTGCCCCGGTCCGGGAAGATCCCACATGCCGCGGAGCGGCTGGGCCCGCGAGCCATGGCCACTGAGCCTGCGCGTCCGGAGCCTGTGCTCCGCAACGGGAGAGGCCACAGCAGTGAGAGGCCTGCGTACCAGAAAATAAAAAACAAAAAACATAGTATAATTATTTAAATCAGGAAATTAACCTTCATATGCTACTGTTAGCTAAATCTACAGACCTTATTCGAAGTTCACCTGTTTCCACAGTTGTGTCCTTTTTCTGGCCCTGGGGTTCATCCAGTATCCCACACTGCATTTAGTTGTCATATGTCTCCTTAGCCTCCTTCCACCTGGGAAAGTTCCTCATTGTTTCTTTGTCCTTCATAACCTTGACATTCTTCAAGAGTCCAGGCAGGTTATTTTGTGGCCTATCCGTCCTTCGATTTGGGTCTATCTGATGTTTTCTCTTGATCAGATTGAGGTTACGCCATCTTGGCAGGAAAACCATGGAAGTGATGGGCCCTTCTCAGTGCATCACGTCAGGGGGCATGTGAAGTCTTCCTGCTGGTAATTGCAACTGGGATCACTCGGTTAAAGTGACATCTACCAGGTTCCTCACTGTAAAGTTACTATTTTTTCCCTTTAAGTTAATTAGGATCTTATGGGTAGATATACTGAGACTATGCAAATATCTGTTTCTCACCATACTCTCACCCACAATTTCAGTGTTCATCAGTCTGCTTGACCTCAGTAAATAGACTGTGGTCTTCGCCTAATGGTAAGACATGTGCTTTTAAACTGGCCAAGGTACTCTGTGTCTGGTTGAGCTCTTCACGATACGATAGCTAGCCTTTTGTAGAAAGAGCGTGAACTGTGCAGTCTGCAGACCCAGGCCATAGCTCCAAGAGGTTGTGGTCCTGGGGGGCCCTGTGGAAGTCAGAAAGCATGAGGTCTACAAAGCAGATGGGCAGAGGACGTGCCTAGAAAGGTAAGGTGGTGAGATCCCCATTCCACTCCCATCGAGATAGTCTTATGTGACTTGACCTTGGGAAATTTACTTAATGCCTCTGAGCTGCTGATGTTTTTGTTTTTTAATCTGGATACAAAACATCTAGAATGATATGGCCTGTAATAAGTACTCAGTAAATTTCAGATTTCAGTCTCTTCCACTCAGTTACCCCACCACTGCTTCCCCAACCCCCATCCCCGCCAATAACCAAAACCAAAAATAAACCAGGCCCTGATGCACATTAGCATTGAATCCCTTACGATCAAGAAGTCAGTCAACTCCCCAGGAGCAGATCTCTTAAGAAATAGGACCCCAAATGTGTATGTCTTGAAGAAGCAGAAGATCAGAGAGAGATGAATCATGGCCATGTCATCGGTCAGTGAAATTTGGAAAGGGGGGCCCTGCAGAGAGAGATTCAGCAGGAAATCACCAAGCTTTGGAGGAGCAGGAGATACGCCCCAAAAAAGCATGTGATGGGCCCCAAGCGAAGACTGATGGCAAAGGCAACCTTTATAATCTATAACTAGATTTCACCAAGGTTCCCGCTCTACTTAAGCTCCATTTTTCCTTTTGAGGAGCCTTTTCAGTAAATTTCCGCTGAATTTGCCCCTATTGTATAGAGTAGGATTTTTTAAAAGTCTCTTCCCCAACGTCTGGGCCCTTCTCTCCCTCCCTACCTCCTCCCTATCTTGGACTCCCAACCCCAAGAGATGTTCTTTACAACGTTGCTAACACAGAACCTCATGTGTGATGTGTACCAAGGAGCTGCCACTTTCTCTGGTCCCAGCAGGTGTTCAGAGTGTACTGTGTGCTTTAGAGCTGAGGGCACTGAGGAACCTGCCTGCCAGGGTGGCTGCCCCAGTGAACGTGGGCATTGGGTGCGCTGCACCTACTCACTGCCCGTGAAACAGGGATGGGGATTTTAATGGTAGGTGTGCTCTCTATAAGGTGGCAGCACCAAGGTCAGTGAGGCTGGAGTCAGGGAGATTTGCCGGCATCTGTGGGTCCCCAGAAGTCTCTCTCATGGTGAGAAACGGGAGCAGTCCCTGTGTGAGTCCTCCAAGTATGACAGAGAGATGGATTGAGGATGTGTTTGGTTGTAGTAACAGAACGCCTATCGGTGGCTTTGGCAGTGTATTAGTTTCCTGTGGCTGCTGTAACAAATTACCACAAACTTGGTGGCTTAAAACAGCAGAAACGTCTTCTCTCCCAGCTCTGGAGGCTAGAAGTTCAGTGTCATTTCCACGGGGCCAAATCAAGGCTTCATTAGGGCTGCAGCCCGTCCAGAGGCTCTAGAGGACAATCCGCCCTTTGCCTCTTCCAGCTTCTGGTGGCTGTTGGCTTCCCGGTGCCTGTGGCCGTGTCGCTGCAGCCTCCGCCTCTGTCTTCACATAGCTTTCTCCTCTCCTGTGTTCTGATCTCCCTCTGCCTCTGTCTTATGAAGGCACTTGGCATGGCATTTAGGGCCCACCCCGATAATCTGAGATAATCTCCGCATCTCAGGATCTTTGCTTATGAGTCACATAAGCAAAGACCCTTTTTTCTTATAAGGTAACATTCACGGGTCCTTGCAGAACACATACAAGGCAGGCAAGAAGGAGGCAGGTGGTTAAGGGCCTTTTACGTCTCTGTGGCTAGAACAGTGCATTCCAGGGACAGAGGGAAAAGCAGGTACCTGGTAAAGAGGGCCTGGATTTCCCTGCTTCATCGTGACTGGGCGTTGGCATCGTGCTGCCTTAAGAGTTCTGTTAGCAAGAGAGAAACGGTGGGAATAGCTTCTGGGTAAGCAAAGAGCAGTGACAGTCTCAGAGGGTGTGGGCCTCCAGACCTTCTGATGTGGTCAGACTGCAAAGTCTGAATGAGTATCCCCTCTTGTTTTGTGGAGGTGACACTATTTTAACTTCTCTGTTTAAACCTTCCCTGCTCAGTCAACCAATAAACCACCATAGTGTTGAGTTCCGAACTCTTTACCCATCTCTGGGATCCACTGATGAGGAAGGTGAGTTTAAGGTTTGGACTCAGAAGGCCTAGAATTCATGACCAACTGCTGGCGTGACTTAAAAACCATTGACCCTCTCTAGAGCCTCAGTGGAAGTGTTCCTTCCCAAGGCTGTGGTGAAGAGGTGAAATGCAGTTCACAGGAGTTACTGACATGATAGTTGTTTTTACCGTTGTCGGTGTTAAGTGGAGCCCACTGCCGCCTCCCAGCTCTGACCAGGTTTAGGGAGTTGGATCCCCTGTTGATTCCACACTCCCTTCTCAGCCACACCCACCACAGATGCTCAGACACGTTCTGTTCACTAGTTGTTGTCCTTTTTGTTTGTTTGATTTTTGGCCGCGCCACTCAGCATGTGAGATCCTAGTTCCCGGACCAGGGATTGAACCCATGCCCTCTGCAGTGGAAGCGCAGGGTCTCAGCCGCTGGACCGCCAGGGAAGGCTGTGTTGTCATTTGTTTGTCTTCATTTTCAGAGTTTGACTAGGAACGCGCCTTTGGTGCTGATGTTGGCACTGCTCTCACTACGTCCCTGGGTGCGATTCCAGTAACAAATGGAGAATATCAGGGGAGTTGTGGGCACTCGGAAGTCCTTATCACATTCTAGACCGCGGGGAGAGGGGAAGCTCCTAATTTTGCACTTTGTTTCCGCTCGTGCTTGTGGTTAGGCCTGGGCCACCCTGTCCCCGGTGGCCTTGGTCCTGGGCATGCGGATGGTGATGACGAGGACCAAAGAGGAGGAGCACAGATGCCCTTAGCATCTGTGCCAGCCCCAGCCCTTTCGTCTGATCAGATTCAAGCCCAGGGTGGCGGCCTGCAGAGCAGAAGGAGAGATGTAACACCCGGGCAGGTGGCTAGAAAGGAACGTGAGCGTGGAAGGAGGGTCCCCACCTGGCCACACACCACAGTCACCCCTGGTGCTGTGCACAGAGGGAAGCTTCAGCATTTCTGGGGATTCTGATGCCAGAGTTTCCAGGTAGGAAGTTTCCAGGCGGAGCGCAGGAAATGTCTCTGTTTCCAAAAGCACCCTCAAGGCTTCTGATGCACCATTCGCCCAGCAGAGACACAAGTTTCTAGGAAAGGACGACGAGCTTGGGGTCAGGCAAACCTGGTTTTGGTGACAGCTTTGTCACTCACCTCATGCCCTCTCAACCCCGGCAGCCTTAGGTTTAAAGCTGGCCTGAAACCTACCTCCCTGGGTTGTTGTGCGGATGGATAAGACACGCGAGCAGGTCGCAGGCGCTTTGACAAAACCTCCGTGTCCTTCCTCACCCAGCACGGAAAGCCCGCAGTCAGCCTGGCTTGCCTCAGCTTTGGTGCCTCCACCAGCCGCTTACGACCAAGTCCATCCTCATGGAAGATTTACATAGCCCTTGGCCAAATTGTTGTTCTAATTAACAACGACTCCTAAAAGCTTTTACTCTTCTTTTGGTTAAAGAGAACTCTTACTTAAAGAGAGTGTACTTCTTATCCTTGGCAAATCGTTGTAAATTCTTGTGGTGCTCACTGTGATAACATCTATCCAAATGAACATGTTTGCTCTTAACGCAAGTGTCATGTGTAATTTGGGAGAAATTCTATTGTCATTGAGCATTAATTAATGCCCATTTACTGTCAAGTGTTCAGAGACAGCAGCGTCAGCCAGATTTGCAAATCACAGAGGGAGGATGGGAGAACTTGGAAGGGGCAGGAGCTGCTAGCCTGGCGGGGTTGTGACTGAAGGGGTGGCCCGGGCAGAACCCTCCGCGGAAAGGGCAGGACCACCACTCATTCCAGAGGCAGGCCGCCGCCCCCAGGCCTGGAACACTCACAGCAGGAGACGCCCACACAGCAGGGCCGCCCACCTTCTCTCCCACCACCTTCCTGACCTCTCCTCCCAGTTGCAGCTGCCCTGGATGTCAGCTCTGACCCTGGTTTCACCTGGCTGCACATGGGCAGCCGGGGGACCACGGAGCATGAAGTGTGATTTGCTTAGAGCCCTGCAGCCTCGTTCCCCTGCCCTGTCCCCCTGCAGTCCGCCCTGGGGACGGAGGCTGCCCGGGAGGCCTGGCAGGTACCGCTCTAGAAGTTGTCTCCGTCCCTCGGGGAAGCTGTTAAGTCAAGCCTGTTTATTAACATCCTCAGTTTTCTTCAGATGCCTCCTCCAGAAGGGGTGTGTGTGTGTGTGTGTGTGTGTGTGTGAGTGTGAGTGTGAGTGTGAGAGGTGAGCAGAGCTGTTTGGGGTGAGGAGACAGCCATATCCCCCTTACAGCCAGCAGCGCACTGCAAACTGCAACAGCTGTAGGCCTGTAACTTGCACCTCAGTTTTCTTATCTAGAAAAGGGGTCGTTTTACCCACCTGACAGGATCGTCTTAGTAAGTGGGAGTAAGTGCTGCATCCACATGTGGTGCTTAATAGTTACCGCCTTAAGTCGGGAAGTCATGACGGTAGGCATTTCTCTTTTCTTTGTGTCCACACCTCGGCCACGTGCTCCCTCCCTGGAGCGGGCCTGGGGGGCCTTTCTGCCCGATGGGGGGCAGCTCTGAGCGCAGGACCAGGGCCAGTCACAAAACCACAGGGAAGCAGCTCTGACTTCTCTGGTCCACACCCTGGCACAGTTAACATTCAGTGAGCTGACCGTCGCTTCTTTTCCTGGTGAGGAGAAGGTGTCTGGGTATCTAGTTTCTCCTCCATCAGATGGACTGGAGCATGCGTGGGATCCGTCGTGGTGGGTGACATGCTGGTCTGTTTCATGGGGATGTGTCGCTTACGGAGATGCATATGCGTGATTTTTTTTTATAAATTTATTTATTTATGATTTTATTTATGGCTGTGTTGGGTCTTCATTGGTGCGCACAGGCATTCCTCTAGTTGTGGCGAGCGGGGGCTACTCTTCGCTGCGGTGCGCGGGCTTCTCATTGCAGCGGCTTCTCTTGTTGTGGAGCACGGGCTCTAGAGCGCAGGCTCAGTAGTTGTGGCGCACGGGCTTAGTTGCTCTGCGGCATGTGGGATCTTCCCGGACCAGGGGTTGAACCCGTGTCCCCTGCATTGGCAGACGAATTCTTAACCACTGCGCCACCAGGGAAGCCCCAGGTGCATGATTTTAATAGATTCCAGTTAGGTATGCATAACTCAGGTTTTACTGAACGCCGTTTAATCTTTCTCTGATGATTAAAAGGCCCTTCAGAATCGTCAGCATCACTATGGGGAAGAGCCCTTTTTGTTCCGTCCCAGGTGTAAGAGGCGGTAGAGAATAGAGAGCTCTGCTAGAGCACCCACTGGACTCACCTTGTCCGCCTCTCGGTTTCTAAGGGCCCTCGGCCACACCCCTCACATTTCCAGGACACTGAGAGGAGCCTAGAAGAGGCTGAGCACAAAGCCTGCCAGCATCTGAACTGCCCCTTCGAGGGCTGCTGCTTCGTAAACACGGGCCCTGGAGCTCACCTTGCCCTGCCTGTCCCTGAGGCTGCCGCTCCTTTGGGGACCCGGGGCGCCCACAGCAGCACTTCAATTCACAGTGAAATGATTCCCTCTGCCTCATGTAATTTAACCTGCCCACATTGCTAAACTTCTATATTACACATTTCTGTCAGGTTGTCAGAAGGAATGATAAGCCTCCTTGAAACGGCAACCTCTGTTCCACGCTAAGAACGTCTCTCCAGGGCCCCCCCCCCCCCAGCCCCCGGTCCTTCTGTACATTTTTGAGATTTTTAGCATGGCCTCTCAAGTATAAAGAATACCCTACTCCATGACTCCAGCCTCTTGTTAGCTGATAGATGAAATCTTTTCTTAAGCCGGCTCCCTTGTCTATTATGTTTTTGAAATTCAAGGTTTCTCTTAGATTCTTGGGTGGCTGCCAAGTGGCCAGCCTTTGTGAGTAGGTGAATTGCTCTTCTCTTCTGCTCCTTCAACGGGAAGTCGTTGTTTTTAGCGTGAAGGAAGGGGAGGTGTCTTCCACCTTTGTTGACATTTCCAAGCAATTGGTGGGAATTTATTTCTTTGCCCCTTTTCAGGAATTTCTCCTCGGGGACCGTACCGTAGGAATAAATCCAATGGCGAGCAAGCCATCCTTGCTTGGTGGGTGCCGTGTTTTCCTGCTAGACTGTGTCACCCAGAATTGGTTTTGCAGCTTCTTGACAACGGTGCTCCTGTATCTGACTCGAGCACGGACCGCTGCCAGGAAGGAGCTCGGAATTGCTCCTCTCTGCACAGCTAACAAGAGGCCATTTCAGAGTCTCGGAACAGCTGCCGCGATGGACGTAGGGGGGGACCCAGGCAGATGTGGCTGCCTGTCCCTCCGCAGCTGCTCCCAACGTGGGCTTATCGGAAACAGCATGATGTGGGCAGCTGGCAGTCCACACATCAGGCAGCTCGGGGCTCTCTCCATCAGCTGGGTTGCGTGGTCTCCCCTGAGGAGGGGGAGTTAAGACTGGCTTCCATTTAAACCTAAAAGGGCGGAAGGACAAATGCTGTACTCCTACCCTTGTTTGTAATCAAAACTCCCATTTTAAGTCATTAGTCATGTGGCTTTTTTTTTCCCTTTCCCTCATTAGATTCTGAGAGAACAGCTTTGTCCCCGCGTGGCCGTTAGTGATGGGAGAATGATGTCGACTAATCCTTCAGACGCAGTGTAGCTCCTCGTGGTCGGTCGGACAACTCTAGGACAGGCATCCAGGAGAAATGGAAGATGTTGGGGTCTCAAAACAGGGAACCTCCACTCTGGGAGTGAACTGCGTGTGTTTCTCTGTAGAGTTCCCAGCCTGTGAGAGGACATTCGTGTACTTCACGCCCATGTCACCAGGACTGTAGCTAAGCTGTATGAGTCCAGATTCAAAACAAGCCCCGGCTCTTTTAAAACTCCAGGTGGGCTGTGTCCACAGAAGGCATTTTTACCAGCGTTCTCAGTTACTTTTTGGGCACCATCCCACCATGTAACCTGAACCTAAACTCAGACAAGGCACTGTTTGTTTTGCACAATACAGAGTCTGATCACCTGGACTTCATTACCTGCAAAACTGAAGTCATAAATGCAGTGCCCCAGGCTCCTGTGCAGCTCAGTGGTGATGGGCCAGGTGTCGGAATGTGGACCTGGGAGCTTCCTCTGGGTCCATGGGGGAGGGGCCACACTGCAGGTTCAGTAAGATTCTGTGTCAGCTACAGACAGCAGAGCAAGGCTGAGTGGCAGAGGGTCTCCTGGTCCTCCCAGGACCACTGGCCCTGCCCCCAGCGTGCCCTCACTGTTTCATGACCATGAGTCCAGTTTTTATGACAGGAAGATAAAAGCTCTAAAGGAAGGGGTGCGGGGAGAGGCTAACACTTAGCAAGCGTCTCCCCTCCCCGCCGTGGACGGACACCCTGCAGGTGTTAGTCTGTTCGATGCTTACCACAGTCATGTGAGATGCGCACGAGGGAATCGCCCCCTGACCAGTGGGGCTCAAAACCAGGATTAGAGGCAGGGCTGCCCAGCTCTGAAGCCCGCCCACTTTCCCATGTTGCTAGATCTTCTCTCAGACTCCCCAGAAGTCTCTGTGCAGTGCTGCAGGAGACCCAGGGAGGGACTGGAGAAGTGAGGAGGGCTTCCCAGCCGCAGAACCATATCCTGAGAGGTGCTAGCCGGAGCTGGTTTGGGGGGAGCACCTTGGCTTCTGAAGTACAGTCAGAGCCACCTGCCCGCTGGGAGCCCAGGTATAATGTGCTTCATTTCCTTGTCTGTAAAGTGGGCTCAGAGTGGCCACACCACAGGTGTGAAGACTTGGGAGAACTCTCGCTCTGTGCCTAGTTGGTGCCTGGTCAGTCCTGCATTTCTCCTCTCTGCAAAGGTGCAGACTCATAGGATGATCCAGCGTGCCCAGGAGAAATGGGGAAATTGGTACACCCGGTGGCTAGTGAGCCCTGTGCTCCTGAAGGGAAGTGGGTAAGTGGCGATGGATAAGTCTAGGAAGGTCTTTGGTGTCAGGTGAAAAAAGACTTTGAAAACCCACAGGTTTCGTTCAGAGGTTTGGTTTGGTTTGGTTTGGTTTGGTTTGATTTGGTGGAGAAACGGGATGATGAGATTCTCTTTGGGGGAAGATGACGACAGTAGTTGAGGGTCAGAAGAGTCACCCTGAATGGTTTGTGTAGCTTGAAGGCAGAAAGAGGGAAGTCTTGTTCTCACGTGGCACGGGGGTGGGGGGTGGGGGCTGTTGTATAACTCCTCAGTTTCTGGAACAACGCCTCTAATAATAACAATAGGAACACTTTGAATTGCTGCAGAAATTTGCTTCTAGAATGTTTGTAATTACTCGCCCTTTTAGTCTTTAAACCACCCCTTTGAGATGGGGAGGGAGGACACAGGGATTCTTCTCAATTACATACCACTGTGAGCTTGACTAAGTTATTCACAGCTGATTATGGGCTCAGCGGTGGAATCTGAGTGTCTGCATCCCCACCCCAGTCTCCCACCGTTTCCTCTCACCTGCACATCCTGTTTGAGGCTGTTCTTTTCTCTCCAAGGCCCTGTGGTGGTAATGATAACATTGATAATACTAATAATGATCGTAGGAACAGCTGTCGTTTACAGAGCATTTACTTACTGTGTGCCAGGAATTTGCTGCTGGTTTTGCTTTGTTTTGTGTAATTATTATCTCCTCTTTACAACTAAGAAAATTGAAACATAACGTGATCACTGACGCAAGGACACATAGCAAGGATGTGGTCAGATGGGGCCGCACCCCTCCTGGGTCTCAGTGACCCCTTTGTCAGGTGAGGAGTTATCTGTAATTTCACTCAGTCCTCCCTGGTGTCCGGGGACAGGTGGAGGTGGGCAGGGGTTGTCAAGACATCAGGGGCCTGACCCTGCTTCAACCACAGTAGCTTGATTTTTTTCTTTAGAGGTCACAATCATTACCTTTTTATAATTTAATTTAATTGTTTTTATTGAAGTACAGTTGATTTACAATGTTGGTTAGTTTCTGCTGTATAGCAAAGTGACTCCATTATACATACATATTCTTTTTCATATTCTTTTCCATTGTGGTTTATTACAAGATACTGAATATAGTTCCCTGTGCTGTACAGTAGGACCTTGTTGTTTATCTGTTTTATATATAGTAGTTTGTGTCTGCTAATCCCAAACTCCTAATTTAGCCCTCCCCCCTTTCCCCTTTGGTAACCATAAATTTGTCTTCTACATCTGAGTCTGTTTCTGTTTTGTAAGTTCATTTGTGTCATATTTTAGATTCCACATATAAGTGATGTCATGTGGTATTTGTCTTTCTCTGTCTGACTGACTTCACTTAGTATGACAATCTCTAGGTCCATCCATGTCGCTGCAAATGACATTATTTTATCCTTTTTTATGGCTGAGTAGTATTCCATTGTATATATGTACCACATCTTCTCTATCCATTCATCTGTTGATGGACCTTTAGGTTGCTTCCATGTCTTGGCTATTGTAAATAGTGCTGCTGTGAACATTGAGGTGCACATTGAGGTGTATCTTTTCCAATTAGAGTTTTCTTTGGATATATGCCCGGGAATGGGATTGCTAGATCATATGGCAACATAGTAGCTTGATTTTTATCTGTTTCATAGATAAGCCTTTCTCCAAAGGGTTTATTTAGAAAAGTGTTCTTCAAATAGCTTTTAAAAGGTAATTTTTTAAAGCAATTAAAAAGTTGGAATGATAGATAAATAATAGACTGGCTAGATGGAATAGGTACATGATAAAGCAAGTATAATGAAATGTTAACGGTAGAATATTGGTTTAGGGTATATGGGTATTCACTGTAAAATTCTGTCTACTTTTCCGTATTTGAAATTTTTCATAATGTCGGGGGAGAAGCTGAGTAGATAACTTCTAAAGGCCCTTCCATATTTTTAAAAAATGCAGTTCCCTGTGCTCCCCTCTACATACCATTGTCGTGTCAGTGTACAACTATGAGAATGTGGTAGACCAAGTCATTGTTGGATTGTGCCATTAAAAAAAAACCTGCTGAGGGAAACAGAATCGATCGTCAGTCACTTTCTTCTCCACCTACCTACTCCCAAATTTGGAATTGACAGGTTTGGTTGGTTTCAGACACGCCCACGGGAAAGCTGTTAAGTCTATAGTTCTCCAGATGAAAGATGGGTTTAGGTATAAACATCTCCTATTTCAGGGCAGTGAGTCATTTTGGATCTGTCCCTAGCAGAGGTTTCTTGAAGCTCTCCAGCCCCCCAAAAGACACACTGTTCCTATTCACTCACTTTGGCAGAGCTTTAGGAAGAAAGAGGAGAGAGACACTCACCCAGTAAGATCTAGAAGCCTTGAGAAAACTCCAGCAGAGGGCAGAATCTTTATCCTTGGGGGCGTGGTCATAGCTCTTTGTTACAGTTCAGTCTTCCCACTGAAGTCTCCTTTCCGCACGCAAGGGAGTTTCATGCCCCCTTGCTAGGGCCATAGAGCACATGTTGCAATGCACAATGAATGGACTTTGTCCAGCTGGTTATTAGAATAACCTTGTCAGCACTTTGCAGGGAGTTTATCAAGGAGTTTTGCCAAACTATGATAAAGCAGCACATCGAGCAGCCTCTGATGGCTGGTAGGCTCGGGAGTGCCCGCTAATTGATAGGAACTGCACTTGTCAATCTTTTGAGAGGCCGTGGAAGTGGATCTCTTGTCTCTTCCTCCCTCCCGCAAGCCTTCCTCCACTGCTCTTTGGTAGATTCAGCATGGCCTTGCGTCCACATCAAGCACACCTCCCACCTTTGTTCTCGTGTGTTCACTGAGTAATTAATCTCATTGTGCTGGTATGGAAATAGTCTATTAAAACACTCAGGCAGGACAACATGGAGAGGGAGGAAGGAGGATGAAGACTGGTAGAGGGAGGGAGGGGAGAGGGAGGGAGGGAGTAGTGTGCTGGTTTAATTGGTTCTTTCACTTAAGGATAGTTTGTCAATTAAGGAGATACTTAGAGAAAGTGAAATTAATCCATATGGGTCAAAAGCAGCTATTAATTTTTAATCAAAACAAAATGTTCAGCAAATTGTAGCTCTGCTCAGTACAGATGCGAGCATGCCACCAGCCTCTTCCTGAAGGATTTGGGAGCAGTCACAAGAAAGGGCGGGTCGGGGCGCTGTTAGTTTAGAAAAGATGTGCCTCCTCATGTGGCCCCTCCCACCCCCAGGTGAGCGCCTCACAGCCTCCTCCACCTTTCTTCTGCAGCATCTGTTGGCAATGCCTGACACACAGTAGGTACTCAAGGATGTTGCTTTTCTGGAACGCTTTGAATCCCTGTTATGTGTATCACTTTGAGGTATTTCAGGTAGGTTTTAGGCATAACATCTATCCTTTAAGAACTTCCAGTCTGATTGCGGAAATATTTGTGAATCTGTTGCAGAATCACAGATCAACTCTGCTAATCTCTACACTGACATAGTGCAGTAGGCATCATTTTTTTTAATCCCCATTTGAGAGGAAGGTCACTGAGGCACAGGAAGTTTAGATAACTTGCCCAGAGTCTCACAGCAAGTACGGTTAGTCTGCTAGAGGCTTGCATTTCCCAATATTGTAAGTGCCCCAGTGGTCCCAAGAGAGCTGGTGAGAGGCAGTGATGAAGGCTCCTGGATGGTGGTTAAAGGATGAGCTGATTTTGGAAGGTGCTAGGGAAAGATGCTCCCAGCAGGAAGAATGGTAAACAGCACAGTTTTGGGGGAAAGGAGTGAGCTTCTGGGTAACTGGAATATGAGGTTGGCCAGATTAGGCCGGTCTAGGTTAATATATTTTCGGGATCTTGAATGCCAAGGTGAGGAACTTTTGTTAGGTCACCCCGAAGTTTCTTATTGTCTATAGGTTGTTTCCCAGTATAGGGGAAGCTCCCTTTCCCCTATTTCAGCACTTGGGCCTCAAGCTCTCTTCATTATCACTCTTACCTCCTCTGCCTCCCTCCATCTGGCATCTTTCTTTTCATTTATGGCATTCTTAGCTTCTTTTGCTTCCCGTTTAAAAAAAGACAGCAGGAAAAGAAAAAAAAAAAATCAGGAAAGTACACCACCCAGCCTATTTCTACCAACTTTTAGAGATTGAATGAGGCTGCCTTCAGCTCCTTTCTTGTCCCCAGCCCCAGTTTGGTCCTTGGACTTTGAGAGGGAAAAACAGCAGGAGGACTTACCCTCAGGGAATGTTCTTCTGCCTCTGCCTGCTGACAAGAAGGCCGGCCGTAGGACTGTTTGGCTCCCTGACATTTGTAGTGATGTGATTTAGGGACGTCGGGAAGGACTGTATCCCAAGGGTACCTCTCCAGGCTGCTGACAACTGCCTGAAACCTGTCACTAGGGGCAAAACCTCTCATTTCTCACAGAGAGATCAGGCTGCAAATGCAGGGAGCCTGGGACGAGCAACAGGGTGCACTCACTCAATTTCTTCCCGTTGGCTGGAAGAAGCTGGGGACAAGTCAGGAGAGGTAGCATTCTTTGGATATGTTCTTCTTTGCTTCCTCAGTGTCTTATCACCTGGCCTCCTTGAGTCACTGGGCTGATGATAACTGGTGGTAATTGGCTGGGAAACAGCAGTGGACTGTACCGTGACAACAGAGGAGATAATGGGGGAGTAGAGGCCCATGTGAAGAGGACGTGCAGCCCTCGCGTTCTGGAGCAGTTAGTAGGTGTTGCTGTAAACCAGGGAAGTGATCAGGATCCGCCCCAAGGCTGCGCAGAAGTGCGAAGCTTAGACGGGCCTGGGCAGGTGTGCTGGCCGGCCTCGGGGAGGCGGGCCACGGCTGTCTGCACACCTGGGTACCGGGGGGGGGGGGGGGGGGGGGGGGGGGCGGGAGGAGGAGTTCGAGGAAGGCTGCTTGCTGGAGGAGGCAGACTGATCAGGGCAGCGCAGTGAAGACTAAAGTCCTGGACAGGAGGTGGGAGGAAGGAGGCGGATGGTACAGGCAGTGAGCTCAGCCCGTCTTCTGGACCTGGAAGAGGATGGAGGAAACAGAAGTAGCTGACTCTGTGTGGTTCACGGTAAAAAACGGAATTTGGGTTTCTTGGCCAGCACTAGCATTAGACTCTTCACCAGCAATGGAACACATCTTGTCTGGGAAAGTGAGGGTCCGTAGAGGGATACTCACCTGAACTACACGTCCCTTGTGCTGAGCAAGAGGAAGAACTCCTGGATTAACCACGGCACCAGGTGTCTGGGAGAAATTGTTATGTCACAGGGAGGAGGACATTTTTGGTGCCTAGTGATTAATATTAGATGATAATGTTAATTATGTAGTACTTATAATCTTGCCTATCCATCTGTAAAGGCTCAGAACATTGTAGTAGTGAAATTCAGTGTCTTCTATGTGGAAGGCGGTTTAGCTAGTCACATCTGTCTGTTGTACATTCCCTTATTCTTTCTTTTGACAGATGCTGATCAAAACCTACTGTGTGCTAGATCATAAAGTGGGCTCCAGGGACACAGCCACAAACAGAATGGACATGGTCCCTCGCTTAAAATTTAGTGTGAAATACAGCCTTTAAAATCTAGACTGGTCTTCTTTATTGGTTAAGATTTTCTTTGTGGACAAATACATGATTAATTTTGTAGCTATTCCATGCACATATGAATAAAATCAATAACTTCTTTTCACAGTTAAGAAATATCTAAATATCTATTAAATAAGATGTATTGATTTTAAAAATTGGTGGGAGACAGTGACATTAAGTAACAGATGAATGTGTGTGTGCGTGTGTGTGTGTGTGTGCGCGCGTGCGCACGCACAGTCACAACCTTGAAAAGACCAGTTGGGAGTCACGGTAGCATTTGAGGCCAGGATGGACATGATCCGATTCGTCCTTCAACAAGCTGACTCTGGCTGCTGTGTAGACAGTGGACAGTGGCAGGCAGAGTGGATGCAGAAGTCACGAGGCTCCCTAATGTCCAGGTGAGAGACGATGGTGATGCAGGTGGGCAGCTGTGGAGGTTGAGAGAAGAAAAGGGGCTCTATTCATTTCGGAGATCAAATAAGCAGGACTTGATTATTTGATGGAAGATAATGGGAAACAGCTGTCTACTTCCTAGGTTGGTTGTGGGAACTAAATGAGATATTATTAGCTTCGTTTTACAGATAAGGAAATAGAGACTCCAAAGTGATTGAGACAGAAGTCTGCCTCTGAGCTCCCCGTTGCACCATGTGTGAAAGTGGGGTACACAGAGGTGGGCTTACCAGGAAGCTGTGGAGTTTAAACCTCAAGCCACTTCACTTGCCAGGACCTCTTCCAAAACCTAACACCTAATCTTACATTCATAACTTTTTGTTGTTTTTCTTAAAAAGCACCCCCTATAGGTGTTTAAACTTCAGCCTCCGCAAAACCTCTGTCTTCCTCTAGCTGACTAAATATGACTCGGTTGAGTAGGACTGAGACTTGATGGGATGAGACCTAGGATGGGAATCTGACATGATACTTGGGGAAAGTGTTGATTTTAGGTGGGGATCATTAGGGAGAGAAAAAGATGCCATTTCGAAGGTGTGCATTTAACATTTCTTTCATACTTTATTTATTGAATACTCCCTTTTGTCAGGCACTGTATTTGATTTTTTTTAATAATTTTTTTTTTGCTATTATCTGGTGTAAACTTTATATGACCCCCTGAGATGGGTGCTTTCATTATCCCCATTTGATATGTGAGGAACCTGAACCCCAGGGAGATTAAATAAATGACCAAATTATCATTACTAAGTAGGTGAGCTGGGCTGCCTTCTATAAGGCCTGACTTAGAAGCTTGAGGCTGTCCTTAACCCCCACTGCTGGCAGGACTGTTGTCCAAAACCAGACCCTCGGATAGTCTCTAAACTTACGTTATTAGCATTTCATCTCCTAGAGGTTAGAGGAAGCAAGGTCTAATTCTGCCCTGCTCCCCCTGAAAAAATAGTTGTTCGGTGAAATATCAGCAGGAGAAAGTAAGCTTTCCACCTTCAGATTAAAAGATTGAGACCATGTCTGACATATGCTGTAGACGAAGACAAGATTCTGAGGCTTAAGTGTTTCAAATGTTCTCTGAGGGAGAAGGGAAGCCCTGGAAGGTTTTCACCGTACAAGTAGTATAATCTGATTCGTGTTTTAAAGAATCACCATAGGGTAGTAATAGGCTGGCTCTTCAAGTACAGCACGAGACACATATGGCTTAGAGATAGTAGATGGGAAAAGTGACCTAGAGATTTTAGTGGAGACTTAACCATAATCTTGGCAAGAACGTCACTTGCTTGAGGAAAAGCTAACAGTATTCAATGTTGTATTGTATTTTATAATGGCCAGTGAGGAATGGTTTTTACCCCATGCCCCCCTCACCCTCCTGCATCTCTGAAGTCTGTTAGGATAAGGACCTAGTTACTGGTCTGCCGAGCTTCCCTAGGACCTCAGCATCTTATTGAGGTGGTCATTACCAGCCCCACCTAGCAGTCTCTAGACTGTAAACCACCCAGCAGAGAAAGAGGAATATCAGAGGACCAGCTGCCATATTTGGCCATCCAGACTCTGCTATTGAAACACAAACCCAGGAGACAGGGCAGAAGGAAGTGGGAACATTCAGTGTAAAGAAAGCCTCATGGTTAAGGTGATCACTGGATTGAAGGTCTGCTTGATGGAGGGGATTAAACTTGACCATGGTGGCTATTACTGCAACAGTTTCCTATTCCACATATAAAATATATTTCTTATGGTCAACACTGTCTCAGCGTATCCTGGGCAACACAGGATCAGAAGTATGTAAACTGAGACTGGACAGGCTTTAGGTATAATTATGTAGAGATTTAAGTCAGTAAGCAGACACAATGCAGTGTCTGAAAATAGGAGAGAGGGTAGGAGTGGAGAGAATCATGAGGATAAAAAGGGCAGAGAAAGGGAAGCCCGTGGGTTGTGGATGTGGTCTTTATCTCTAACCCCAAAGGGAACAGCCACGTTGGCTTGGTTCTCCCCCTGTTCCCCATTTCTCTTGCCCTCCGGCCAAACCAGCAACAAACAGCATTGTATAGTAGTGTGTGTCAGAAATAAAAGCCATGGGGATGTGACCCCCGGCAGTGTGTTTTCACCCTGTGAATTTCCTGGATATCTTTACAGGGAGTCACTCCTGGGGAAGGGCAGGCTGGAAATAATATAAGGAGATCAAGAAGGAAGTCAAGCAAGTGACACCTTGAAACAGGCCAAGCGAAGCGGGCTCTTCCCCCCTGGGACAGTTAGAGTTATGCAGGGCTGTAATTAACCCAGCAGCCCACTGGATATGTCCATTTCACCTCACAAAGGCTGTTGAAAGAAGGATTCTTGAAGAAAGAGGCTCCAATTCAAATGGTATTTGAGTAAGTCCCTCGTTGGATATACTGTTTCTAGAGTTTATGGCTATAATCAACAAAACATGGCCATTCTTTCATGCAA
Organism: Monodon monoceros; assembly: GCF_005190385.1. Classification (NCBI taxonomy): domain Eukaryota; kingdom Metazoa; phylum Chordata; class Mammalia; order Artiodactyla; family Monodontidae; genus Monodon; species Monodon monoceros. The sequence goes on along the minus strand of NW_021703769.1, from coordinate 73,947,932 downwards.
GTTTTTCTTACGACTTTCCTAGCACTGACCTTTAAACAGAAAGAAAGAAGGCATCCAGAATTGGCTGGGGGTAGGATGGGGAGAAAAAGAGAGAGATTTATGGCTGGAATCAAATTAACGACTTGGGCTTCCTTCTCAGGATCTTGAAAATGTTAAAGGAGCAGGTGGGTCATTCTTTCATTCATTGAGACTCTGATATATGTAAGAAAATTGTCAGTTTTGTATTCAAGTACCCCCAAATTACTGAATTGGCCTCCCTAACTTCAATTCATTTTTTTTTAACAAATATTTTTTGCATGCCTCCTCTGTCAGGCACTATTACAAACACTACAGACGTGACTAGAGGTAATAGTGGGGAGAGATAGACAAAAACACATAAATATCTAGACTAATTAGTATATTAGATGATGTGTTATGATAGAAGAAAAATAGCAGGGTGGGAAACAGAGTAGGAAGGGATGTCATGTTACATACAGACAAGGAGGGCCTCACTGAGAAGGTGACGTTTAAGCAAAGATCTGAAGGAAATGAGACATGGATGTACGGGCGGGGGTTGGTTGCGAGGATTGGCAGCACCCCAGACACATTGTGCAAGAAATGCAAGGCCTCAGGTAGGAGCGTCCATGGTGTGTTAGGAATAGCAAGAAGGCCAGTGGGGTTACAGTGGAGTGAGGAAGGACAGGACCAGTGGGGGATGAGGGCAGAGTTGGTTGGTTGTTTGGGGTTCTTTGGTTTTGGCTTTGTTTTTTTTTTTTTTTTTTTTTTTTTTTTGGGGGGGGAAATATAAAATCTCAAAACTTGAAGGCGCATTAGGGAGGCTGTCTCCTGCCATGAGTCTCACCAGTCACTGCGAATGGTTGAACGTGGAGAAGCAGAAAGTTTGCGTGTGTGACTGACTGGTGGACGTTTTATCGGTAAGTGTTCTAAAACATTCTTTAAAATAATTACCGGCCCCTAAAAACGTGTTTGTTAGCTACAATGAGGAAAGCTTTGTTTAAAGGGGTTAGGGAAACTCACCATCCATAATCAAGATTTCAACACAGCAGTCTGCATTTTTAGGGTAATATCTCTGTAAGTAGAAACAGGCGTATCTGGAGAAAGACATTAGTTTCTGAGGTCTGGCCAGCTCCTGTTCTTACCCCTCTGTCATCTCTGATTGGATTAGACGTCACAGAAAATGCCTCAGATCCTTGTTTCATGTTAAGTTTAACCCCTCCAGTTGAATACCATCCTTGTGGAGCTGAGCGGAGAGAAATTAAATTTCTCTCACCGGAGCCATGGCACTGACTGAGGTATCAAGGGTCTACATCAGTAAACTTGGTCAGTTACAAGATGTATGTCCTTCCCGAGGCTCTGGAGCTGTTAAGTTGGCGCTTTCCAATCACGGTCTGATCTTTCATTTTAATGTAATGCAGTTAGACAACCTAGTTATTCAGGCATAGACTTCTCTGGTTTTCATTATCCCTGAATAACATTTGATGCTGAAATGGGGAAGACGGGAAGGAGGGGGGAGGGGAGCCCAGCATTTTTCACAGCTTGTGTGAAATGCTTAATATTTGAAAGTCTTTAAAATGTACTGTACACAGACATTCCAATTTTATAAGGCTAACATAACATGTTCAAAAGTTTTATGAATTTCAGCATGTAACGAGAGTCCACGTTGGCCTATTTTAAATAAGCCATAATGGCCTGGCAGCAAACCTGCATAGTTAGCAAATGCCTCCTCTGTTTATGAGCAGCCATTCCTCAGCAGGTCACTACAAAATACTAGCTTTATCAGTTTCCGTGGCCTCTGCGAGTCAGTCTGTGTGCCGATTTCGGCGTGACTCTGGTTTTACACGCCCGAAACCAAGGGCATCGCAATAAGGTGATACTGTGCTTGTGCTTTGATTTTAATGAAATGGTGTGACTCTGAGTTGCTTGAGAATATGTTCAGGCCTCTTATATCCCATTGGGAGGCTGGGTCTCTTAAGTGCTTTTCACAGTGCAGGGCCACACAGAGCAGGCTCACCCTTTCTCCTTGGAGCCTAGTGTTGTCAGAGCCCAGAAGATGTATTTTTTACTTCCTCAGGGTGACAGCCCCTCAAGTGATGCTTTTTTTAGGTGAGGATCTCCTTTCCATAAAAGTCAAAGCATAAAATGTGCTGGGACAAACCCAATTCTAGCCCGTCAGCCATCCTGTGTCTAATGTATCAGGTACAGTCGTGTTTCTTAAAGGTGAGGGCCCTGTGTTACGAGCTCCCGCATTTCAGGGGGATTGGCTAGCTCCCCAGATAAAATCACACCGCTTCTCCCGCAGGGCAGAGGAGGTAGATGTTCTGTGTGTTAAAAAGCGGCTCAGCCTTCGAGTGCAAACTCTCTTGCCCTTAGATTCACCTTGGCCCCGGCGATCCCTCAGGAGTCAGCAGCCACATCACAGACTGGTTTCGGGGGACACTCCAAACCCCTTTGCGCTCTGGCATCAAAAGCTCCTTTAATTACAAATAGTGCCATAGAGAACAGGCTGGAGCATTGAAATAAGACTGATCTAAAGGCTGTGGGCCAAAGAATTCTCACAGAGGGTAACATAATTAGGAAATCTGACTCACGAGATAAAGTTCACTCCCTTTCATTGCGGGGCCCCAACCAGCGTTCTAGCCTCGCAACAGCCGTCACGTTGTAAGCCCGGCCTCCCCAGGGGCCCCCGGCCCAGTCCTCATGCTTCCAGAAGCAGACTCCAGAGTCTCCCAGAGAACAGCAGAAGCTTTCTTCCTCTTTGTCTTAGAACACTGCCCCCCAAAACTTCCTTTGAACATTTAGAGCCCCCTACACATCATTGAAAGCTTGGCTTTGGTTAAGTCTCTACTCTTCCTTTTGAGATAAGGAATATATAAGTATAACCACCCATGGCGTCATGTGAAACTCCCTTATATTTACCTCATTTATTCATCCTGTTTAGGGGAGGCACTGTTCAGGGTGGGCAGTTCACGATCATGATTTTTTTGCCTTTAGTTATATTCCCTCTCAGTCAGTGACATCCCCAGAGATGTCAGAACTCATGCAGGAAAACCCATTTAATTAGGACCCACTGCGGGGAACCAGGAAACAGATCCTAAAGTACTTTATGGCGGAAGCTGTTGATCAGGAAACGGGATATTGTCCTTTCCCGCAGTCTAGGTCCGGCTCGAACTCCTTCGGGGAGATCTGGGGGCCTGTCTCCATCTCAACTGAAGTGGAGCCTGTAACCTTCTTCCAGTCAGGTTACCCCAGAGGGCAGTGACATCTAGATCTGCTTTTTAATTTGTTTGGCGTTCTCTTTTTGAAGACATAAGCGGCAGGCCTTTAGCCCCTGGAATCTCTGCCCAGAGGCTGGGCATGTTGGACATTTGCCAGTCTGATGTACGCGGGGCCTCCTGTCCACACTCTGTCTGCTGCCCCTTGGCCAGATAGCGAGTTACCAGGTTTTTCTTCGAGGCAGACAAACCGTACCTATCCTTAATGTGCACACTCTTCATTTGGGGAAGAGGGGAACTGATTTAATACATGTTCTCAAGTGGGATTGAATCCAGTCTTTTCTATCCTTCATCCTGGGCTCAGGTCCTGTGAAGCACCAGCCCCCCTACCCCCGCCCCGAGCCAGAATGATCTCTCCCCGTCTCCATTAAACCATAGCATTTTCTCTACACCTTTTATTCCCCTTCATAACGTTGACTGCTCTTATTTCTAGTTAGTGCTTTTCACCCTAGTGTTCCAAGCTCCATTTAAGGACCTAAATGGCTGGGACCACCTCTTCTACTTATTTCCCTCACAGCACTTACTCATTTATAACTTTGTTAATTCTCCCCACAGTGCCTCACACACAGTGCTGTTCAATTACAGCATTTTTACTAAGTCTGTTTGAAAAGAAAGAGGCTACCAGTGGGTAAAGCGCTGTGCTGAATCCTTCGAGGGCCACAGGAAGTGTGAATGAGACTCTCAACCCTCAAGGAATGTATAGTCTCAGGGGGGATAAAGAGGATATGACAAAACTACGTGAAAAGTTAACTAATAATACGGTTCCATACAGGATCTGTGTCCAAAAAGGATAAGAAAGTGCCAATGATGATCATGAGAGCTTGCACGTGTTTTGCCCATCCCCATAACACCTCTGGAAGGTAGATGGCACTAGGCACTCTTAGTCTAATTCCCTTGTCTAGGGAGTGAGGGTAAGTGACTTCTCCGAGGAGCGGGGGTGAGGAGGGCTGGAATTCAGACAGCCTTGTGTGCCCCAGTGCAAGAGCCAAACTGTGTCTCAGAGACTCTGCCTCTCCTCTCTCTCTCACTGCCCTGCTTGATGTGTGCCTGCTTGATGCCAACCCTGTAGATGTATTAAGGAAGTTAAACGTACTGCTCATTGCCATTAAACAAGATCACAGACGAAGAGTCTTTTGAGCAGTGATGACACTTTGCTGTTTGAACCAGAAAGGAATTGTCCAAAGACAATTAGTCCCTTGACACATGAGTAAATTAGAGTTATCACACGCTGGTTGTTTGTTATAATGGCATAAAAGTACACGCCAGCTTTTCTAAGGCATGTGCTGAGCGGACTGTTCCCAGAGACTTTAAAGTGGAGATGAGCTTGCCATCTGGTTTAGGTATTCATCTTCATGAGGTCAGGAGGCCAGAGTAAATGCCCTTCTGAGGTGCTCAGACTACAGTGTGTCCACCTGCATTGTCATTAACTATCTCTGTAGTAACAGACCTAGGTTCAGATTCTGGGTCTACCACTTAAAAGCTCGGTAGCCTGCTTAGTTAACTTCTCAGAGCCTGTCTTCTCATTGGTAAAACAAGCATGATAATGCCTATCTCAGAAAGTTATTGAAATGATTAATTATGGTGAGCATAAACATCAGTGCCTGATAATACTCAGTAACTATGGTCGTTGTGAGTATATTATTTTATTTTATTTTTCCCCCTTAAACGTTGCCTCTATCATCTCCATCACCCCCATTATGGAGAAAATAACTTCCAAACCTCCAAAGGAAGCCTTCTGCCGAAATTTAAATCAAAGATAGAACTCAACACTTTGAAAAGGAGTATTTGCTAAAGGACAACCAGGCATTTATAATTTCTGATACTTAATACCTAATTACCTATCTTCCCAAAAGTCTCCAGTTGTGGAGAATATGACAACAGATCAGGAAGTGTGGCATGTAAGTATATTATTACATCCCTTCCTGAGCCATAGAACTTGAATTTACATTCAGAGCCGGAGACCCCAGAACTCTTCCCCAAAAGGGAGCAGTTTAAGAGAGTTGAAATAGCCTCTCCTTTCAGGGAGGATGCCAAGTCTTTTCTGGGTTTCCTGTAAGTCCTAGAGGATAGGCTATTTGGATAAAATCTAGCTGCTTTGACCTGTGGAAAGAAATTGCCATGTATACTCTTTATTTTGACCTCCTAGCCCTCCTGGACAGCTCCAGACTGGCTCCAGGCGTTAGGAGAACAGTGCTGTCCTCTCTTGTAGAAAATGTTCCTTTTAAATGAATCAGTTTTTGATCACCTCTTCCTTTCCCAGGCATATTTTTCAGTTTCCAACAGTGGGATCAGTGAGGGGCGGAGACATAGCCGTCATGTAGATGAGTTCCAAGATATTGTCTTCTCGTTTAAAGAAAGACAGGCATACCAGATTTGCCTGCCTGTTCCCAGGGAGGGAGAATAAATGGCAGGCAGGTGGTGTGGAGAGAAAACCACACCCAGAAGTCACTTTTCCAGCCTCCCTCAATTACTCATGAGGAAACTAACTTTGAGTGTCTTCTTCAAGGTTAAGCTCCCTGATAGTGGATGGAACCTGGCCAGAGGCTGTGAACTTTGCACAGAGGGCATCCACAGAGTCGCCCCCTGCTCAGTGGGTCACTGCCCTCCCATTACTCTGCCAGCACGTACCTGATTTGGTTGACATTTCCATAATTAATTTATAACATCAATAACCCCGAGATGAGCCTATTTATAGGTTTGTGCAAGCTGGGTAAGAATATAGATTAAATCTTGGGTCATTAACATACTTTAAGTACTTGGGAGAGTTTTGTGATTGTCAAATAATATGATTAGAAGGCCTCCACGCTTGGTATGTACTGGCAATCCACAAGTTTACTTCCCTTCCCAAGCTCAGAAACAACAAAAGAGAAAAAAAAAAAAAGTGTACACCCCTCCCAACCACCAGACATCTTGGGTTGTCATCGGGAACAACTTTATCATTCCACCTGCCCCCGAACTTGACCCGGGTAGGCAGTGATGGCCCGAGTGAGTGCCTAACAGCTGCTGCCCCACAGCTTGAGGATCCCTGAGACTTGGTCCTGACCCTCAATAAAATAGCATGCGTGTCCCCAGCAGCCCTGCCGGGAGAATTGCTGTGACCGTCCACAGCAACAGAGATGAGAGTGTGAGAAGGGCAGCCTTCATTTGAAAGGATGTTATTATGACTCGGACTGCTCTGTGGACCCAGTCTTATTTCCTTTCTTCCTTTTTATGGTCTGTTGTTCTGGTCGTTACTTCTTTGAAAAATAACATGCATTGCTTTTCTATTATAAAAGTAACATTTTCAATATCAAAAATAAAGATCAGTACAGAGAAGAAAATAAAGATCACTCATAATTCCACCACCCAGAAATAACCACCACTAAATTTCTGTGTATCCTTCTAATATAGTCTTCATTCTGACATCCCACTAGCAGAGCTGCTCTCTAGACAGGGAAGCCTCCCATTCAGATGCTTTCTTTGGCAGATGTGTTTCCTTTCGAGGATAGCATTGTATGCTCTGGGGGTCAGAGTTTTCCACCAGTAACGAATGACTAGTGCCTCCCCGTCCCACCTTCAGGAGCCTTCTCAGAAAACCACCACCCAGAGATGCGTTCCCCCCCGCATCTCCTTTCCTTTTAAATTTACTCAATCCACCCAGCCCTCCATAGCCTTTTTGCCCCGTATCCGCATCGGCAGTGATACCACACGTCATCCACCTCTTCCTTCCTCTTTAAGACCATAATTTCTTTTAAATCTCTCATGAGTCTTTCATGTCATTCTCCAACGCATTGTTGGTGGTCCTTACTTGTTTTTTACTTTTGCTCTAGTATTTTTTAAAATATCAAACTGGCTGCAAAACTCTTCAAATCAAACTGAAGTCAGTATGGATAAGATCATCATTAATGACGACACACATACACAAATAATTACAAATTTTAGTAGTTTTATTTTTTTAATGAATTTACAAACATTGAGCTCCTTGAAAGTAAAGATTAGATATTATTTTGCCAGACCCTTAACACGGTACTTGGCATATTATAAATACTTGATTAATATTTATTGAATTAAGGTGAAAATGAAGAGGAAATTTAATTACCCAGTCTCCTTTTTTATCTCAGTAGTTTAAGTGCAGACCAAAAGGAGGTCACATAAAAATGATGAAAAAACAGTATCTTAGAACAATTTTTAATGGTATATCAGTGCCTTTTTTTGTGCTAAGCTATCACTATTAACCCAAGTGAGGACCCTTTATAATGATTTTTTAAAACCTTGATGATGCCCTTTTCACTTCTTTCCTAAATGAACATTCATATAAAGCCATAAAAATACCCTTGGAGGGCTTTATGAATTATTGCGGTATAAGATGCGGAAAAGGCCATTTGCAGCCCTTCGTTTTATAGAGCTTGATTCTGAAACCTAGCACCACCCTGACCCTCCCGGGGGCATTACTCTGAGGCACGGAGCTTTTCCTGGGGACAGTGAGCACGGACCTTCTTCCCAAACAGCCCCGAACATGTCCTACACGTGCCGTTTCCCCCAAGTCAGCAATGTCAGCCCCAGCCCTGCCCTCCGCGAGCAGCCCAGACACATGTGGGGAAGGGGAGCAGACGTTAATAGTGATACATTGAATAGCTCTTCTTCTGTAATGTAGATTGATTTTCAGTTCGTCTGCATAAATCTCTTTTGCTATATGACTCTTTGGTCATTTAGTACTTGAAAAGAATGATGCCAAAGACTAGACACCTGGCCTAGATAGGGCATTGGTTTTCAAATTCTTTTTACCTGCTGAGCTGTTCTATTTCTGTTAGACGTGGGATGGGCATAGAAGCCTGATCCATTATAAACAGAGATGGCGGTTTGAGTGCCCGGAGCTTCCCCCCAGCACTGTGCTAACCCGACGTCAGCATCTTGGAGATCACTTTGAAAAACCCCCAGGCCTACAGAAACCAAGACAGAAGAGGCTGAAAGGGAGGCACAGGAAAGAAAGATGTCATGAAAATGATAAAAATAATTGTAGCTTACTTTTTTTTTTTTTTTTTTGCGGTATGCGGGCCTCTCACTGTTGTGGCCTCTCCCGTTGCGGAGCACAGGTTCCGGACGCGCAGGCTCGGCGGCCATGGCGCACGGGCTCAGCCGCTCCGCGGCATGTGGGATCTTCCCAGACCGGGGCACGAACCCGTGTCCCCTGCATCAGCAGACGTGCTCTCAACCACTGCGCCACCAGGGGAGTCCGTAGCTTACTTTTTTAGAGGCCTCCTGTGTGCTAGGTACCACAGTAAGTACCGATTTGCCTCAAAAAAAAAAAAAAAAGGGCAAATTGTGAGTATGGCGTTGGCTTCCTGAAAACACTTGAAAAGGATATTGGATTGTTTGCAGGCAGGCAACAGGCCAGATAATCTTGAAGCATCTCTCTCTCACTACAGTTGACTTTAGCCTCCATTGCTCTGTTGGAATAGACCTCTCTCAAGTGAGATCAAGAAAAAAAATAAGTAGAACAGAAATGTTCACTCTGTGTGTGTGTGTGTGTGTGAGATCCAGGTCGTCATGCACACTGAATTGCACGTAAGTTAACACATCCACCACAGTAGGTGTACCGTTTTACGGGTAATTCAGAACTTTGAGGTAGAAATAGCTCAGAAAAAATGATAAAACAGCAAGGTATGTGCCTTTGTCAAGATAGCTGGCTGTACCCTTGAATGCACGTTTTGACAGATCATAAATTCACAGAACAGAGCAAATCCTTACGCCTCACCTAGTTCCAGTCCCCTCTTGTCACTTTGGACAAAAGGTTGTCCGAACCGACTCAGCAGGGGGGCCCACTTAGTCTCCTTTCCATCTTCATTTCCTGAGCATCTTTGGATGATGCGGTTGACCAGAACCCCAAGACCAGATGCTCCTTCTGCCTGAGGAGCACCTGATCAGCTACTCCATGAGTCAGTCAGTCCACAGCCCCTGTTCCATTCTGGGTCCCCAGTCGGGGTCTCTGTGTGGAAGGAAAGAGGAGGAAGGAGTGGAAGCTCCAGGAACTGAGTGGAGTTGGGAGATTAGCGGGTGGGCTGCCAGGAAACGATGGGAGTGTGGGAGCTCAGAGAATATCATTTCCAGGCTGATCAGAGAAGGGTTCAAGGAGCAGGAGAGATTTAAGCAGCCTCAAAGGTTGGTGGTATTTGGGTAGCTCAGTTGGCAGCATGTACATTGCTCTTGTTGGCACCACACACATATGACGGCCCTGAGGCGTGTCTAGGGGAGTTGTGAGGTCACGCTGAGGAACCCCACGAAGGGCGCGCCCAGTGTGGACCACAACAAGCGCTGAACGCCCGGCGACAACATTTGGAGCCTTTAAATATTCTTGAGCAGGGAAGGGACACAAGGAAAGCAGTGAATCTGGTTCAGCTAATAACAGTAGCCAAATACAGAACTGAGGGCTCAGGGCTTATGTGCCCTCCAAATTGTGGATTTGCTTGGAAAGCACAGTGTGAGGATAACCCCAAAGGAACAAGGTTCTTTCTTTTGGAGCCCTGACCGAGGGAGGCACAAGTGAGCAGTTAGTTCTCTCATCGGACCAGCATTTTCTAACATGAATAAAGCCGCGTGATGGGTTCGTGGTCATAGCAGGCTTAACAACGAGAGCGAACTGGCCGTTGGGAATTTCTCTCGCAGCGTCCTGACTTCCTGCAGAGCTGGTGCTGAAGTGCGGGGAGTAGGTCCTGCCGGGTCATCCCCCAAGCCACCTCACATTCAGCACAGTCCCTTTGGGTCCAGTTCACACATCTCACTGGGGCCCATTTAACCGAGCTGGGCCTGTTGCAGACCTTCAGATATTTAATTTGTAAACACTTAATAAAGCACTGTCAGTAGGTCGACTTGTCTTCTCCGCCGGTAAAGCACTGTCAGTAGGTCGACTTGTCTTCTCCGTCGGCCACATCAAAATCAATACATCCCTTGGGTGTTCTGCCGTGATTGTCTGGGCTGGGGAATCTAATAGGATTAAGCGTTTGGGGTCCTATCTGAAGCCACAGTCCACAGTCCTAGTTAGATGAGGTGAAAGACTGGCTTGCCATTGTGGAGGCGTGACTGCTTAGGGGTCTGAAAAATCATTAAAGCTTGTCCTCTTAAACGTTGATTGTTCCCTGGTGATTTATTGACAAAACACAAAAAAGTGCTCTATACTGCACTCTAATTATATGTATGAGGCCATAAGATCTCATGGGAAATTAAGTAAAATTTACAGCTTGATGGTTTTATGCTCCTGGGAGACATACCTTCTTAATAAGATCTTATAGCTGGGAATATTTATGAGGTTCAAGTCCGTAGGCTTGAGCAAAGACCTAACCTTTCCGTGGGAGGGGGAAGGGGGTGCGTTTTGATTTCTTTTAAGATAAATGATTGTAATGAAATTTCAGGGGTTGAGGAGGAAATGTTCAGTGAGACACATCAAGCGCTCCTCCCCGAGACCTCTGGAGGACAAAGCCGAAAGGGCACGGGGACTTACTGCCACCATTTATCTCACACAAGGCTCCGGGTGGTCCTACCCACCACCTAAGCTCTCTGTGGCTTCCTCATCTGATCAGCCCCCATCACAGTCTGAAAGGGAGGGAAGATCCTAGTTAAGGGCAGTTATCTAAGAAGTCAAGGAAGGGGAAAGAACTTGAGGCAGGAAAAAGGGGAGAACCAGAGAGAGAGAGAGAATATGAAGGGGAATCACACTGATGCACTTGAAACCCTAAAAAGCAGTTTCACATCTTCAAACAGCCCCAAAGGAGTTACTGGACATTTGCTGTTTTACCAGACCCCTTTCTCTTTGTGTCAAGGGGTGGCTGGGGCCCAGACCCTGTTCCCGTAAGCGTTATAATGTGCTGCTGGGACAAAAGGTCAGAATATAGTAGTGGTGAGGGTGTGGAGGGAGCTTCCGCAGGTGGCTTAAAGATGGGACTTTCTTGACTCTGAAGAGGGTGTTCACAGAGGTGCACATTATAAACTGTCCCCGCAATTTTTGTTACTCTCATCCCGAACTCTACCCTGGACCCAGCTTCCTCATCTGTAAAATGAAAAGCTAAGGCTAGATGATTTTAAGGTCCCTTCCAGCTCTAAAATACTATTTTATGGTTCTAGAATTTATGTAGGAGGAAAGCATTTCTCTCCATCCCTTGCTTTAGTCTTCCGAGTGAAAGTGAGATGTCTCATCCATTTAGATAGAGCAGCTCAAGCCCCAGGTCTCAGATAAAAAGAGAAGAAAAAACACTTATTAAAGATAGCTAAGTTCCCCTGATAAGCAGCAAGTGAGAAATCCCTGATTTAATTTAAATATGATATTTCTGTCTTCATTAATTTAAAGCATGTGTATGATAATGTATCCTTTTTTATTTAGTGGTCTGTCCTGGAGGGAAAGAAAGGCTTGATTGTGAAGCAGAGGGGTGAAGGTTTGGATATGTTTTAATAAAGATGAGTATCCCTAAAAATGCTTGAATTATATGGAAGTAAGATTTGTTGCAAGTTACAAACCAAAGCCTGAAATGTCACTTTTCTCCTAATGATACTTCTACACAGATTATTAATTTCATTTTAGAAGCCCAATGAATGTTATATTTTATGACATTGATTAAACATCTTGCTGCCATCTACCCATCCATCCTTTTCGTTTTCAAAAATCCGTATCAGAATTTAACAAAAACAGCTCATAAATGTGTATTTTACAGCCTAGCAAAGTCGACTGGTTCCCCCACTCTGCTTACAAGCAGACCCATCTTGAATCCTGGGCTTGGGCCGTTTCTATTCTTAGCAGTCGGGCTTTTCTAAACTGACCTTGTGTTTTGTTACCAGAGTAGGATCGGGGGATTTATTTGGAAGAGCATTTGTGGCTTCTGGAGCTGCAGAGCCGCGAGGGGGGCTGTGGTGTGGCCGGGTGAGCCCCTGACTGGGAATCAGGGACTCCGCTTTCATTCTGGCTCTTAGACAAGCCAGTTACCTCCCTCTTCTGTGTCCTGGGGATAATTACAGCCTCCCCTAGTTGGCTCACAGTGTCATTGAGGGGATGAATGAGATAATAGACGCGAAAGCTCTTCCAGCCCTTCAGAGGGAAGCAGTGTGGTCGTGGATTTAAGAGCCAGTAGAGAACAGAGTGGGATGATTGGTTTTGGATCAACCTCAGGCATTTTAGGAAAGGTTTAGGATGACCCTTCTGAAAGCAGGGAGAAAAGGCGTTTGGAAATAGGTCCACTGTGTTATTATTTATGGTACTTTTATCAGTAGAAGTACCTCTGGTTCCTCCAGACTCACACCTGTGTTTCTTCAAAGCCACTGTGGCCTCATTCCCCGCCTGGATTGGCTCCAATTAGAAGACCCCGTTTGTTCCTGTGGCATTTCCCTCACAGTGACGTTTATAGTTGCAGTCATTTTTCTCTGGAGAGGATGCTGGCACCTGGATCCCCATGCCAGGGCACAGCTGCGGCTGTTCCTTCCTCCAGGAAGGAGACATAAAAAGACATATTCTGAGGAATCTGAATCAACTCCACGTGAAAGATTAAGGGCCAGTCCCCAGAGGCTGCCACGTCCGGAAGAAATAACCTGTTAAGGCTGGGGGGACTTGGGGGCGGGGAACTCGAGGATAAACAGTTCTGCAAGAACGGATAACATCACAGGGGAAATCACTATTAAATCAGAAGCGGGCCTCTGTCCGAGGAACCTTACCACAAATGTGCAGGAGGCTTGGGTGGTGGAAGCAAGGAGCAGGGGCGGTGAGGTTCGTGCCCCTAGGGACGAGAGGGTCAGCCCGAGAAGGAACAGGTGCTGCCAGGTCTCCCCGAGAGGGCCGGTCCATCCCAGCAACAGGGCACAGAGGAGCAGGGTGTAGCTTGCGGAGTAACACTACCTGGACTCACTTCTTGTCTCTCCCAGTGCCCTCAGGGAAGTTACCAGACTTTGCTGATCTTTGAATTCGTCGTCAACACCAGCCCTGTCCCATAGGGACCTTGTGAAGGTTGAGTGAACTACTAAAGTAACGCGTGTGACCTGCTTAGCGCAAGAGCCGGGCCCGAGTTAGTGCCTAATAAATGTTACCTATTGGCAAGTGTCTGGGTAGTAGCGCCTCAGTCAGGGGTTTTTGTTGTCGGTGGTGGTAGTGGTGGGTTTGGGTTTTTGATTTTTTGTCTTATTGGTTTTGTATTTTCTCTAAAAAAAGAAACCTGTAGAACGCCATCTCTTAGAAATCTGCAGTGGACGGTAGTTGGCCTGCTCTGCAGGGCCTTTCATTGTGGGCATGGTGACAAACTGGTTTTAAGTGACAGAGCATGTTAAGTGAGGCTGGCTGTTGGTGACGGCCCCGCCCTGTTTGGGGGATGGGGAGTGGGTGTGACCGTCACTGGGACAGGACAGTAGCTGACGAGTGAAGACCTCCGGCATGCTGTGACACGTTCTCCAGTGACTTGTTTTCCCCCTTTTTCTGACTCATTTCTCTCCCATCCCCCTCCTTTCCTCCTCTTCCCTCTTCCCACCGCCCTCAACACCCCCTCCCAGCCAGCCCTCCCTAGCGTGCTCCGGCACTGGGGATGTTGCATAAAGGGAAGATATGGCATGTTTACAGAGAGAATTTTCAAGAAGTGTTAATTTAATATGCTAAAGTGTTCCCTTCAGCATTTTACCTTTCTTCTTGTTTTCACAAAACAGCCAAGACTAAATAATGAGCCCAGGGCTGTGCCCTTTGGTAGCGTGATAGCTCATTACCCGCTAGCGGCCTCCATCTGCCCTCATGGCTGCATGGGGAGCCATTACGATTATGATGGAAATCTCAGAAGCCATTACCAAGATGCAACAGAGGGCCTACTGCAGACAGCCTAATGGACTAATTTGTAATTGGGAGAGGGAAATGAGTTAGCGAGCTGGGGCCGGTTTTGATGAGAGTGGAAGTGCGCATGCTAAATGTGATAAATGAATAGGAATGTGTGTTTGCGCAGTGGGCTCTACAAGGCTTTCCATCTCTCCCGGGGATTGGAGGCGTGCTGACAAGCCGTGAGGCGCGAGGAGGAAAGGGCTCGGGGGAGGCAGGCAGGATTCAAGGAGAGTAGCTAAGGATAAATCGGTGAGGAAAACTAATGGCAGTAAAATCCAAGGAGATGACTGCATCTGCCATGAAAGTAGTAATTAGGAAGCATTTGGTGTGCGTGTCTTTAACCATTAAAATAGGGACGAGGGGGAGCCCTGGCGCTTGTTGTGGGAAACGGGGGTGGGGGGGCGGGGGGGGCTGTGATGTTCTGAGAGGGAAGCCCCTTGCAGAGGGCTCTGATGGGAGAGCGTCCTCAGACCTGGTGGTCCACACAGATTCTGCCAGCTCCACACACAGCTCGTTCCTGAATCACCGCGAGAGCCCTCTCTCCCAGGAGCCACTGGAGATCCCGCAATGGCAAGGCCCTGCAGGCCCAGAGGCAGCCGTTGTGCAAGGGAAGGAGCCCAGGCTGAGGGTGCCAGACCACCAGTGGCTCTAGGCCAGAAGGCTTCCTGTCCTGGGGGGCTGGAGAGTCACCTCGTAAGCACCCATGCCCAGCTCTCCAAGCTGAGGAGTGCTGGGTGCAAGCATAGACACACATGGGGCTGATTTCCAGAACCCAGCACTTCCTTCTGTTTGTCAGTCAGCTCCCCAGATCTCAGCAGGCGGGTGGAGAGAGTGCCCCAGGCATTCCCAAGGGCAGCCCGGGGCCTTTGTTGCCTCTCAGGCTGATGTGGCCTGTTGACCGCGAATCCCCAATCTGTCTGAGACCATGTCCTTCTTGAAACTGTCCTTGTTTTAATTGTTTTCTCTGCCATGTAGCCTCTCAGCTCTATTCTGACCTCCAGACTCTGGTGTCCTTTCCCATAAGCCAGACCTTCGTGTCCCTAGAGCTGCAGCCTTAGCGCGTCCCTTTCTCCCAGCAACCTGCTGTCCTCAGCCTTCCTCTGGATCTCACTTTTCCCCTGGGGCGGCCTGATTCAAGCCTTCAGGGTTGTCCTAGCACTCAGGGCTCTTCCTGCTTCCAAGCATTCCCATCGCTTTGCCTAGGAAGACCTTTCAGCCTTTCTAAACAGCCTGGGGGAAAACATATAATCCTTCAGGGAAGAAGGAAGCAGTGGAACCAATTAATTGAGCCCCAGCCCGGGGCTGGCAGAGCACCTTACCAAGGTAAGAGGCCAAGCGGGTTGTCTCCTGCTCTCAGTCCCACCTCTGTCCCAGGGGCTCCCTCTCCTCATAGCATTCCCAAGTACATAGGAAAACTTGCCATTTTCTTCACCAACCACCGGGAGGTAAGATTTCTAATTAGCTCCCTAATGGGTTGATGACAATCCTGTTCAGCAAAATTTAATTGACAACCTATGTGGTTGATCACATGATTGATCCCACCTAACTTTGAAAATGAACCTGAGGAAACCAGCCGAAAAACACAGATACAGTGAGACCCCAAACAGCTCAATCTGGGAGAAAGCAATCAATCAATAAACGAGGCTGAGAAACACTATCAAATATTATAAGCTAAAGGAAGTTATTGAAAAAACACGAAGTGTGGTTCTGATTTTCCTAGATGTCATGGAAAGGGGACAGCTGAATGGATGCCTTTGACTACCAGCAGAAGCATATCATTGCGTCAGGAGAAACTGACTTTTTCCCAGCCAGTGTCTGCTGTTAAATATACCATCAGTTATGCTGTCAGTGTCCCTTAAACCAAGAGCCTCATCAGACACGCCCATCGATATTAGAAGATCGAGGTTTTCTATAAAGAGCTATTGCTTAGATGTCCTTTAGTAAAAGCCGCCCCCCACCCCCACCCCCACCCCGACCCGTGTCAGCCCTGGACGAAGCCCTGGAGAGACTATAAAATTCAAGGGCCTGCTGTGCCCAAACTCTCATTCTAGTGAGGCAGACCTGAACTTGGATAACTAGTTCAGTTACATAGACAGTAACAGAGGGTTTGGAAAACACACAAGAAGTCATCAGCCGGTTTGACAAATATTTATTGAGTACATGATGTAGAGCAGACACCGACCTAATCACTGGAGATAGAGCAGTACATAAGTGGCATGGTCCCTGTCCTCGTGAAGCTTACGGTCTAATTCTGACCCAAGGGGAAGGAAGAAGGTCCAGGGTGGGAGACAAGGGGGTGGTATTTGAGGTGGGCTGTGATGCTAGAAGTTCGCTGGAAATCACCAGGAACGAGATATCCAGGAAAATCCCGAATGTTTGGAAATTAAACAGATTTCTACGTATGGGTCGAAGAGGAAATTACAAGGGAAATTTGAAAACATTTTAAACTGAATGGTAGTAAGAATACTACGTATCAAAATCTGTGGGTTGCAACTAAAATAGTGCTCAGAGAGGAATTGATGGTTTTAAATGCTTATATTAGAGTAGAGGAAAAGCCCAAAATCAATGACCTAGGTTCCACTGTGAGAAGGTAGGAAAAGGACACAGATAAACCCAAAATGAGAAGGAAGGAAATAATAGAGAAAACAGCAGAAATTATAGAAATGGGAAACAGACAGTTGAGAGAAAACCTTAGCTAGAGTGAACAGGGGGGGAGACACACCAATACCAATATATCAAGAATGAAAAAGATGTTATCAGTACAGGCCTTACAGACATTTAAAGAATAATCAGGATGGGAGTTCAACAAGCAGAAATGGCGAGCATGAAGTCCAAATAACAAGAGCTGCTAGTTATATGTGGGTTTGGAGGGGCGTGGGAAGAGGGACTTGGCATAGAAGACAGTGAGGCTAGAAATTTCGCTTGGAATCAGGTACTAACGAGAATTGTCGCTTCCTGCAATGACCCAGGGCCCGTGTTCACGGTCCCACTCGCTGCTCCTTGCAGCACAGTTCCCGATGCACAGGTTCGGATGTGTTCTTTGACCAGTAGATGCCGAACCCGAGGACAAGTCACCACATGGGCCATAATGCCCTGCTTTCGGGGCACCTGAACTTCCTCAAAACATTTTTGCCCATGGGACATTTTTGGCCAGTAAGTAACTCTTAACAGATCTGAGTCTGCCGCCCCCAGAATATGAGGAGACTTTGTTTCTCCCCTTCCAAACTATTAGGTCCTTGTCAGTTGGGCTCACGGGTTTCAAAAATGATCTGATGCCATCCTAAGACCATGCTGTCATCCTTGCCGTGATTTATATGCTTCTGGAAACGGGACTCTTCTTTTAAGAGGAGTCTGAATGTTCATAGCAGAAGACGCTTGTCAAAGCCTAGCTGCTCACTTAACAGCTTCCGAGTCAGCAGGAGCCCACCCAACACCCAAGAGAGTGGGGTGGTGGCATGGGCAGGCTTTCATCTACCTGCACCACGAGTCTGTGGACAAGGCCCTAAGCTGCTCAGCCTTTCACCTGCAGGAGTCCTGGCTTGTCTCTGCTGCTTTGTGGTGGAACTGGTCCTTCTTTGCTCTCTCTTTCTCCTCTGCCCCAGTATCCACCTGAGAGGCGAAGTTTCATCATAGCAAAGACCATAGACTCTGGAGGCAGACTCTGTGGTCCTGAGCAAGCTACCTTCCCTCTGTGCCCCTCAATTTACCATCTTTACTGTGAGCAAATTGAGAGTGGCTCACTCACAGGGTCATGGTGAGGAGTTAAATGACTTCACATACTTAAGAAGGGCCTAGGAGTGCGGGCGGGAAGGGTCAGAGCGGGTGAGTGTGCCCTATATGCTAAGTTGAGGGGCAGGGCTCTGGGCACCTGTGTCTTTATTCACCTGAGTAGTATCCTTGTGCCCAAGAGAGCAAGGCATTCAATAGCAAATTTAAACACACACACACACACACACACACACACACATACACACACACACCGTGACAGGTTGACACCTGGTAAGTGCGGGAAGTATTAGGAAATCTCAGGCTTGGCTCTTGGGTTCCTCGGGTTAATTACCCTGGCAGTCCTCTTTGGGTGGGAAGCTCCACCCTGTCCCTCCCACTGTTGATCCCAAGTACCCTGGGTTGGACAGCAGCGGTTTGGTCAGGAGTCCCTGCCCTGCTGGGGCTGGCGTACACTGACCCTCAGTTAAGACTGAGGCTCTTGTGGGGTCCTCCAACCTTCTGAGACAGTAGATTTCATGAACTGGAAGCTTTCCCCTTCCCTAGAATAGCCAGGTGCTGGTTGCTTGTGCTATGACATCGGTGCAGGCAAGAGAGGAATATCTTGAAAGGGCAGAAAAACTGGAACAAGGATGGGGAAGAAGAGGGAGAAGAAGCCCTCATGTGGGGCTTTGATTTCCGCAGGGGAGAGTGAGTCAGGCACTTGTGTTTGACCTGACATTTCCAGAACACCCTCACGTGCGTTATCTTACCACTTCCTTACTACAAGTTTGGGAGCAAGGGATGGCCTAAGTCGGTATTTGCGCTGGAAATGAAAAAGCTAGAGCCCAGGAAGGCCAAAGGGCGTGCTCAAGGTCACATGGCTACTTCCAGACACGTTGGGGACGGGAGCCCAGAGGTGCTGCCTCTCGGGACTCCCCTCAGGGGAGTGTGGAAAGTCACCGTGAACCACCATCTGAGCAAACTGCACGACCCACTCTTGGCAAAAGGATGGGCCTGGCTGTAGCAAGACCAGCGCAGAGCGCTCTGGGACCCTGCCGACACCGCATTTGAAACTCCGCCAGGGAAGAGGAACGTCCTGGAAGTTTAGCCCTCTGTTGGCTGTTTCTGAGAGACCGTTGTTCTCCCGATGCTGGATTTAATGAATAAATTATAATAACTTTTGCATTTTTATCCATGTCGTGCGTGTTTATCTGCCCTCCCCACGTAATTTCCCTCTCCCCTTCTACATACTATATTTCTTTTCAAGCCACTGAATTTTTTTTTTTTTTAAGTTCTCCTTCTCAGTAATTGCTGATAAAGATGCATGCCTCCTTGTTCTGTATTTGTCAGTGTATATGCTCAGCGCCAGGAACTCAGGGAGAAATGTGTGGAAGAGGGTATGTTTATACTTCCAAGGGGAGGTGACTCTTTAGGAGCTGAGAAATGGAAAGGGAAAATGGTATATGACCCCTGGTGGTATGTGAACTCCTTAGCGGGTAGGAGGTGTCTTGCCTGTCTGTCTCCGACACTGGAATAGGAGCTTACCTGCAGTAGCATGGAAGTGCATCCGTGGAATCCATGTATCCATGAGCAGGCTGGGTGGCTGAGGGGCGGGATGACCAAATGAAGGGATGGAGAGATTGATGCTGAAGCGTCAGAGTCAAGTCTCATTTGGCTGGTTGTGTGAGGGAGTCTTTACAGTTACTCCTCCTCTGGATTTCATTACAATATTTTGTCTCAGTTTTATTCTGCCCAATTCTCAGGATTTCTTTATGTTCTTAGTGGGAAAAGTTGCTTCTGTTATTTTTATGAAACATACTCTTTTCCCCCAAGTGCTCAATCAGTGTAACCGTGATTGAGAGATCAGAGTGAGCTCCAGGAGGAAAGTTAACGAAGCATGAGAATAGGCTGAGTGTGACTTCTCACGTGCGGTCTTTAGGTTTTCTACTCTTCCTACTGGTTTATCAAATAACCTTTCTTGGAAGGTCTACTAATTCCTTTGAAAAAAGATACTCATTTTACATTGTGTTATAATATACTAAGCACTGTTATTACTAGGATGTTTTGAGAGACAGGGAACAGTCTTTAGAACTGAGATACAGTTCTAGGAAATTGAATAAAATCCACTGACCAGAAAGAAATGTAACATGATAGGGCAGGAGAAGAAACAGTCTCTGCCCGAAAAATCAACCGTGAAAATAGTAAGGATTTATGTGCAGCAAATCCCGAAGTTAGAATTTAAAATAAATAAATGGAAAGGATGGTATGATTTGAAATCAGCTTCCACTCTGAACTAGGCATTCAAGACCCAGAATAAAAATGGTCCTCTTCATTGCAGAACTGATCTTGGTAGCCAACACCTCGTCTCCACCAAGAGCACTTTATTTGAGAATCAAGGGAAGTCATTGCTAAGAAAGCTTGTCTTCTTAAACCAGGAGTGACTTTCAAAGAAACAAATATCAAATTGGGAAAACCCTGCTAATCTTTCCCTTCAGAGTCTAGGTTTGGGTGGGGGTGTGTGTGTGTGTGTGCACTGGAAATGAAGGAAAGATTCATTATTCATTATATATCTTTTTTTTTTTTCCTCAAAATTACTAGTAGGCAGACTCTGATAGAGTATTCCTTCTTTTTACCACTCTTGAAAAGCATAGTGCGCCTCAGGTTGATTCAGCCAATAAACGGTCAACTTCCTAAAGAGATTGTTTGGGATTCGTGAGGAAGAAAACGCCAGGATCTGGGCAGTGTAGAGATCAGAGCCGTGATCAGAACCAGAAGGGGAGTTCGGACTGTCCCCGACTTTCTTCCTCTTTGGATGAGCTCCCGCATCCCCACTGCCCTCTCACACCCTTGACCCTCCAGTCCCACCAGCTGCTCTTTTTCCTTTCTCTGTAGCCTCCGACTCAAGGCCACTGAAGAGAACAGGCTGAAGGCCCCTGTATTCCCTGAAGTGATTCGTTGCTTAGTAGGGACTTCACTAAACTTCCCAATTGGAGTTTTCTTACTTTTGAAAATCAAACAAAGCTCAAAAAGTAAACATCACAGGTAGACATCCCAGCCCAAAGCAGAAGAAAAATGCCTCATGTTAAATGTTTTGGCACAGAACAGAATTTATGAGCATTTTCAGTGTTTTTATGTTTTTCCCCCAGTCACTGTTATTCCTTACCCCACTCCCAGAGTTAGGTGTGGAGAGAGTATGTTGGCTGGTTTCCATGGTGACACCGAAGAAAAGTCATTTTTTAAAGTAGGTTTCTACTGTGTTATTTCACATGCATGAAACATCAACATCTACGCTGTGTGGCTGTTACCCCCAAACGCGAAGACATATAAATGGCTGGAGTATTTTATATAAATAGACAAGTGGGGGTGATGTTTTCCTTGGTCTCGTGCCGACCCTAGTAACAAAAGTCTCTCAGTTACCCAGGGCACCTGGGCCGGAGCAAGGGAACAGTTCTGCTCAGTGTTAAACAACCTTCTCTCCTATGAATAACCATTGGAAGAAAAAACCACAGCTCACATTTAAAGTCCACCCCCTCCAACTAAAAAGTAGTGCTCAGATGAGAAGTTTCCAAGTAATCAGAATATTCAAACCTTCATCTGTGTTTTCAGTCTAACTTACTTGATCAGCCACTGCAAATACCCCCTTATCTGTCCAAGGAGTCATCTAGAACCTTCCTGCCCCAGGAAACACGCAGTTGCCCCCAGCCTCTCGGAGAGATGAGGTTAGGAAAGCGGAACTTTTAGTAGCAGAAGTTTGGTAAAGCTCTCGCCTCTCCTCTGCCACCCCAACTCGCCTGCAGGGTTTTGAAGTGGAAGAGCATAGCTAAGCTGTCTCATTGTTTCCCTTCCATGTCACCGTGATGTACTTGTTACATTCTGTAACTGAGAATATACTCGGTTTGGGGAAGAGTAAAATGGACAGCACTGCCTTATCTTTGGAGAAAGTATCATCTTGCATGTGGAGAGTGCCTTTAACTTTTCCAAGTTCTCTCTTGCATGTGAACTTTCTAATAATAGTGGAAGATAGTTTTTTCTTGGTATACTCTCCTTGTTTTAAAGCTACAGGGACAGAAGTCTAGTTTGCCCAGCATGTGAGGAACAAAGCCGAGTCGAGAATTCAGAACCCATGATTTCCCCCCAAAGCTTATGTTACTAATCCCGCACTTGGCGCCTTCCAGACAGCCAGTCTGCTCAGATACAAGGTGAGCGGGTACAAGATCACAGATTTCTGGGACTGGGTCTCAGACACACACAGACCGTCAGGAGGCGTTCATTCTTTAGTTATCAAATAGTTATTGAGCACCTGCTACATGCTGGATGCTGCTTTAGACAGCAGTGGCCACAACAGCCAAGAATCCCTACGTTCCAGTGCGGGGAGGGGCAGATGACGAACAAGTGAGTAAAACGCATACTGTGTCAGAGGATAAGCGCTAGAGAGAAAATAAAGCAGGAAGGTGGGGGAGTGCTTGCAGTCTTAAATAGGGCGGCCAGAGAAGGTCTTTCCAAGGGAGACATTTGAACAAAGAGCTGAAGGCGCTAAAGGAGTGAGATTTGAGGATCTGGGGGGAGAGAAATCCAGGCAAAGAGAAAGGGTAGGGAATGTGGGAAGCTGCACGTAGCGCTTTCCTTAAATCTGCAGGTGCCGGGCCTGTACTTGCTGCACGTGTTTGCATTCATGAGTGTATTGTCTGTTTGAAAACTTCTCTCAAATTCTGAGCTTGGTGCATGGCTTTAATTTCTGCGGTAATGACTTCCTGCGCCTGGGGAGCTCTTTAATAGGTGCATTCGGAAAGTTGTAATCATTAGGCCTGGGTTGGTGTCCTATTACTACGTGGAAAAAGCAGAATTGCTTTGGCACTGATTGGATCTTGGGGTGGTGACTCTATTTTCTTGGTTTTTAATGCAGATCATTGAAAACATGTCAGGGCCCTGATCTCAAGTGTTTCTCTTAAATAGGGAGAATCATGTTTTTATATGCAGGAGGTACAGGAAGGGACTTGGGGTGGAAGGGGGTGGGCAGAAGGGCTCTTATATTTTAAATGCCAGTCAGCTGCAACCACTGGTTATCTGGAGCCTGTTCAAACTCATTTGGAGAACAGTTGAATTTTTAAAGTGCCTTTTGATTCTCTCTTTCATTTATTTTAACTGATCTGCTGGGATTAGGAGCTTGGTAGGGGAACACCAGAATGCTTGCCAAAATGTGTGAATAATTAGAGCTCTGATGATGTGTGCCAGATAGAAGGGGAGTATTCACACTTCTGATTAGATTCAGCTAAATGCAGTTGTAAATCACTGCCGCCCCAGTCACGGAGCCCCGTCAGGAGTTAGCAGGGGAGGAGGCTGGGGGGCAGTGAGGGGACGAGGGGCTGCCGCAAGGTACGGGGAGCGGCAGAGGGGGGCGAGCAGGGTGGCTCCAGTGGCAGCAGCCAGAGTGACGATAATTCTGGCATCTCTCTTCCCGTTCGGTTCTATCATCTCGAGTCTTGCTGGGCGCCAAGCTGGCTGCCATCTTGACAAATGTGGATAAGATGAGTCGCTGTTCTCTGGACACAGTCTCAAGGGAGGTGAATGAACAACTGTTGAGCTGTGTGATGAGTGTGTCAGAAGGACAGACACCAGACCGAGAGACCCCGGGGGAGGAATGGGGTCTGCAGAAGGGAAAGGGGCAGAGAGAGTTGTATTTCCTTCTCAGACAAAAGGTGAAGCTTCAGAGAGCTCAGCAAGGTGAGTTAGTGGTTAGAGGAACTCCAAGCTAAGGGAACAGCATGTGCAAAGGCACAGATGTAAAGGGGCCTCTCTTAGTCTTGGCATGACGTCCATTGTGGCTGGAGGCGGGGAACAGGACAGGGCAGGAGGATGGGCATTGAGACTTGCAAAGTAGATTGGGCTAGACTCTGAAGGGGCTTTAGTGCTCATTTAGAAAGCTCCTTTTCAAACTGCAAATCACTCCAGACGTCCTGATTCAGCCCTGACAAAGGGTCGGTGTCCCACCCCAGTGAGAGAACCCGCTTTAGTCACAGTCATTGATGGGAATGTGTTGGTCTTCTTTACGGACATTAGGGCAGGAGAAAGAAATACAGGGAATCACCACTCTCACCAGTGGGGAGCCTTTGGAGGTTAGTAAGGGGAAGAATGAAACAGAAGGTGGTTAACTTAGGAAGGTAGCCGGCAGAAGCTGTGGTGTAGAATTATCAGTTTGTGGGGTGAGCCTGGATTGGATGTAGATGGGAGGTTATGGCCAAGGTCTGAACAAAGATGATGGCAGAAGGAATCCACTTCAAGAGAGATTTCAGGGTGGAATCAAATAGGGCCTGTTGAGGACTCCAGCTGCGTGCTGGGTTCCTTGGCTGAATGGAACTGAATGGGGCCCTTTCAGAACCCTTGCGGTGGTCCTAGTTGTACACTAATCTTCCCTGATTAGTATGGAGCGCAATAGCCAAAGACACAGCGTCCTGCAAAAAGTAGACAGTGAGTGTATGTTTTAAAGACTGGCCCGAGGTCTGGAAGCCTGGCGGTTTCCTAATCACATCCACACTCTTTCTCCCTCTGCTACACCACTCTTATGCTGCCCACTGCCCCATGTTGCTAAAGGGTAGTGGTGGTCTTTGAAAAGATCCTACTCATCTCTCACTCCGGAAGCACATCACAGCCCCATAAGATGCTGTCTCTGGTCCCTCTCTCCATCCTGTTCTTGGAAGGGTGGCTCACTTTCTCTGTCTTGATAATGTAACAAGATGCTCTGAAATGAACTAGCAGCTTGAGGTGGGCGTAAAAGCCCAGGAAAAGGAATGCAGGGGAAATGCGACAGAATGGCATGAAACCCAAAGCAAATGGTAAAAATGAGCAACACATGGCGAATGTGGAACAGAGAGAAAAGCATAAAAATCACAACCACATCTGACATCTCTTGAAATGGCGAGAAACAGAGGAAACAACACATGTGGTTCTCTTCAAGTCAGAAAGATTCCTCTTCACCATTCCATGATGGTGTGAAGGAGACCCTTTTGGAAGACTTGAGCCCTTTTCAAGTGGTTCTACCAGGGCTTTTATTTCTTCCTCTTTGGCCAGTAAGTTCAGACACTCAGAGAAACGCTTAGCCTTTTGCACCTTTCCCAGGCACAGAATAATAGACTAAATCGATGCTTTCCAAAGTCCGTGTCAAAGAAAATAATTTGAGATGCGAGGAGAGAAAATCTAGAACTACTTATTTTTATCTTACTCTTTTAGATTTATTTATCATGTGTATGTTTTAGAAATAGTAGAGTGTTGTATGGTTACAGTGTATAAATAAGTGAAAATACGTTGGCAGGGTTAAGTGATTGGTTTTTCTGTTTGTTGCCCCTTTTGGGGGGCACATGATCAATGTGCAAACCATCAGGGTAGTTACCAGGGTTACTAGTTGGGGTTGGGGACAAGAAGAATGCTCTAGAATTATGTGTTTCCTTATAGAAACAGGCGAGTTACCTGGATGGTCTGTTTCCTTCGAGCCTACGGGATAGCCTGTCAGGTCCTCTTAGAGCCTCAAATGCTCCAAATCTGTAGTCAGAACCCAGAGAAAAGGAAGTTCCCCAAGAATCCTTTGGACAAGAGATGGCCACGTTTATTTAGCCTGTGATCAGTTGCAGAGCTGCCCTCACAGGTGGCGAAACACGGTCAGAAGTCACCCTCAGGGACCCTCACCCTCATAGGCCTGACTCCTTCACTGCCCTTTCCCCAATGTTGCTGTCACTGTTGGGGGTGCAGGGTGTTTGTGCCGGGTTGTCTCACCCCCCAGCACCCTCCTCCAGGCCACGGTGTGCAAGGGTGCTGCGGTGATGTGAGCCTTGCCCGTGACAGCGCTCCCCACACCAAGAGAGCCATAAAAATGACACATAATCGCTACAGCCAGACTAGAGCCAGGAGCACTGTGCCCCGCTTGGGTGCTTTTTACCTTTCTTGCAGCCATCAGCTTTTCTTTCCTCTTTTTCCAGACTTAAACTCCAGCCCAGCTCAGCCTCAGAAATCCCATTAGTGTTGGAGAAGCAGATGGCACAGGGGCGCCCTTCACTTGGGTTGTCAGCCGTGTCTCCACAGCTCAGGGACTCACCCTCCCACCCCACCACCCAGGCTCTGTCTCTGGGGAGTATCCTCCCCATTCCTTCCTCATCTGCTAGACCTCTACCCCTAGGCAGCCTGTTCCTAAACGATGCATCTCTTGTAGAGATGTGCTCTGGTGAGAACAGAAAGCCTCTCCTCACCTCGCTGCAGGCAGCTGTGCAGCAGGACCCTCACCTCCAGCTGCGAGCGCTTCTCGTCAGTAGCACATGAACAGCCTCGGGCTCCCTTTCTCCCGGTTTCCTCTCCAGCCGTGTTTATCACACAGCTCCATCTTAACGGTGATCTTTCTAGATGTTAGACACAGATAGAGCTCTTGTGTAAGAACACACCATCAGCAACAAATGGAAGATATTACGCGTTCAGGTCGTCAGTTGCCCCATTTCTGTCTTACTGAAATAGGAGATGGACCACATCTGTTTGAAATCAGTGGAGTGAAATAATAGCTGGTGAGTAGAGTCCTGAAGGAAGTGGGCCATGATGGCATCCAGGGTCTTCTTCTATTGGAAGGACTTTGCCCACAGCTCCCAGTGGGGCTTATAGAACTCGGGCTCTCAAGAATGTTTTGTGTCTCCTGCAGAAAAGTAGTGATGGAAGCTGTTCACGTAAAGAGGTCACTACTCTCAAAGAGCTTGGTTTAGAGGAGTCAGATGACGTGTGGTAGGAAGGGCCCATCACCCCTCGTGCTGAGTGCTCAACCTCTTACCAGTTGTGAGCTTTTGGGAGGTTCCCTTTCAGGTAAAGCACTGATAGCACGTATCTCAGGGATGGCATGGTCTTGTTCTTTTTTTTCTTGCTTTTTAAAAAAATTTTTATTGGAGTATAGTTGATTTACAATGTTAGTTTCTGCTGTACAGCAAAGTGAATCAGTTATACATATACATATATCCACTCTTTTTTAGATTCTTTTCCCATATAGGTGATTACAGAGTATTGAGTAGAGTTCCCTGTGCTATACGGCAGGCCCTTATTAGTTATCTATTTTATATATAGTAGTGTGTATACGTCAGTACCAATTTATCCCTCCCCCCCACCCCGCTTTCCCCCCGGTGACCATAAGTTTCTTTTCTACATCTGTAACTCTATTTCTGTTTTGTAAATAAGTTCATTTGTAGGATTTTTTTTTTTTTTTTTTGCGGTACGCGGGCCTCTCACTGCTGTGGCCTCTCCCGCTGCGGAGCACAGGCTCCGGACGCGCAGGCTCAGCGGCCATGGCTCACGGGCCCAGCCGCTCCACGGCATGTGGGATCCTCCCGGACCGGGGCATGAACCCGTGTCCCCTGCATTGGCAGGCGGACTCTCAACCACTGCACCACCAGGGAAGCCCTGTAGCATTTTTTTAGATTCCACATTCAAGCGATGTCATATGATATCTGTCTTTCTCTGTCTGACTTACTTCACTCAGTATGACAATCTCTAGGTCCATCCATGTTGCTGCAAATGGCATTATTTTGTTCTTTTTTATGGCTGAGATATTCCATTGTATACATGTACCACATCTTCTTTATCTACTCTCTGTCAGTGGACATTTAGGTTGCTTCCATGTCCTGGCTATTGTAAATAGAGCTGCAATGAACATTGTGGTACATGACTCTTTTTGCATTATGGTTTTCTCAGGGTATATGCCCAGTAGTGGGATTGCTGGGTCATATGGTAGTTCTGTTTTTAGTTTTTTAAGGAACCTCCATACTGTTCTCCATAGTGGCTGTATCAATTTACATTCCCACCAACAGTGCAGGAGTGTTCCCTTTTCTCCACACCCTCTCCAGCATTTATTGTTTGTAGATTCTCTGATGATGGCCATTCTGACCGGTATGAAGTGATACCTCATTGTAGTTTTGATTTGCATTTCTCTAATAATTAGTGATGTTGAACACCTTTTCATATGCTTTTTGGCTATTGGCATGGTCTTGTTCTGAAGTGGATGTGTTTTGTGAGTGAAGGATTCAGGAAACAGCCAAGGAAGATGTAATCTTTTCTCAAGATCCTCTGTACTCTCCATCCTTTGTCAGCGAGGGAGTTACTGGCATGGGTGGGGCCATCCCCACACGTCACAAGACACTTAGCAACTCTGCTCTGCTCGTTAAATGCCAGGAGCTCTCGCCGTCACCCTGACACCTGAAACACGGCTCCCACATTTCCAAATCCTCCCTGAGGAGAGGTGAGGGAAGAGGGTGAGCCCAGGGGACAGAGGAGCAGCCTTCTTTCTGTAGACTGGGGGCAGCCAACCCATTATTTCACTCAGAATCCTGACTAAATTGTCCAACACATTTTTTTTAATTAATTAATTTATTTATTTAGTTTTGGCTGCATTGGGTCTTTGTTGCTGCACGTGGCTTTCTCTAGTTGTGGCGAGCGGGGGCTACTCTTCGTTGTGGTGCACTGGCTTCTCACTGCGGTGGCTTCTCTTGTTGCGGGACATGGGCTCTAGGTGCGCGGGCTTCAGTAGTTGTGGCTCACAGGCTCAGTAGTTGTGGCTCACAGGCTTCGTTGCTCCGCGGCATGTGGGATCTTCCCAGACCAGGGATTGAGCCCGTGTTCCCTGCATTGGCAGGCGGATTCTTAACCACTGCGCCACCAGGGAAGTCCCGGTTCAATACATTTTGGAAAGAGAAGAAACGTTGGTCCCCAAAGGAGGCGCCTGACCCTGGTCCAGTACGTTGTCACGTGTTAACCCAACTACACCAGCCATTTATGCATCTGTTTGTGTCACCAAATAGTAACAGTGCAGTGAGACTTATATGTTTTAGGTCTGGAACTAGATTTACAAGTCAGCAAACTGTAGTGCGAGCCTGTGTGTTTATGATGATCCATGTGTGGGACACAGACAGTTTGAAAATTGGCCCAAATGCAGAGAACATTTTCACTACCAACAAAGAATTACTTTTTAAGAACACATTTCTTTTTTTAAAAAATTTTACACCGACCATCTCCCCTTTGCTAAACAATCGAGATTGCTTGTTTGTTGAACTTAGTTGGCAATGACTTTATAATGAAAACAAAACCTATTTTGAAATTTTCAGTCTGAGATTTTCATTAATTTGAGGTCATGAATTTTCTTTTGAATTGTCAATCCCAATCTCCCAGTTCATCCCATCACCACCACCACCCACCCCCCTGCCACTTTCCCCCCTTGGTGTCCATACGTTTGTTCTCTACATCTGTGTCTCTATTTCTGCCCTGCAAACCTGTTCATCTGTACCATTTTTCTAGGTTCCACATGTATGCGTTAATATACGACATTTGTTTTTCTCTTTCTGACGAGAAGTCATGAATTTTAAGCTCTGTTATAAAAATCTTTTAATGCTTTCCTCTGTATTTAGACATTTTCTCATCTGCCCCTTTGCATGTTGCTGTACGGAGGTTGAGTACATAGATTTGTCGTCAATTAAATATTAAAGCTTTATAGACTGTTTTTATTTCCTTCGATTTGTTCTCCCTCTTCCAGCACCTAATAGCCTCATGCACAGGCTTTAAAGGGAGGCAAGTTTAGAGAATTTTAATGCAGAGAGTTTACGGGAATGGGGCGAGTGGAGCTGCACTGACCGCGTATCACACCTTTGCCACACAATCGCAGGCTTCTGTTGAAACTATTCTGGAAGATATCTATTCTCCCCAGAAGCTGTCCTGCATTGTCAGTGAAAAGGTATTAGGTGCAGGTGTCAAACATGACTAATGAGGCATGAGGAGTCGACAGCAAAATAACAGAGATTAGAGGTACAGGGGACTTGTGACTGAAGTGTGAATAGCAGTGTAGATGTGTGACTGACACAGAAAAGAGGGAGACAGCCTCGGAGGAGCAGTGCCTATCACGTTTGTGCGAAGGACGGGCAATTTCAATTATTGGGTTGATATCTCCTCATACGCTGTGGCGGGTGAGAAAAAAAAAATCTCAATTGTTTTTTCTCTTTAAACCATCATTTAAAGAGAAACCATCATTTAAAGAGTTGCTTCCTGCAACTGTTCAGGCTTGGCAACAAAATTCCCCAAGTCTTCTAAGACAAGCCAGAGTCATCTTTTGCTGTTCTTCAGATTCACACAACTTGTTTTATTGTCAGAAAGGACGGGACGTGTTTTGCTCATTAACTTTCCTTGTCATCAGAACATCATGGTAGTAGTGCTGTGTCCACGGGTGTACACTTCCCTCCAAGCTAATCAGGTTGTATACATTAATTGCGCACAGCTTCACGTGTGAAAGAGAGACAGTGCAGTGCTCTCCTACTCAGGGGCCCACAAGGGCTCTGACTGGTGTATTGTAAATGGAGGAGACCAAGAAAACAAATCAAGAACAGTACCTTTAGGTGTGTCAAAGGCTACACCTGAGTAGAGCGACACACTGCAGCAGTTGGGAGATTCCAAGGGAGCTACCAGGGCCCGAGGCTCAAACTCCAGTGAATCATGTGACTAAGGGGCGTTTTTGTTTTTTTTTTTCTCTCTCTCTAGTGGCTCTGCAGAGCCTGACTCTGGGCCTTCACCCTGTCGGTGCGCACTGAGTGACAATCATTGTATTTTTATTTGTTCATTAGCCTCAGGCGAGACTACCAAAGAGATGAATTTTAAGAACTGCCTTGTTGGATAAGAAGCAGGCGTCTAGGCAAGAAGGAAGAGAGAAGCAGAAGCAAAATGAAACCAGGTGGGGGATGCTTTCCTCCCCCGGTCCTTTTGCCAGTTCTCCCAGAGCAGATACGGAGATGAAGTTAACGTGAAGAATGTTGATCCTCTTAAAAGCGGCTCCAAACGATAGACCCAGGACAGGTTTCTAAACAGCTGTGATTCAGATTAGAGGCAGGGACTTGACGTATTGCCCCCATTAGAAAGTGTCCTAGTGGAAAGGGCCTGCACTTCTCTGGGTCCCATCTGAATTAAACAATTGGAGTATTTTAAATCAAGGGTCATAAGTGTCAACAAGATGAAGAGCTTTGCCTCTTGATTAAAAGAGGCCTGTAAGTTACTTAGGAAGTTCTTGCTGGCACGAGCTGCACCGTGGTGGCTTTTCTGAAGCACTGTTTGTGTTTATGGGGTTTTTTTTTAACTTGATTGAAGTATAGTTGATTTACAATGTTGTGTTTAATTTCTGCTGTATGAAGCATCACGACACCCAGGGTAAGTCCAGCTGTTGTCCCGAGGAGAGATCAGGAACCTGAGACTAAAAATGCAGCTGGAGAATTTAAATCACACACTCTTGGGGAGAATTGAACCCACGGACCATGGGGTTTGGGAGCAGCAGTGCCTCTCAGATTTCTCTGCCAAATTATCCCCATGGCGGGGATCACATCACATCATCCCGAGCAGGCTGGGATGGGAACCCAAGTGGTCCACTTGCATTTCCACGTTTGTGTTTGCCTCAGTGTCAGTAATGTCTCAGTTACCTATCAGGTTAATTACCAGCCTCTCCTTCCCAGTCTTAAAGTCACACTCCAGGACCAGACACTGTCCCTGAAATTGGTGTCCCTCCAGGCATAGCGCCTTGCACCCAGTTTGAGAAGCACCGGTACAGCAGGCGCCCCCAGAGCCCCACGTGCAGTCTCGCATCCAGCAGCGTCCCTTGAGTGTCCTTTCACCCCTGGGCCTGAAGATAATGCTGACGTCACAGTCCTAGCGGAAGGCTGCAGACTTTCCAAGAATAAAAGAACAGGAGGGGGTGCGCGGGGGGAGAGCAGAGCCTCAGCAGCAGTAGTGAGGGCGACAGCGTCTGGAGCAAGAGGCAGCAGATGTCTCTAGGTAGATGCCCTTATGGCAACTCTTCTGGAGAGAGAGGAAGATCCCAGTAATAATAACAGGGTTACAACAAATGAAAATTGGAAAATAAACAGATGGAACATGCCTCATAGTTTAGCTTTTATCATCAGTAATTCTGAATCTGCAAGTGAATA
Source organism: Monodon monoceros (assembly GCF_005190385.1). NCBI lineage: Eukaryota > Metazoa > Chordata > Mammalia > Artiodactyla > Monodontidae > Monodon > Monodon monoceros. The sequence goes on along the minus strand of NW_021703769.1, from coordinate 73,916,181 downwards.
TGGCTAACTGTAGTTGAAACCATCTGCCTTTCACTTTAAGATCCTGTGTGGAATCCTGTTCTCCACCCAGGGGAGAGTGGGGGGAGGCGGGAGAGGGAGGAAGAGGGGGAGAGAGTCATTATTCTCAGATGTCCTGTCAAAACAAACATGGGATCGCACCTCGTGGAAAGGTCAAGTGCAGATGGACACCATCCATCTCTGGAGACTGAAGTCAGCAGACGTCACCCACTCTGCTCTTTCCGGGCTCGGGAGGACCCCTTCTGGCTGCCCTTCTGATTTCATGTGTAAGCACCTTAAAGGCAGGCTCCCTGTTTCTTCTCACAGTCTGGGATGGGCATCCGGTGTTTAATCTATACGGGGAGGATTAACTCAACTCAATGCATGGTGCTCCCAGACCCTGCTGCATTCCTCTCTGTCTTTCAAGTATTTTGGAGGCTTAGCTGTGGTCCTGAACTGTGCTGTGGGTATGGAATGCCACGAGAGGATGGGAAAGAGATCTTCCTGCCACAGGGAGTTAGAATCTGGTGAAACTGGAATCTCCAAGACAGGAGGCTGCCAATTCCGGGTGATTACCAGCCCAAATCAAACTTTGTCTTAATCACCCACTTTTTGAAAATTAGCTTTTTATTCAGAAGGCAGTTATTATCACAGCCTTCAGGAAATACATTTAAATGGCAGGTCACCCACAAACTCAACTTTAGCCTGTTTTACCTCACGTGCCCCCTTTCCCTAGACTAACCTGAGAAGCAGAATGAAGCTTTTATCACTTAGTAAATTGTTTCATCAAGAATACTGTATGTGGGCTTCCCTGGTGGCGCAGTGGTTGGGAGTCCGCCTGCCGATGCAGGGGACGCGGGTTCGTGCCCCGGTCCGGGAAGATCCCACATGCCGCGGAGCGGCTGGGCCCGTGAGCCGTGGCCGCTGAGCCTGCGCGTCCGGAGCCTGTGCTCCGCAACGGGAGAGGCCACAACGGTGAGAGGCCCGCGTACCGCAAAAAAAAACTAAAAAAACCAACCAAAAATATCTAAGGGGGGTTTCTGAGAAGTATGTGTGTGTTTGCACATGGGCCCGTGTGTCCACAAATACCAAGGTATTCCAAAAACTTTTAATTTTTTAAGTGTCGACTACTGTTTGTTCATACCCCAGAGGTGTTAACAAGCAGTGGATTGCTGGTGACAATCACACCGTCTCCAGCATTGCAGCAGAAGGCTTGATTGAATCGAAGGGCCGTCATTTATTATTCTGTTGTGCAGTTCCAGGGGGGTAGCTAACTGATCAAGCTTTGACTCCTGGGAGCAGAGGGCTTTTTTGTTGTTGTTGTTATGTCTAAATCCTCAATACAAATTGCAGTATTTCTGGGCTCCCAGCGGGACCCATTAGAGCCTGTGGGGCATTAACGATCATTAATAGTGCTGTCAGAGAGAAAGGGGATGGGGGGAGGGAAGGCAAGAAAGGGAGGAAGACGGGAGGGAGAGGACGGGGGTGCAGAAGAGTAGCCAGGGAGTTGTGTAGCTTTTGCAGAAATGGAAAATTAATACATCTGCTTTGTTCATAGTACCCAATGTTTGATGTGTGTTAGCAGGCATCTTTAATTAGGTAGGTTAGTACCAGCCAAGTATTTACTTCCCTGTATTGAAATCCTTCCTGTGGCCCAAATCCCACTTGCCCTTCCTCATCCTTTTCCCTACCTCCCCCATGTCTTCCTCTCCCCAAGTCAGCCTTAAATCTCCAACTCCAAAAATGAAACAGAAGGGGACTGAGGAGTGGGGAGAGTGATTCCCTTCAAAACAGCGTGTGCGTGCGCACAGGGGCACGCGGACACACACACACACACACACACACACGTTACAGCTGTAATTTACTACCTCGCCTGTGATATCCCATTAACTGTGATTCCTTTTAAAGTGTTTAAATGTATAGTAATCAGGTAGAAATGTTTTAATCACTTACTAACAAGCTTACTTACCAGGGCTGTGAAGAGAGGCTTAGGTATTAATTAGGATAACATGCTAATGTTTGCATTTTAGGTCTGCTACTATTGTGAGCCAGAGGACCCTGACCTGGGGTCCTGTTCAGAACTAAAGCCTTTTTCAAGAATCTTCCTTCTCTCACAACCCCATGTCTATACCAGGCTGACTCACGTTTGCTTCCTTAAGGTTGTACGTTTTCCTCCTCTCTCTTCATTTTCCCTTTGAATCTCAGATTCTTGAATTCTAATCTTCTGTCATATTCCCAAACCACAGAGAGGAATTTTTCTGAACTAATAATAGGTATGCATTACGTGTCCCTTCCTTTCTTCACCCCAGCACTGCATGCCCGTGAAGCACCAAACACTGTACTTGACACAGGGACTGCAGTGGAGAGAAGGAAAACCAGGGCATTCTTCCTGCCCTCGTGGAGTTTCTGCTGTGGCGGGAGAGGAATCCCAGAGTCGTGTAGAGTCACAGCAGTGGTGCACAGCAGAGACGCAGGGGCTATGAGGAACTGTGAGGCACTCTGACCCAGGGAAGGTTGGGGGAGATTCCCTACAGAAGCTCCAGGTGAGCGGGGTAAAGGGAAAGCGGGTTAGCAGTTACTTTGTTCCAGATACCATGCTCTGTGAGCTGTTTTTCCATGAACGAATTCAGCTGCTCCTCACACCAAGCCGAGAGCATAAGAAGGATTCTCCAGTTTACAGGTGAGGACACTAAGGTTTAGAGGAAATGAGCTGCCTGTCGTAGCCAGTGTAAAATCCCACAGCACAGCTCCTGGCTAAGTGACCCCGGGGGCTGAGAGCTTGACCCTTGGAAGGTAACTATTCCGTTTGATCTTTTTCACCTCTTTTGGCATCTTTGAGCCCAGATAAGCCAGGCCCTTTAGCCCTCACGCAGGCTTCAGAGTGGTGTGTGTGCTGCACCCATGGCAGGGACAAACACCTGGCTTGCTGGGGCTTCCCAAGTTAGGCAAGACAGATACCAGAGAAGTGAGTAGGACCCTCAGCCCATGGTCTCCAGTGTGGAAGAAATACTACATTTCTTTGCCTCCTTAAATTTTCTGCTGGCGACAGCACTCCTGAAGGGAACTTGAACTTGAGTAACTCCTGGTGCTACATTTATCCTCAGAGTTGTGTCCGGGGCCAGTGTCCTACCACTTGCCAAAGGATTTTGAAGTCTGGAAGTCCTCTGTGCTCTGTGTCCCCCAGCTCACTATCAAGACACTGCTCACCCCAATCTGGGAGCCGGGGATGGCTTTTATTCCTAGGGTCTTGCTTCCTCCTGTGGGCTGCCCCCTAAAAAGGGCCTGAGTCCCTGGTGCTCTGAAAACAGCCCTCTCCATCCCAGGTGAATCTTTTCTAGACTTAGTGAAGCCCCTCCCCATCCCTCAGGCACTAGCATTCTGACCTCACGCTTGATCTTCCGTGTTCAAATCGAGTTTGGTGGCCTTTAAACTCAGTGCCACAATTATTAGCAATGAAAGAATCCTAGCTTCCTTTTCCTCTAGAATAAAGTGTGGGGAAACACTTTCATTCCTTGTTTCCAGTAACACAGTGGTTCTCAAAGTGTGGTCCAGGTATTCAGGGGGCAGGAATCCTTAAGACCCTTTCAGGAATTCCACAAGGCCCAAACTACTTTCGTTGTAATATGGCGTTATTTGCCTTTTGCACCTACCCTCATCCTCTCACACGTAGAGACATTCTCTTTTCACGTACAGTAGAGTTTTCCAGACACGTGATTGAAACAAATTGAATGCAAAAGCAGATGTGAGAATCCAGGTGTCTTCTACTAAAACAGACATAAGATTTGCAAAAATGTAAAATAATGCTACTCTTTTCACTAATTTTTTTATTCTGGAAAATATAGTTATTTTTAATAAAAATATTATTTTTATTAAAATATGTTTTTGTTAAAGGGTGATAGGTTTGTTATTTTTTAATGAATTAATAGACATTTTACAATCTTTTCAGTTTTAATTTTTAATAAGATACCTATCAGTAGCTATAACACACATAAACAGTAGCTTTTTAGAAGCCCTCAAAAAAGAGTGTAAAGGGGTCCTGAGGCCAAAACACAGAAAGGGAAGAAAAACCAAAACCGTCAAATTTCTGTATAAAACCAGCCTTGCCACATTGACAATTTCCAATTTGGATTGTGTCATCCAACGAGAGGAGGAGTTATTTGGACACTTTTGCCTTCTTCCTTTTTTCTTCTTCAAATCTGAAGAGTCCATCAGAAAATAGCCCCCTAAACCCAGGTAATCACACACCCCAGTTTCCCCGGCACAGTCCCAGCTCGTGTGTGTCTTTTGTGCCAGCATAATAAGAGGCTCCCCCTTTGACTCTCAAAGGTGTCCCAGTTTGGTTGATAAATTATAGGCCAGCCTACCTGAACCCCCCTCAACTTCATGAGCTTATAAATGACAAAGTAACATACCAATCTTTCTGTAATTCAGAGAGTTAAGAAGGAGCTCCATTTGGATCGATTGGCAGGATGTGGCGGGCGGCGTGTGCTTCTGTGTGACCTTCCTCCTCCAGCCCTGAGTGTGGGGCTCCATGGTCTTCTCAGCTGGCCGCTGGGCAGTCAGGTCTTCCCCTTCAAGGTAGCGGTGAAACAGTGGGCCACGTGCTCAGAGAGCTCGTCAGCAGCTAGCAGTTCAGATGACCCACATATCCATTTGATATTGGCGACACAGAGGCGTTGGCAGGGCTTTTTCTGGACATTGCTAAGCCTGCTGAGTCTAAGATTTCAAATGCTGTTTTGAGCTACTTGATTCAGAGGTGAAGCCAGACCACTTGGAGAGAAGTGTGAAATTCTTTGGAGTTCTTCAACTCACTTGTGACTCTATAAAAATTACCCAGGGCTCAGAAGCAAGGAAGCAGGCGACGACGATGCTTCAAATGGCCCTCCTGCCTCCATGGCCCCTTGCAGATCAGGGGCTGAAGCAGCCCACGAAAAGCCTTCTTTCCTTCCCCCTCCTCAGTGGGAAAATGTCCATTGCTTCTCATAATGTTAGCTGCCAAGATTTGGGGTGTACTTGAAATGCACCCCCCCAACAGAAGGCCGAGATCTTTGTTAAACAGGAAACTTCTGTCTCTCAGGTTCTGGGCCCAGGAGCACGGAAATTGGAATTCTTTTTAATTGACCATATGGTTAGTTCTGTGGCTTTGTGAAGCTATAAATCAGTGGAGGTGTAACCCAGCACAAATGTCACCAGAGGAAATAATTTCCTTTGGCTTTTTCCTCTTGTTACTTTCCAAAACTCACTTTTTTAAAAAAAATTTAACCCATGCAGCTTTTGCTATATTATAGACATCGGTGGGAGGTAAGGGAGGCCACACAGTCTTGGACAAGTGAGCAGGGATCTATCAGGTGGATCCAACAGTTTCAGCCACATTCTGAGAGCTCGCAATTTGGCTTTTGCTGGTGCCAGCAATTACAGAAGAGGCCTACTCAGCTTTAAGCACTCAAGTGTTGATGGACAAAGTGCTAGTTTAACAGATCTGTGTAATGGGGAACAGGTGAATAAATACAGAATTAGTGCGCCCTTCACAGTAACAGCCTTATTATCACATGTTATGTGGGGTTTTTGCCTCCATTTGACAACTTGGGTCGTATAAAAAATATTAAGTAACGCAACATGGAGGAAACCCTTCATAACAAAGAATTGAAACAATTAATCAAGATTTATAAAATCTCTGGGCGGCTGTGATCTGTCAACCAAAGTGGCTATTTCTGATCAGGTCCACAGCCTCCTAAATGAATAAATGGAGAAACAGCCCCAGAAGCCACAGCCTCCACAAGAGGCACAATTGTTCTCCATAACTGGAGACAGCAAAAGCCTGGGTACAAGGAGCATTCCATTATGAGAAGGAGGATGGAATAAAGGGACAGTTTTGAGTCTGCCCAGCCTGGAAGGCATGTTATTTATCCTCCCACCCTCAGCACGATGCCCACACCCAAAGCCAACCACACTGGTGAAGCTTACTCCGCTTGTAAATGGTTGCTGTAATCCACCTTTTGCTTTTAGGGGAGTGTTTTAGTCCTGGCCTAACGCCCTTATTAAAAGGAAGCACTATTGAGGAAGAGGTCCTCTACTTTTCCTTTGAATCGCCCTACAATGTATGGATTTGTTTTACAATTTTTAAACTATATAAATCATGTGCTCCACACATATCCTTTTGAAAGTTGCTTTCTTAGCAACACATTATGTTTTACGTGTTTATCTATTTTAAGTAGAGCTCCAGTTTATTTTAACTGCTGTATATTATTTCATGATATGGATAAACCCTGCTTTATTAATCCTCCTGTTGGTGGATATTTAGAGTGTCTCCCATTTTTAGTAGTATGAAGAATTCTGTAATGAAGCAGGTTTCTATATATCAGGGATCGGATGGGCAGGGTCCCAAGGTGTGGGCAGCTTGACCTGACTGCTTACTGCTAGTTGCTGTCTACAGCGGTTGAATCTGTTTCCACATCCTGAAAGCGGGTGAGAGTTCCCTTTGTCCGCGTGTTGCGCAACAATTTACTCTCAGTAGACATTTGAATATTTGCCTGATGGGTATAAACTCCTGTCTCACTATTACTATAATTTGGATTTCCCCAGTTACTAGTGAAATTGAGCATCTTTTTACGTATCTATAGGCTATTCAACATATTGATGTACTTTGCCTATTTTGTAAACCAGTTTGCTTGAATTTTTTTTTTTTTTGTCCTTTAGAGTTTTTTGTATAATCTGGGTAGAATTTTTTTTTCAGTTACGTACTTTGTAACTGTTCATTGTTTCCTTTATTCTTTTTGTAGAGTAGCAGAAGATGTAGGCAAATAAGTAAGTTGGAAGCTGTAAGGTAAAGAGTCTTGTAGGTGATGCTCCAGAGCTGAGAATCCCTCCTGTAGGCAGTGGGGAGCCATTAAGGGTTATCAGAATGAGTATAATGGTCAGATTCCCTTTAGGAAGCAAAGTATAGCAGCAGAACAAAGTATGGATTAAGGAGAGGAGAGACTAAAGAAAGTGATGCCAATTAAGAGGCTTTTTGCAAGAATCCAGGGGAAAAATAATGAGGGTGTGACCCAAACCATGGCAGTGCCTCCTAGGAGGATTTCCAAGGATTCCTGGGAATCATTTGGGAATTGGAATGGAGGGCAGTGGTGAGACTTCAGAGGAGCGCTTCCATCCACCGTCTCCTCTTGATTCACAGAGTTGCTTTCAAGTCTTGCCTTAGTGAGGGTGGTTTCCAAAAGACTTGGCCACCAAAGTCTACTCACTGGCTTAGAAATCTGTGGGTCCTTGATGTCCAGTTAGATTTCCCTCATCCCAGCAGGACAGTCTGCCCAGAATTGACAGATCTTAATTCTCCCCTTGGCCCTCAGTTGTTCCCTTCCTGCCACCTTGTCTGCCTCTCTCTGTCTCTCCCTCTCTCTCTCTTTTTTTTAAAATTTTATTTCCCATTTTAAATCTTGCAGAGTATAATACAATAAGCATTAAATCATGCAAATTGGTCTAGGTTACATTTTGAAAAATGTTAAGAGGAAACTGTTAAGAGACCAGTTTCTGACAGGCAATGCATTTTAAAGTTGAGGGATTTGAAATATTTCAGCAGTGGACCTAAAACAGCATTATAAATTAGTTCAACTTATCAGCCCTAAACAGAATTATTCATCTTCCAAAAGGGTATTTCATGGCCGCTGGGCCCAAACGATCGTTCACCTTCATTTTTGCCCTGCTCTAAGGGTAGGTCTCACTTTACTGAATTCTCCTGATTCATTACTGTGTGTTACTTTATGAATTTTTTATCAGCATTTTAATAGCTCTTTCAGATGATTGAATGTAACTGATCCTTGTAGCAGAACACTGATTGAACAGAAAGACAGTAATGTATGTCGTAGGGGTTAGCTTCAAGCCAAGCAACAGAATTTTTTACCTATAAGATATGCTTTTCTGCCTCAGTAAGAGTCTCCGCAGATAGGAGCCCCCTATTCCCCTCACACCCCTGCACCTTGCTTCTCCATCAGGACTGGGGAAGGAATCTGCCATTTTCAGTCTCAAGCTTGGCATTGTAAGCAAAGCGGGAAGAAAACCCGTGCCAGCCTAAAACACCCTCTTTTTGCCCATCGAAAGTATGAAGGTATTATGGTTTCCAGCGTTCTTAGGATGAGAGAAGGATGTTAGGCTTGCTCAGACCAGTGGGAGGAGAGTCTGTGGGAAGAGCTGAGTGTGAATCTCGGCTGTCAGTTACTTGCTGTGTCACCTTGGGCACTTCATCCCGTTGTCCTGAGTGTTTTTTCACTCCCTGTAGATCAGAATAACCCACCTTTCTCAGCTGTTGTGAGGATTAAATGAGAAATTGTATTTGAAAGTCCCGAGCAGGCCCTCAGGAAATGTTTGTTACATATAAATAATGTACATGAAAGCACTTTTAAACTTTCAAAGCACTGTACAAATATAAGTTATTAATTTATATTAATAACTCATGCCAGAGTGATACTTGAGCAACAAAGGGTAGACTTGCACTTGGGGCACTGGATGCTAAGTTGATCCTTTTGAAATCGCCATTTACTGATACAAAAATGGTCAAGTATCCGTCATTTGATATGTTTCAACCTAATAGTTTTATATCATTTAATCATATGTAACTTTTTTGTGATTAAAATGGAAAAAATTGTGGGGGATTTGTTTGGGGAGTTAAGAATTATACTGCTGTAGGAGACCTTACAGATAATTAAATACAATCCTGTCTATAGGTGAGAAAACTGAGGTCCAGGCCACATTGGTCATAAATAGTAGATTTAAGAACAAACCCAGTTTTCATTTCTGGATCCCTGGACTTAGGCACTACATCACACAGCCTTACTGAGGATGGGATTTGTTCACTGAGCAAATACATAACAGAGATCAAAAGAGAGCCTAGGTCCTCTTAAGCCTTGACTAGGACTCTTCTATATATGCCAAGCTCTGTGAAGCACCCAACGCCAGGTAATTCCCAAGAGGGCTCCCTCAGCAACTGACTGACCTAGAACGGCAACTAGAGGCAAGTCTGAATGGGTTTTCGACATTGGTACAGTGGGTTTGGTGATCAGATTAGTGGACTCCTGCCTGAATCTTAGCTCACAAATCCCAGCTACCGTCCCATGTTTGGTATCTCTTCTACCCAGGCGAGAGCCCCAGTTGGGGTTGACAGCAGTTAGTAGAGAATCTACGGGAGAAGCAACTGGAGCCCTCCCTGTATTGCTGGGTATCTTGCATAGGATCTATGTCCAGCTAAGTTAGTGATAGAAATTGCTCACTTTCCCAAGCTTTCAAAGTCATACAGAAATGGAAATAAATGAGAGTTACACATCTTATTTAGCAAGTGAAAATAGAGCCATTTGGGGAGATATTTTCTCTCTGACATGCTGATAAAATACTTGAATCACCAATACCTTTATTTGCTTCCTTGTTCATGTCAACATCTTAATGTGAAATATAATAACAGCGAACATTTAGAAATAATCTGGCAAAGCCTGAACCAAATTTATTTTCGTGTCCTTTTTTTATGCTTCAAACTAAGTCTCCAAATGTGCTTTTAAGGGTATTTTTCACAATATGTATTTTGATAGGATTGTAGGATTGAAATACAGCATTTGGGGGCAAGAAGGGTACAGAAAGAAGTTATATGAAAGTTGAATAAAGACTAGGGGGTTTTATTATTGATTTTCATAATCCTGCTAAATTATATGGTCAGAGAGGGGTAACGAAGAAGCAGCACTGTGGAGAAAGTCGTGAGCACCTCTTTTCACACATATGGTTACTGCTTAGGGACTTTTTCCCATTAGAAAAAAAGCTCCAAATACTCAAAGCCTTTACTGGCCCTGTTTGCTTTTTCTTTTCCATCAACTCCATATTTTTTCCCAACTGAAAATTCTTGGGAACCTGCAGTATCAAATAAAAAGGGTGGTATCAACTAGGTCATGGGGAACTCTGGGATTCAAAGGACATGCCTTTGGAAAGATGAAGGACAAGCTCTAATAGAGTTAAGGAACATTTTAGGTTTGTTGGTTCAACAACTCTTGGAAGAACAGGACTCATGTCTTTCTTTTTGACCAGAAGTCACACCTTTGAAAGGGAGAGCCCTTCTGAGATTTTAATCTGGTGCTGCATCGCTTTTTTTGCGGGGGTGGGGGGGCTGTGCTACGAGGCTTATAGGATCTTAGTTAGTTCCCTGGCCAGGGATCAGGGATGAAACCCAGGCCCTTGTCAGTGAAAGCTCAGAGTCCTAACCACTGGACCACCAGGGAAGTCCCTGGTGCTGCATCCTTTAAAAATATGTTGGATGGAAGGGAGAGAATGGCATGGACATATATACACTACCAAATGTTAAATAGATAGCTAGTGGGAAGCAGCCACATAGCACAGGGAGATCAGCTCGGTGCTTTGGGACCACCTAGAGGGGTGGGATAGGGAGGGTGGGAGGGAGACGCAAGAGGGAGGAGATATGGGGATATATGTATATGTATAGATGATTCACTTTGTGATACAGCAGAAACTAACACACCATTGTAAAGCAATTATACTCCAATAAAGATGTTAAAAAAAATATATATGTTGGATAGAACTGATGGTGAGCAGATGCCACAGCCTTTCTCCCCAGGCCAGCCTTGGTGCCTGAAACCAATCACTCGATCACAAGATGAATAAAAGCTATGTCTGAATGCCACTAAAACCAATTAGAATTTAATAGAGAACAGAAACACAGTGTTAACCATGGTGAACTAACTTTAATATAAGTCCCAGGGCTCAAGAGCAGGCATAATGGCTTGACAAAAACAAAACCTTTTATGGATAGCTTCACATCCCATATGCTACACCCAACAACTCACTTAGATAAGCAGTACGGAGCTTATCACTCTTTCATGGAAGGGGAGAAATTGAGACTTAGAGAGGTTGTGGCTTGCCTAAGGACACCGAAAGCTAGCGACATTGGCAGGGTTCTACTGTATCACTCCACTGACTGTGACCAGCTTTGGCCCACTTAGGTGTTCTCATGAACCGTCCATGAGGAAGGCCGAAGAAAGAGCTAGCGCAGGGATGCATTGCCAAAGGAGGCTGTCGGCTGAGTGCATTATTCTTTTAAACTTTATTGAGATGTAATTTACAGATTATAAATTTGATCCATCTTAAGTTTACAATTCAGTTCTCTTCATATAATGGATACAAACCCTTTTAAGGTACGTGATTTGCCAATATTTTCTCCAAGACTATGACTTGTCTTTTCATTTTCTTAGTGGTGTCTTTTGAAGCCCCAGTTATCAATTTTGATGAAGTCCAATGTATCAGTTTTCTTTTATGGTACATGCTTTTGTCATATCTAAGCAATCTTTGACCAATCCAAGGTCTGCTTATCCTTCTGTTTTTCCAGGCCTAGCAGATGCTAGGCGTTTGGTCAGCGAATGGATGAATGAACCTGTGTCCCTAACCTTCACCCTAGTACCTTAAATGAAGAACAAGTTCCCAGGCTCTATATTCTCTGGTTCTGAAATGAGGGTTCTTGTACGTATCACCCTCAGCTCATGTAGGCATTTATTCTGAAGGCTGATGGAGACGTGATGGCAAAGGACTATAGTATGTGAAGCGCTAAAAGGAAGAAATGTTGAAGGCAGGGCGTACATCCTGCCTTGAGATGTGAACACCTGTCACATCACCGTGACAGCCTCCTCGTGGGGGGCACTTGGCGTGCCATGTGAGACCAAACATCTCTGTAGGTCAGATCAGTGTTTCCCGAGGGGGCTGGGTCATCTGCAGCTCTGGGACGCCTACCGGGCTCTGTGGGAAATCTCTCAAAATCCTTAGACTCTAGTGTTTTGATGATGCCGATGGCTCTTTGTTCAGCTTTTTAGCTTTTCTCAAAATATATTACCTACACTCTTGACTTGGTCATACCTACGAAATACACTTTCATCTTTACCTTGTACTAGATCACTTTTTCCAGTGGGCTTTGATTAGGACATGAGAAGGCACCTATAGGCAGAGTTTGATGCCAGTGCTTTACTACGATGCAAAGAGGGGAAAAACAAAAGTTCCAGCCTTAGATCTATAGCATTTGTTATTTTAATCTTATCATTCTCCTTCTAAATGGCCCATTAGAGTAGAGATTTCTTGTTGCAGTTTGGAGTCAGATACACGTGGGTGTGATTCTGCTTTTACTAGGAATTTAATAGATTGCTTACCCTCCTAAAGCCTCAGTTTCCTCATCTGTAAAATGAGGCTAATAGTACCAAACTTACAGGGTTACTGAGAGGGTTAAGTAAAATAATGTGTGAAATCTTATTGCAGTGCTTAGATACAGAGGAACTACAAAACAATTGATAGCTTTATTATGATTATAATCATTAGCATTATTATTGCTACAGCTACAATTACTACTACCAAGAAGAGAATTGCCACGCAAGTAAGAACAACTCAGTAGGCACAGTGTTTAAATGAACAGAGATATTTAGTGCATTCTTTCCTTGTTTATACCATTACCTGGTGTCATAAAAGTTCTATGATAGGGCTTCCCTGGTGGTGCAGTGGTTGAGGGTCCGCCTGCCGATGCAGGGGACGCGGGTTCGTGACCCGGCCTGGGAGGATCCCACATGCCGCGGAGCGGCTGGGCCCGTGAGCCATGGCCGCTGAGCCTGCGCGTCCGGAGCCTGTGCTCCACGACGGGAGAAGCCACATCCCGGAGAGGCCCGCGTACCGCAAAAAAAAAAAGTTCTATGATAGTTTATTAAAAATATACATCAAATAAGTAGCAGTGAACATAGAAAAAATAGTGACCAAGAACAGAAAATAACACATATGGAAAACTTAAGGATCAATATAATTGCCACAACTGAGCTTCAGATTTGACACTGAGATTCCTGGCAGCAAAGGTCAAATTCACTATGAAATTACTCAGAAAAGGAGACCATCATTTCTTCAAGAATAAAGCTTCTTTCCTAGATAACTTTCTCACATGGGACTTTATGTAGTGAACAGTATTCCAACAATGTGTTCCTCACATGCAATAACAGGTTTTATATGACTGCTTCTTCTAGTAACTTCTTTGATAAGAGCAAATGGCATGACATTAAAATACAGTTCAGTGTCGGCAGTTCTGTGTGGGGCTAAAGTAACACGGCCCTAGTGTGAAGCTGTGAGGTGGTCAAGTTTGATCCATGGACAGAATTTAGAGTGTTTGGAAGAATGGATGAACTGCTTGTCCTTCAAATAATCTTTTGTAAATATTGCCTTTCTCACCTGGGCTTTTGATAGGAGTTGAAGAGCAGACAGTTTGAGATTGTATTCTCTGACAAGAGCCTGGTGTGTTTGTATTCTCTGTCGCTGGTCCAGGGCAGAGCCTTATGCCTTAGAAGTGCAGGTGGTGAGGTTGACACCTTATTGTGAAAATTGGACTCCCGCCCGAACGGAAGGCCATTCTACCTCTCCCTAAGAAGAGCTGTGGGAGTAGTTGCCTGCAGATCCAGACTCTTCAAGAATCAGTTCGGGGGTCTACTGTAGCACTCTTGACCAAGTTCTGGGCCTCAGATCAGTGGGTTCGAACCACTGGTTAGGGGTGGATCCAGGAGAGAGGGTGATGGGCCGACAAGTTACATCTGATTGCTGGAAAGTTCAGCCTACCGTGTCTCTTTAGCATCCTTTGAGAGATACCTACGGGTCAAGAAGCAGTCTATACTGGAAACATTACCTGTGTGGTTCCACGCAAAAGACGGTGAATCATTGCTCTAGTCTGTGTGCAGAATGTTTCCAGCCTAGGTTCTAGCTGCCCACCCTCTGCCAGCAGTAAAAACTCTGTAACTCCTTCACAAGGTTCGAAGTTACATAATTTCTTGGTAGACCCGGCAGATCAACTAGCTCCAAAATTTTCCCTTAAGAAATTAAATGAATGAATCTGCTCAGTGAAGTTATTTGAACAAGCCAATTACATGTGGAGGCAAGTCTAGTATTTCAGTTTGCTGTAGTTACTACATTCTTTCTGACCACAGATGCCAAGACCATTTATCTGTTGACACTACTTTATGTCAGGGTCTATAAGGAAGAACTGTGATGGGTAGAGAGAGAATAATAAGCAGAAAGGAACCATGGTGATGATCCAGGGCAGTCTTCGCGTTTTCCCGAGGCCTGGGAAAGTGGTGTGAAGACTTTTTCCACCATATGGCAGCTCAGGTGTGTGTACGAGGGGGGATCAGATAGAGAGTGAAAGTGGCTGTTGGGCTTCTTAGCATCCAGGGGCCACGTCAGCATCGCTAAATGTTCAGCTTGTTCCAGTCTGGGCCTGTGTGCTGTTAGCTGGTGGGAGAGCTCTGGGCTGCAAAAAGAAACGGCCTGAACCCGGAGGCCACTTCTTCCTTACACAGGGGAAGGGGGTGACCAGGATGCCCAGAAAACCCACAAGCATCAGGGCAGTACTTTGTGCGCTTGTTGTGTGAAGCCACCCAGTTTCTCGGCTTTCCAGACAGCTTCAATTCTCCTTGACCATTATCCCAGTTCATTAAATGTTAATGGGTTGTCAACATAGGAAGAGTAATCCCCTGAAGTGCCTTTAACGTGTTTTATTCTTCCTCGCAAATAAATGATTAACATCAGTAAGAACGGCTCAATAGATGGTGTCTGTGAAAGCAGGGGCTTTCTCCTGTAGTTTACAGCCCCGTGTGGGCACCTTGATAAGATCTTAAGTACAGCGGCAAAACTTTGTACCGGCTGGTCAGTGACGTAGTGGTGGGGAAGGGCCTAATGAGTGCACTGGCTTGAGGGCGAGGGCGTTTTCGTAAATCATACTGTTCTTTTCCCTCCTGGTTGGTCCTGCTTATAGAATCATAGTATCTTCAAGATGGAAAGGGCCCTGAAGTTATTTTTTCCAGCATCCCATCCTTCAGGGAATTTCTTCCACAGCTTCCCTGGCAGCTGGTCACATAGCACCTGTCCTTACTTCCGGGGGAGGGGCCTTGCCTCCCTCCTGAGGCACCACAGTTCTCCTAGTGGAAGGTTTTCCTCTTCTCCCATCCGCCTTCATGGTCCCTCCTCCTTCTCAGGACACTTAGTTGTAATCTTTCATTGATTAGGTGGCCTCCCCATAAAGACTTGAAGTTCCAGGAGGCCAGGGGTCATGTCCTCTTTTGCTCACCTTTTAGCATAGTGCCTGGCCCAGTGAAGGTGATCCGTGTTATTTGTTGAATGAATGGAGGGATGAATGCCCTTGAGTTCAGAAATGTCAAAAGAGAACTCAGCAGGAATTATATGAC
Source organism: Monodon monoceros (assembly GCF_005190385.1). Lineage (NCBI taxonomy): Eukaryota > Metazoa > Chordata > Mammalia > Artiodactyla > Monodontidae > Monodon > Monodon monoceros. The sequence continues at coordinate 73,900,948 of NW_021703769.1, read as the reverse complement.
ATGCAAATGGAAAGAGTCTTTTTTCCCAGATACCAGCTATCTGCTCACAATGACTTTAAAGTAGATAAGGAGGAAGGAATGGGGAGAAGCACCCAGGAAAAGGTTTTTGAAAGACGAGCAGTGCAAAACTAGTCAAAACCGATGGGCCAGGGAGATTATCAGTTTGAAACAGAAAGAAAAAGCACAGCGTGGGTGAAGCCTAGTGACAACCAAGATTAAAAAAATAATGTTTTTAGGACTAGGTACCATTCAGAGCATGGGAAAATCAAAATGATCGTGATTTTTTTTTAACCTAACATGGTAAATGTGAAATACCAGAAATATTGAAATTTGGTGAGACTTTAACAGATTGGAAAAGGGGTTGAAAAGTCTTCCTTGTGGAGGAAAGAGGCTTGCTTTGTGGACAAGATTCACACTGGAATAGAAATCCACAGGGCAGAGAGAGCAGCCTGGAGGAGAGTGTTCAAGTGAGGAGGTGAGGCCTTCAAGACTCCGGCGACCACAGAAGGAGCCCAGAGGCGGATTCAGGATCAGCTGGAGAGGTGGCCCCAGCCCCTGCTCACAGCGCAGCTCCTGGGGAGTCAGGTTCAGGTCCTGCTCGGACCCCCCACGCAGGGGTGGTGGGTTTGTGATGCACCACCTCTGGGTCCCCACCTGGGGACAGCAGCTCTCCTGAATCCGGTCTCAGAGAAAGACACCACAGTCACCCAGTTTTGTCGTTTCTATCCTTGGCAGGTCTCTTGACATACCTTCCTTCTGCGACCATAGCTCAGACTGTGACTTCTCTCTTGGGCATCTCTTCAGATGCACAGCCAACTCATAGGAAGGGGCCCGCCCTTGCACACCAGATCTTTGCTCACTGTTGCCGAAAGCCTCCACAATGTCTGCCCATATCTTCTTGGGGTGTCCTTTCAGACCTTTGCCCCCTTCTTACCAGTCACATTCTACACAGCTTCCAAGCCTGCTTCTATTCCATCTCACTTCAAAGCTGTCTCCGCGACTGCTCACCCGTCTCCCGGGCCTCTTGCCCGTTGCCCTCTGCACCCCACAGGACTTAACCACTATTGTCTTTACGGGTGTTTCAAAGTTCCTGCCTTCCCCTCGTCCACTCCCCACACCCTCACCGACCACTAAGAGGTCTCAGTCATCCTTGTCACCAGTCAGCCGAGACCCCGGCCCTGGGCTCTGCATACAGGCAGTGCCCAGTCAGTATTTATTGACTTCAATGGGACGCTTCTTGCCCTTTTGATTTATCATGCCTCTCAGCATATTTTCACAGAGTATGTTTCAGATCATTCCTGGAACTGAGGTCGAGCGAGCTGAGATTCGCTCTTTGCTCCCATCTGGCTCCATTTCTCTAGCCGCCTCCTCTCCAGAAATCCATTAAGAGGACAGTGTCTCCGGTGGCCTCTGCAGATTTCTTCATGCTCTAGAATGCCGTGCACCGGGGCCAGCAGACATCAGCTCATTTTAAAACAGTTGCAGCGCACTCTGGGCTGACTAGGCACGGCCTCACGCTTGAGGCTCCTGCTCAGTGGTGGAAGCTAAAATCTCAGTCCCTCCAGCAAAATGTCATGAGCTGTCTCTCCCCTGAGCATTGGAGCTGCTCGGTGCTCTTTGGTTTGTCCGTTTGTTTGTTTGTTTTGTTTTGTTCCGTCTTCTGGTTGAACTCCCCACTCATCCCGTCAGTATTTCAAGGGCGTAGTCACTTAGCAGTAGTAACTGCTCATACTGTGTGCTCAGCAATTTTAGGCATAGGTCAACGTAATAGTTACTTTATCAAATCCTAGAAACTCCCCCCACCCTTGCATTCTTTCTCTACCTTTGCTCACCAAGAAAACAGATGGACCTCTTCATCTCGTAGCCGTAGTACAAATGCAATGAAATAAATTTCTCACTTTGCTATACCTATACCACTTCTTCCTTTGTTAAAAAGGGATGTAAAAGAGGAAAAAGAAAACCCTGGTCTGCATAAATAGCACTAAATATAAACAGTGGAAACAGGCTTCTGGGTGTTGAACTGTGTGGGAAAGTTGTTGTGGCACCTGAAGCGCCAGTATTCACGCGATACGACCGAACTTGTGACTACAGCAGTAAGTGTGTTCTCCAAGGTTTGTCTTCCTTCTGGGACAGGAGGCAGTGACGGTGACATCATTTAATCAGTGACATCTAGGTTTAGAATTGGGAGACAGACTGGGGGTCGGGGGGGAGGGGGGCCCCAGAGCTGGGTGTCCAGGCCGAGTTTTGTATTTCCCTGTTAGGAGGAATCGGACCACTCCTAACCCACCTGCTTCAGTTAGCCTTGTTCTAAGCACATAGTTTTAAATGTAGAGGATGGATAATGTAGATAGACCATTAATTCCCTAAAGAGAGCCTGAAGTTCACTTAAATTTAAGGAGCTTTCTGACTGGAATGTGAAATCGATTTCTCTATCAGGAAAGGGTAAGATGATACACTTGCCGTTGTAACTGTCCAGGGGGATAAGTTCCCAGAGCAGTGATGGGCTGCGGGTCAGGATTCCCCAACAAAGGAGAAATCCTGATGTCAGGGGGGAGGGAGAGAATGAAAATCAGCAGGAAATAGGAAGCCCTGGTCTTCACCGAGAGGAAAGGCTGGCGGGGGACCCTGGGCAGGTGCTGCCCCGAGTCTGGCACAGGGGGAGGAGATGAGAGCATGAGCCTTCCTTTGTAGCGGAAGTAAATCAATAGTAAGATGTGTTTTATAGAAGTAACCTGACACGCAAATCACTTCTGTTTCCTAAAGCCAGTGACATGTGCAGAATAAGGCCTCAATTTGGGGAGGCGAACAGGGGTCAACAGTTTGAGTGGTCTTCTAGAACGTGCCATCTAGAAGGGGAGTGTTGAGCGCCCAGACGCAAAGGGAGAGAAGGGAGAAGCAAGGGTAGGCAAAGCAAAGAGAGGAGGTAATAGCAACCAGAAAACTTCTTTCCAGATACTGTTTATTTGTCGAAAGAGTAACCTCATCCATCAACCACAGCCACGTGTAAACCCCGCCGCGCTTGCTGAAGGGGACGCGGGAGCGCTTCCGAACAGCGCTCTCCAACTAACCCTACAAAAGGGCCCAGAGCCTCTCAGACCCAACACCACACACACACAGAGACACAAGTGTCTCCTCCTCACAGGCAGACCCTTGAGTGGGAAAGCCTGGAAAACACCAGCACCGCAAACTGAACTACTTTGCAGTTCCCTCCCGATGCTGTCTTTGCCTCGCCGGAAAAGAGAATTAAAGAACCGAAGTCAGCAAGAGCAGTGTGGATGCAAATATTAAAACCTTAGAAAGTTTTTTTTAATATTCCACAGTTTACAAAGTCCCTTCACAGACAGATTTTCATTTGATTCGCACGACAGTCACGTGAGCTAGGCAGAACAGAAAGAGGTGCTCCCGTTTCACAAGTGAAGAAAGTGAGGCGGCGTTGGAGAGCCCCGCAGACCTGGCAGAGCTGTGCTGTCTCGAAGGGGGACGGCACCGAATCCTCCCCTGTCTGTGGCAAGGAGCCTCAAGACACCAGACGAGCCCCAGCCATAAAAGAAATGTCAGATCACACAGAATTCACGTAAAGGTACTTGAAAGGTGTCCTGCCTCTCATCCCAGGCTGTCCTTCTTGCTGCTGGCATATCTGCCGAATGCCACAGCTCCGGCGCCCAGAGCCCTGCCAGAGAGAACGTGCTGCCGGCCTGCGGGGTGGGGGGAGCGACTGTGAAGGGGGCGAGCCTGTGGTGGGCGGGGGACGGTGACCGGGGTTCCCAGGGGCAGTGATTAAACAGGGCTTTGTATCCATTCAGGAATGGGCTCCAGGACCTCACTTATTTTTGCTGTCCAAATAAATAAATATCAGAAAGGAGAGCCGAGGTCAGTCTAGAAAATTAGAATTTGCTTGGGAGGAAAAATACGTTCTGGAAAAGATAAACAGTAGCTTGCAGTTTCACTGTTGGAACATTTGTTACAAGGTCCTGGTATTGATCTCTTATCACCCATTTTCCACTGGGAGCCGTGATGTATTACCAGGCCGGGAAGCCCTAATGCAGGTGCATGAATCAGGGAAGGCCCTCGACAGGGTCTGCAGTGAGGCGGCATCCATCTGAGGGGCGGCAGGGTGGGAAGAGGGTGTCGCTGGCCGCAGAACTCCAAGGGGAGTTTTGGCTGTGCCGTATGCGGGTGCACATCCAGGCTGGGGAGTGTTACGGGTTTGCGAGGAGAGTGATTAAAATTGTATCAAAGAGCCTTGTGAAGCTTACGGTTCAAGTTCACGGTATGAAGTAAACAGCCTTTAACGGCCTCCTGGGAGCGTGACAGAGTCTTTGGGTGTCACGGCAGCACGGTGCCGGTGAATGTTCTGGCCATCCCAGACTAATCACCATCTGTGAGCAGGGGTCTCTGGGGATCGTCTGGTGGTTGGACAATCATGGCAGTTAGCATTTTTAATCGGCTTCTGTGCAGCGCAGGTAGAAACCTTATGCTCAAGCCTTTCTTTTTCCTTTCCCTGTAGAATTACTGACGATGAGGATAGCAGCTCAGGCAAGGGTTTGGGTTGTGCCTCTGCAAGATGCATTTTGTGGTTCTCTCCACTCCCTTTTCCCCAGCCCCCAGCCTGACCATGAAAATTAGCCAGGCCACTTACGGTCACTGCTGTCATTGCTTCTCTTTGCCACTAGCAGAAGAGACCTCAGGGGGAGCGGGGGTTGCTTCTGTGTTCAGCAAGACATGCTGTCTCTGGTCAGTTCCTTTCTCCCCTCCTTTCCCCTCTGACTACCCCCTTCATCCCCACCACCCCGACCCCTGCCCCGATGCACACTTACCATCAGGCTCTGACATCTTTTTTTCCTGTTGTTATTCTGGGGAGACACCACTTGAGGCCTACTGTCGGATGCCCTCTAGGCACCAAGGCATGAGGGAAGGTTGGTGGTACCATCCATAGAAGTAGGCAGGCTTGCAGACAGCTGGATCCTGTGATTGGAGGTTAAAGGAGATGGTATCAGTTACCTTTTGTTACATGACAAACCACCCCAAAACTTAGTGACTATTTTATACGGCTCACAACTCTCTGGGTCAGGTGGGCGATTGTGTTTGTCCAGGCCAGCTCGGTTGATCTCTGCTGCCCTCCCAGTCATCTGTGGTCAGCTGGGGTCGGCTGGTCTAGGAGGCCTCCACCTGTGTCTGGTAATTGACAGACTGCTTGGTTTGAGGCAGCGGTCCGAGCTGGGCTGGCTCCTCTCTGCTGCCGGTGACGTCTCATCCTTCAATGGGCTAACCCAGGCTTCAGGCCGTGCGATTGCAGGGCTCCAAGGAGCAGCAAGAGAGACGGGCCCCAGCGTGCAGGTACTTTTCAGCGTCCTCGATGATGTGCCTCTGACCGGTGCAAGTCACAAGGCTGGTCCAGAGTCAGTGTGAGAAGGGACATCAAGGGATACAGGGAGGCATGACCAAATTGGGTGCCATTTCTTCAACCATCTACCGTAGAGAGGTTAGGGTTCCTTCTCTTCCTGACATTTCTCTACCACCACTCATGCTGCCTAGAATTTTCCATTACAGATTTATTCCTTTAGGTCTTCAAGATGTTTCCATCTTCAAGAGGTCCCCTATTATAGGAAGATGTAATTCCTCACCCAGGGCCTACCCAGAGCTTAGCTGATAAGCTGAGAGCAAGGTGGATACTTGGGTATCGGACGTCAGAGGAAGAACCTGAAAAGGAAAGTGAGAAAGTACCAGAGTGAAAAGGAACTATTCCCACACTCACATCCAGCTACCTAGTAGAAATCTCTACTCTGCTGTTGCGGGGACACATCAAATGCAAAAAGCCCCAGGGCTTCCCTGGTGGCGCAGTGGTTGAGAGTCTGCCTGCCAATGCAGGGGACACGGGTTCGAGCCCTGGTCTGGGAGGATCCCACGTGCCGCAGAGCAACTGGGCCCGTGAGCCACAACTACTGAGCCTGCGCGTCTGGAGCCTGTGCTCCGCAACAAGAGAGGCCGCGATAGTGAGAGGCCCGCGCACCGCGATGAAGAGTGGCCCCCGCTTGCCACAACTGGAGAAAAGCCCTTGCCCAGAAACGAAGACCCAGCACGGCCAAAAATAAATAAATAAATGTAAATGCAAAAAGCCCCAAACTGATCTTATCAACCTCCCCCACTTCACTCCCCAACATGTCTCTTCCAGGCACATCAGAAAGCAAATACTGTGCCTGGGCTTGACCCGCGCAGGTGGAAATGAGGGTGGAGGACAGAGGCTTATAGAACAAAACAGGATAGAAAGGGAGTGAAGAGAGGGTAAGTTATTTCATAATCCCATGAAGACTTGAGAGTCTAACGTGGTAATTGATTCCGTCCGCATTTTAAAGCAGTGGCTGCCTGCCTCCTTTTTGGTTTCTTCTCCTTTTGTTCCCAATTCTGAGCGGGCTGCAATTCCCATTCTTGTAGCTGGGGATGGTTGTGGCAAGAGAAGACCAAAGGGTCAGCCCTCGAGGACAGAAGGCCTGATTCAGCGTCTGCCTCAGTATCTCACTGTCTTCAGAGAAAGCAGCCCAAGTGCTGGACCAGCCAGAGAGTAGCCAGCCCTCGTTGCAGACGGGAGTCCCCTTTAAATCTGCACTCTGCCTCATGGCTGGAGTTACTGATGAGAGAACCCCGGCTCTGGGCCTCTCAGTCGCCTTCGCTCCTCTCACAAAGGGGGTGTCCCAGGCTGCCCGTAGAATGTTTGCTCCCTTGGCAGAACTGACCTTTTCTGTTCAGCTGTTTCTCACATCCTCTCTTCTGGGACTAAGCTCCTGTTTTAATTCTCTGTGATGGTCAGGCCCCCTTGGCTCAGTGGCAATGCTAAGAGAACAGAGGAAAGCGATCAAATGCAGAATCTCTGCAGATCTAATCTCACAGAAAGAAAGCTGGGTGTGTCCGTCGCGCTTCTTCTAGCCTAGACTGGAGCCGAAAGTCACATGGAGAGCAGCAGGGAGCTGGGTGGTGACAGCTGCTGCATCCTGCCAGACCAGGACTGGCCTTTGGTCGCAGCCGAGTGTGGGGGCGGTGGGCAAGCTTGGCATCATACAGCAATGGGCTTTTCAGCTGCGGAAGTGGAGTCACTGGAACCCTGGTTCTGATCTGCTCCGCCCACGTGTTGGTGGCCTTCAGTCTGGAGAGCAGTGAGTGGCAGTGAACAAAGTGAGGCTCTCTTTGTGATGCCAGGGACTGAGAGGCTTGTGGGATGGATATTCTGTAGCACTCAAAGAGATGGCCTACGGAGAGGAGATCTCATATGCCCTGTTCCCCTGCCTGCAAGGCGACAAGCTCCCGGTACCCTGCCTTTGGATCATCGGTATTGGACAGGTTTGCTAGCGTTCAGCAGAGGCTTGGATGAGAAGGCTTCCTGGTGCCTTCTGTCTGCACCTGTTTAGGAATCCACGTGCCCAAGAGCTGCTTTCTGACGCCGAAAGAGTTGGCACTTTGGGAAAGACCAATGAAGAGATTTCTTTACATTTGAGATTTTTCAGCAAGGCAAACATATGGAAGATGTAATATCTGGAGGTTGCCAGGAATGTGACTTTTTTATTGCTTTTTAAATAGGAACTCAGAGAACAACATTCTACATTTTGTCATTACCCGTGAGCACCTAGCATGAGCGTATCTAATGTTGTAATGGTGATGTTGACGGTGATGATTACGATGACAACTGTAATGATGGTGACACACGCTGACATTTACTGGGCTTACTATGTGCCAGACACAGTTACAAGTACTTCACATGTATTAAACAAACTTAATTCTTACGACAACTTTATAAGATAGGTACTACAGTAATCCCCATTTTTATATATGAGGAAACTGAACAACCAAGAGGTAAAGGGAGATAACCAAGGTCACATGGCTAATCACTCAGGACTAAGACTGAGCTGGTTCGACCCCAGCGCCTGTGCTCTTTACTGCGCCTGTATGTGGTCAGCAGAACCTCGCTGAGTGATGCCGTGGAGCTGCTAGGACGGCTTCTGTCCGTGCGAAGGGAGCTCTCAGTCTGACCCCACAGTGATCCCATTGCGTAGGTTGGTATCGGATGACCTTACATTTAGACTCACAAAGAGGTTATCGGACTCCAGGATTTCACAAGCTAGTAAAAAAAAAAAAAAAAAAAAAGTTCTCTTTCTTAATTTTAAGAGGCCTACATAGAGTTGAGCTGCTAACTTTATATATTACCAAGAAGAAACTTTTCACATTCCAAATATCATGTATTGAATACTATCACCATTATCTCATAAAAGAAAAAATATGGTATAGTGGTTAAGGGTTCTGGAGTGAAACAAATTTTGATGATACTGTTGACTAGTGGTCTGTTTGACCTTGGGAAATTTAAATACCCTCTCTGCCTCAGTTTCCTTAGTGTAAAATGGAGATGGTTGTAACAGTACCTACTTATTCGGATTATTGGGAGGAGTAAATGAAAGAATGTATGTAAGGCACTGAGGGCCTGACACAGGGAAGCACTTGATACCTTTTATATCCTTTTTATTATTATTGTTAACACCGCAAAAGCAAGAGATACATTATTTTAGAATAAGGAGCAATCCTTTACATTGAAACTGAAATTGAAAATTCACCGCACTGCTGTGTTTTTCTCATCTTACTTGGTCCCAGGCCAGGAGTGGTCTGGAAGCCATCGGAAGCCCTACCGACTTAACTAGTCTGCCTGTGTCCTCTCCCAACAACATGTGCACAGAGCATTGGCCCCCTCCCATCCAGGGAGGAGGTTTGTGAGTGAGACGGTAAAGGGCTGTAGGCAGAGCAGTTTGGATCCAGGGAGGATAACATGAAGCAAATGGTGTCAGTGTGGGAGTTTCCCAAGGTTGAAACTGTCCCAAAGCACAGCACCGAGCCCTCCTCCAGACTCGAGAAGTCATAACTCCTTGTGGCTCCTTTAAAAATAGTTAAGAGCCAAATGGCACCATTAAAAAGAGGCATAGGGCAGGGCTCCCCTGGTGGCGCAGTGGTGGAGAGTCCGCCTGCCGACGCAGGGGACACGGGTTCGTGCCCCGGTCCGGGAAGATCCCACATGCCGCGGAGCGGCTGCGCCCGTGAGCCATGGCCGCCGAGCCTGCGCGTCCGGAGCCTGTGCTCCGCAGCGGGAGAGGCCACAACAGTGAGAGGCCCGCGTACCGCAAAAAAAAAAAAGGGGCATAACATGAAATTCAGTGCTGGAGAATGCACCTTTGTCCTATTTTAGACTTTCTTAACACATGGGAGTCCATGTAGCCCGACCACGGTAGAGGAGAGAATCCCATGGCCTTCCTCCTGGCCGCTGACAAACATGCCGAGCGGGTGTGTGGTACATAGAGAACTCCTCGAAGAGACCGAGCCCAGTGATCTGCTGGTCCCACTGCTGCCGCTCCATTAGAAGCCAAGGCCCTTTTTGGTAGAAGAATCAAAAGCGACAACAGGAGGGAAAGTGGTTTTAACTGCAGAGCATTAGATGCACGTCCATCTGTCTAACCAACCAGCTCCCTGGTCCCCAGACCTCCTCATACCACATCCACATCTCCAGGGTCCCAGTTTGAAACCTGAAGAGGAAACCCAGGCTCTGCCCACACTCAGCATTTCACCCCCTCTTTCAGTCATTTATGTGTTTGGCATTCACGCCCAGCCGCCTTGGAGAACAAGGACAAACACCCCGGCTTCATTATATGCTGTCCACCCCACCCACCAGTCCTCAGCAAGAGATTTGCACATAGTAGGTCCTCCATAAATCTGTGAAAAGCAAAATGAAAGCATTTGATCTGTAACTGAGATCTGTGTCGCTACACTCATCCACTCCCAAGCACTACAGCATTGGATTTTTGTTGTTGTTGAATCAAAATTTTAGTCTTTCAGAATGAATTCTGTTTTGTTAAAATTAATAAGGAACGACAGGCTGTGTTTTTATATACACCCCTGAAATGCATAAAACAATTAGGGAGAAGAAGGCTTCCTTTCCTGGGTCGATTTATGTTATATGTGTAGACTCTATCAAAGGTAAACCATGCTTTTCAATAAAATTAAGATTTTCCAGCAAGCCACTCTCTCCATTTTATTTAAAGATCCCAGTGACTCAGGCAAACCATGCCAGTGTTGCTGTGGTGGGAATGGAGGGTATTAGATCTGAGAAAGCTCAAACTTAGCCCACAAGTAAGAAGTAGCAGATGGTAGGGGAAGCGCCGTCCAGCTTTCTGTTCTCAAGAGAAATCTAATGGTACTCAACTGAAAGCCATTTTATCACTTTCAGAGAACCCTAAAGGTTAAAGGAAAGAGGAAATGAAGGCAGACGGGAAACTAAGAGAGAGGAGGTGAAACCGAAGTAAGGGAAGAATGTAAATATTTCAGTAGATTGAGGCAGTGAAGATTGCTGAACAGAATATTTGGCTGAGGACGACCAGGGCTACCCAGGTACCTGTAAGAACCCTTTACAGCCATGAAATGTGGCCTTTGTTCTTCCAAAGGGATAGATACAACCTCTGCTGGTTAAAGTAGTAATGATGCTTTATGTCTTCTTTTTTTTTAAGTAAATTTATTTTATTTATTTATTTATTTTTGGCTGCATTGGGTCTTCGTTGCTGTGCACGGACTTTTTCTAGTTGCAGCGAGCGGGGGCTGCTCTTCATGACGGTGCGTGGGTTTCTCATTGTGGTGGCTTCTCTTGTTGCGGAGCACAGGCTCTAGGTGCGCAGGCTTCAGTAGTTGTGGCACACGGGCTTCAGTAGTTGCAGGATGCGGGCTCAGTAGTTGTGGCTCACAGGCTCTAGAGCACAGGCTCAGTAGTTGTGGCGCACGGGCTTCATTGCTCCACAGCATGTGGGATATTCCCGGACCAGGGATCAAACCCACGTCCCCTGCATTGGCAGGCAAATTCTTAACCACTATGCCACCAGGGAAGTCCCTATAGTGTATTTCTGCTTACAGGGTCATGATTAAAGTCAGAAGACAGCTTCTTAGCATATGAATCTCAGGATACAGGTCAATGGGCTTCAAGCACCTTGACATAGCAGGAGGCCTGTGGCCTTCTCACACCAGACCTTTCCATTAAGAGGTTCCCTAGTCCCTTCATAGGACGTTCATCCATTCATTCAACAAACATGGATGAGGCACCTACGGAGTGATAGATATCCTACTAGGTTCTGGGTGAGCAAGAGGGGGTTAAGAAAAAAGTCCCTGACCCCTTGGAATTTACCACTCAGTGAATTCCACTGGCGTACTTGGTGGTATAGCCACGTGTGGAACAACAGACCTAGAAGGTGAAAGGTAGAATAGAGTGAGGAGTGAGATGCTGCAGTGCCTGAGAAACGCCCTCTGGGCCAGCCTCTCTCCGAGGCATCTCTTCCCAGTGCACTGCTTGTGGGAATGTTATCGGAAGAATCCACACGTCACGTAAAGGTGAGCACTCCCTGAGGTTCTGTCCTAGGCTCCTGCGGCTTTGGGTTGGGGTGCTGACTGCTGTTGCTTGGGAGGCACAGAGTCACAACGGGGCACCGCACGGCAAGTTTGTTTGCTTCTTCTGGATGACTCACTTCCCACCATCTTCAGTTTCTCTGTGCTCTCAGCTACCATGTCGCTGTTTGCCAGCAGAAGGTTGTTTGGGGCTTTCTGTCAACTTGAAAGACTTCCTTTTCTCCAGCCAGTTTGGTCTTGCAGATTTTTGTTGTGAAGCCAACAGCCGGGCTGCGAACGGCCCTCGCCCAGCCAGCCCTTCTTTCAAAAGCCCTGTCGAACTAGGTCATCAGGTTGTCGGAGAGTCCTTATGCAGGTTGTGCCGTGCTGCAACTTTTCATGTATGTTGCCTATGGAACACTAAACTTGTTTCCAAACTAAATAGTTTCCAATGAGTACTGAATGGAGGTTTTTCGTTTGAAATAGATTGAAAACAAGCCATTTCCTACTCCCATTTCAAACAAATTTTGGTCCAATTATTTTCCCTTTTTTTAACATAAAGTTGAATGGACTATTCCGCCCATCCCTGACTGAGCTGAGCCATGATTTCTCTTGATTATGCTTTCATGCCGTGAATCGTAAGGCTCTGGAGACATAATGGACGTCTGTGGGAGGGCGGCAGCAAGTTTTAAAATTCTGCCAGTGCTTGTCAGCTCTCACTCTGGTGCCTGCTGTGCGGAAGAAAGCACCCCACCAAAAGAAAAAAACTGCCGACAAAACCAGCACTGTCCCCCTGTCCCGTGGGGGGCTGGCACGGGGACGGGCCTCCTCTCCACAAGTCTATGTAGGGCATGCACTCAGCCACCAATGAAGCCCAGTTTCCAGCCATCCAGCCCTCCCCCACCCCCCCGTTTTCCAGCCGTGAGCTTTTTGTGGTGTTGAAGGTTTCTTTTTTCCTTTCCCAGTCTCATTTTTCTTCGTCTCGCTTGGACCATGGCCTCAGGGAAAAGGGACTCCTGGCGCCCTGCCTTCTCCTGGTCCTTTACCTCCAGCAGCCTAACAAAATGGAAAGTAGAACGCCTCACAGCCCTTCTTCTTGGGGATGGGGTTATTTGTTGTTTTGCTTTTTTGGTGGGCGTGGTGGTTGTCATCTTGCATTTGCAAAAGGCCCAAAAACCTCGGGAGAAGAAAGTGCTTCTTGCTACCAGCTTCTGTCTCTGGTCAGGGCAGCTACCCCACTAGCAGGTAAGCAGGGAGTCTATTGGGCAATGCCTCTTAATGGGAACAGTCTCTTTGCTCTCACCCAGCAGTGCCAAGGATTTAACTAGCCGCACTGAAGAAAAAGAGCCCTTCATGCCAGCTGCCAACCGGGGAAGCACAAAATGCTTTCTTGGATTTTGGAGAAAGCTCTTTATGCCTGCCCGGAAGTCTCTGGTGCAGGAGCCGTCAAGGCTTTGGCTTTGAGGAGAGTGGAAGATGGCCCACTCTGTTTGATGGCTCCCCCCTTGGGTTTCCACCGATTCACAGTGTTCATTTGGATGGTGCTCAGTTGCTCTCTGCATGCCTTGCTGGGCTCACACCTTCCTGCTAATACCCTGCAGAGACGTACCACCGACTTGTTCTGGTGAGGCAGGCACATCTCCACTCAAAACACCACTCACCCTGTCCCTGCCCAACTCTGACTGTGGTGCACCTGCCAGCCTCTTCCTGGAACCCTGACTAAGGTGGAGTGTGGAGGTGACAAGTGACTTTGTCTACCATTGTACACGTCTTCGGTATCACCAGGAGGAGGTGATCTGGCCTCTGCCTGAACCTCCTGTGCAGGAACACTTAGTCCTGAAAAAGTGCCATAAGGATACCTGTCTTTCATTTAAAATTTCCACCTCTGTGAAGCGAAATCTGTTGGTTACTTTCTCCCATTGGTTCTGCCCGTCCTGGATCCACAGAGACTAAATTCAGTCTCCTTACTATATCATGATCCCTCCAGACATTTGAAAGTAACTCCATGTTCCTGACTAAGTCTTTCTTCCCTAGGCCTCTGTTCATATTTCTCGGCTTCCCAGTCTATGTCACTCTAGTTTCTCTCTTCCAGACATCTCTGGCTTGTTAATTCTTAGACCTGGGCTGCCCAGCATGGGGTGAGAGGCTGTCACTGCTTTTGAGAGAATCCCATGCTACTATGTAGTGGTATTGGCTTTTCTGGTGGTTTTACCAGAAATACTCATTTGTTCCTGGTTTTACCAGAAATACTCATTTATTCCAAACTTGAGTCTTTCTTCACATATATAACTGTTCAGCATATTTGCTCCACCTGTATGTGTGTATTTGTTATTAGTGAACATGTATGCAAACTACATTTATTCCTAATTAAATGTCATTTAAATGTAGATAAGAAGGAATTCACCCATTCCTGTAGTCTGCTAAGATACTTTGGATCTGTGTCTTATGATCCAGTATACTACCATTTCCAGCTTCCTGTTGTAGGAAAATTCAGCTCAGCCACTCTGTGCCGGACATTGCGCTCAGCCTGGGGATGCCGCAGGAACACGATAGGCACGGCCACCTCCCTCAAAGAGCTTATTGGGACAGACAGCGCATGAGAAGGGAAATACAGAAGCACGTAGGAAAGGTGCCTGACAGACTTGGGCTTTTTAGAAAATGTAGTATTTGTGAGTAGGGGTTGGCCAAGGGAAGAGCTTGGGATGAATGTTCCAGGCAGGGGGGAACTGTGTACGCAAAGTGTGAAAGGGGCAAGAGCATGGTGTCTGCAGTCACTTGTCGTCAGATAATGCCCGCGGTCCTCATCTGTTGCTAATACAACTGATAGGGCAAAAGAAATTCCCACCGGAGGCCTTCATCAGCCCCCTGAGGGGCATATCTAACATTTATGAACTCACCTAATTGCATTTTTGTCCCAACCACATTCCTCCATCCTGACCGTCTGAACTGCACAGGAAAGCTCATTTGTATCTGGCTGAATACAGGTCTGTCCTGTCTACGTGATTTTCCAAGTTTATCAATCTCATACCCGATGAAACAGTCTCATTCTGATGACTGGTTCTTCATAACCCGTGTTGGGCTCAACCATTTTCCTCCCTAAGAGTTAACCAGCTGTCATCCTGATGATTTGTTTCATTTGCCAAGTCACTAGTTAAGAGAGTGGGTTAGTGGCAGAGTTGTACCTAGAACCCCAGCGTCCAAACTCCTTATCCAGAGACCTTTCCTTTACACCATTCTGCCCTCCCTGCAGCCCACCTTTTAACAGCAAACATCACACAAGTCTCTTTCTGAGAGCATCTGCTCAGGCCCTGCCGTGCAGTACAGGAGCCAGCAAGCCAGCCAAGCAGTTACCCCATGGAGAATGAGAGGGGACGTGCCCTGCTTCTAAGCACTGCCTCTGGCTGGCTACGTGGCTTCTACCTCCTCAGAAGGCCTTTAGAGTAAACAGCTTGTGTGATGCTTTACGGTGAACAAAAACACTGCCGTTTATTCTCTCCTTTACGTCTCACACCGTCCCTGTGGAGTCAGTGGGGAAATATTTTGGCTCCCATTTCACACAAGGGGCTCAAAGAGCAGCAGAGACTTGGCCCAAATTACACAGCTGTACCAAGTAGCCAAGCAGCTTCAGGTTTCTCTCCTCTCCTTCTTTATGTCAAGGATGCCGTCAGC
>NW_021703769.1:73860945-73885878 GCF_005190385.1 Monodon monoceros | reverse complement strand
TCTTTATGTCAAGGATGCCGTCAGCTCCCCGACCTCTCCCCTCTCCACAATGCCGGCTGAGTGATTGGATAAGAGGATATAAATAGGAGGAAAGGAAAAAAATAGATCAAGTTCCAAGCACTAAGTTGGCAAGATAACTGACGACTGAGGCCATGCCAGGGACCTTTAGAGCATTTTCCTGACACTCTCTAGCTAAAAAGGAACACGGACAAGTGACACCCAGCAATCCCGAGGCTTAAACCAACTAGCTTGTAGAAACAAGCCCAGTGTAGCTATTGTGAGCCGATGACAGGATTGGAATTCGGTACTGTTTCAGAGGTACTTTTAGATCCGAGTAGAGGAGGAGTGTTGTGAAGAGCTCTATAAAAATGGTTTAAAGTAACAGGCCGCAGGGGAGAGGGATGCAGAAGCACAGACCTGAGTCATCATTCCAACCTCAGCAGGCCCACCACTAATGAACTGGGTTCACTGAGAGCCCCGAGGTGCTAGGCCTAGCAACACCTTTGGATTTTCCCCACCCTCAGGAACCAGGGGCTTCCTCCTACCGAGGGGTGTGAATTGTCCAGATCCTTTACGTGTGAATTAGAAATGGCAAAGGGAGATGTTTTCATAACAGGTATGGAGTGCCTTGGTAGACCAGTGGCAAAGACCATCCCCATTTTTCTAGGACTTGCTGAGTGTTTGAAGTCTACTAGAATTCCAGAATTTAGGGCTCCTTGATTCCTTAGCAAGAGCAAAGGGACAAGTACTCTGTCTTTCAGTCCTTGGTGAATTAGACCTTGAGACTTCATAATTAAAATGGATTTAATAGAGGCAGGGAAGCTGGGATAGCTGCCCCAGTAAGCAGGCATCTTCTGTCAGTGGGAGAGTGTGTCCTTTGTATGTAAACAGCTTCTCCAAAAGGTTCTAAATGAGATTTGGGACTCAAAATTTGGTGTGATTTGCTAATTACCCAAGTTACTATTACCTGATTAACACAGGAATCCTAATAGTCTGTTGCACCGCCTTTCTTCTAGTGCCAGGAGGCTTGACATCTGTCACCTGTTCACTTGGAGGCATTTTAATTAACCTAAATTATGTATGTCTTTTCTGCTTCATGATTTGGTGCCTGGATTTTATATTTAAAAGTTAATAACTACCTAAAGGACGGTTGCTGCCAAAATACCAGGAGCGAAAGCCTGACAGATGTGTTTGTAGCTGAGAATCAGGTGGAGATCGTGGTTTATTCCAAGTAGTTAGAGCAGGAGATGGACACTGAGAAGGACTTCCTGGTGACCAGCCACGGACATCAAGAATAAACACCCACAAATCTCACTTTGCCTTACCGGCCTTAACAAAGGCCTCTGACCCAGTGGTGATGTAACTGGAAGGGTTGGAACCAGAGAAAATAATTTCTTTCTCAAGATCACACAGGAGACCAGGCCTACAGTTTGGATTTTAATTGTAGTAGTAGTAGTAGTAGTAATAATAATAATAATAATAATGGCTTTCCTCTTTGACCACCAGAAGACTTTCATTTCAGAAGTGGGGTGTTGGTGTGATAAAGCCATCTAGTTTAGAGTCTCAGCAGGTTTCCCTAGAGACCTGAATGGCTTCAGGGTGTGCCAGCAGGCTCTGTACAGCAGCTGGTAACAGTTTTCTCCCTCAAATAAAGATGGCTTATTTATCTAGTTCTGAGTTCTGAAGCTTGTCTCTAGACGTGCCACACACTGAAGGGACTGAACAACATCTAAGGAGTCTGGGGCCTATGTGCTTGGGTGACCAAAAGAGGAGACCTGGGTCTGCACCCAGACCAGACTGAAAGTCAGAAGGTGGAAATCTAAGGGTTATTCCCTAAGGCAGCATGCCCCAGCCTTGCCTTTGGATGCAAAGATAGTCCTAGGGCTGGGACTGGGCATGCCCTGAGGACAGAGGACCCTCAGGGGTTTGCTTAGTCCTTGCCTTTGGAGGGAAGTTCCCAGGCTATTCAAGTTTGCTGGGTGTTGGAGAGGAATGACCTGCCTGAGGCGCAAACTGCCCATCCCTGGGAAGTGCTTAGTGCCTCCAGGGCACAGGGACACCACTTGGTCAGTTACTTCGTCCAGGTGCTCTAAATGGTACCCCAGTGCACTGGGAAAGTTACCCTCCTTCACCTTCCGGGGATGAGCAGATTATTCCTAGAAAATTGTCCATTCATGTCTGAGCAGGCACAGCCTGCAATGTGGACGACAAAGTCTTTTTTGACCTCCCAAGATAACCGTTATCTTTCTCTTTTTCTGTCTCAGCCAAACCTTTTCTTCTGGAAGGAGACAGTATCTTATGGCTAGAGGATCATTCTTAGAGGATTTGCTTCTGCCTCTCCTCAGCCAGGCATGTCATGATCTCAGAGCTGTTTGTGTTTCCGTTTTTGCATCTCAGCATAATAGGCAGATGGGTTCTTCTAAGCCTTAATATAAGTCATGGGGGCAGTGGGTAGACGTAGAGATGAAACAAGATTGGCCATGAGATGATATTTGTTGAAATTGTAACCTGGGAGTTTACTAGACTCTTCTGTCTACTTGTATATGTGTTCAAAATTTTTCCACAATAAAAAGTTAAGAACAAATAGGGATATCTAGTGCCATTGGCAGTAGTGTGTCTCTCCATGCCAGAGTATAGGTAATGAATGAATGTTACCTGCTTGGAATATCAACTAAAATCAAAATTTAGATATGGATCAGAGTTAATTTTTAAAGTTTCAACATCATACGTGCTTATTATAAAAAATGTTCAAGTTTAACCAGGGAGTGCCACTGTAGATGGCTTGGCATCCAGAGCCCTTTTACGTAGGTATTACCCATAAATATGCATGCTTGTGCAGCTTAATTTTATTTTATTATTTTTTGTTTTTAATTCCAGCTTTATTGAAGTATAATTGAAAAATAAAATTGTAAGATATTTCAAGTGTACATCGTGGTGACTTGAAATTACACGTACATTGTAAAAGGATCTAGTTAACTAGTACATTCATTACCTTATGTAAGTATGTACGTAGTATGTACCTATGTATTTATTTATTTTTGGTAAGAGCATTTAAATGCTACTCTCTCAACACATTTCTTGTTCAGCCATGAGAAAGAAAGAAAGAAATGCTGCCATTTGGGACATGGATAGACCTTGGGGGCACTTCACTAAGTGAAATAAGCCAGACAGAGAAAGACAAATACTGTACGATATCACTTGTATGTGCAATCTTTTTTTAACTCAGAAATAGAGAGCAGAGGGCTTCCCTGGTGGCGCAGTGGTTGAGAGTCCACCTGCCGATGCAGGGGACACGGGTCCGTGCCCCAGTCCGGTAAGATCCCACA
The DNA here is from genome assembly GCF_005190385.1 of Monodon monoceros. Classification (NCBI taxonomy): domain Eukaryota; kingdom Metazoa; phylum Chordata; class Mammalia; order Artiodactyla; family Monodontidae; genus Monodon; species Monodon monoceros. The sequence goes on along the minus strand of NW_021703769.1, from coordinate 73,882,552 downwards.
TGCCGTGGAGCGGCTGGGCCCGTGAGCCATGGCCCCTGAGCCTGTGTGTCCGGAGCCTGTGCTCCGCAATGGGAGAGGCCACAACAGTGAGAGGCCCGCATACCACAAAAAACAAACAAAAAACCACAATGAGATACCACTTCACATCCACAAGGATAGCTGTAATCATAAAGACAGGCAGTAACAAATGTTGGTGAGAATGTGGAGATATCAGAACCTTCATACATTACTGGGGGAAATTAAAATGGTACAGTCACTTTGGAAAAACAGTTTGGCAGTATCTTAAAAAAAATTGAATAGAAATTTACTGTATGATCCAGCAATTCATTCCTACGTATCTAGCGGGAGAAATGAAAACATATACCCACTCAAAGGTTTGTATGTGAGTGTTATGGCAGCATTATTAATAATAGCCAAAAAATAGAAACAAATGTTCATTAACTGGTGAATGAGTAGATAAAATATGGTATATCCTTTCAGTGGAGTATTATTCAGCGATAAAGGGGAATAAACTACTAATACATGCTACAATATAGATATACCTCAAAACATTATGCTAAGTAAAAGAAGCCTGATGAAAAGATTGCATATTGTATGATTCCACTTTTACAAAATGTTCAGAGAAAGCAAATCCATAGACACACAAAGTGGATTAATGGTTGCCTTGGACTGAGGGTGATCATGGGGCCTGAGTGCAAATGGGCAGGAGGGATTTTACTGGTGTGATGAAAACCTTCTAAAACTGAACTGTGGTTATGTAACCCCATACATTTACTAAAAATAATTTAATTGTATGCTTAGTATAGGTGAATTTTGGGCATATAAATTATATTTACACAAAGCTGTTAAAAAGTTGATGAATAATGTGTGTAATATAATCTAAATTGAAAAGAAATCAAAGCAGAAAACAACAAAGTAAAAAAGAAATATAAAATGAAGCCTTTTTGGGTTTTGTGGTATGCGGGCCTCTCACTGTTGTGGCCTCTCCCGTTGTGGAGCACAGGCTCCGGACGTGCAGGCTCAGCGGCCATGGCTCACGGGCCCAGCCGCTCCGTGGCATGCGGGATCTTCCCGGACCGGGGCACGAACCCGTGTCCCCTGCCTCGGCAGGCGGACTCTCAACCACTGCGCCACCAGGGAAGCCCCCTCATTGTGGTTTTAATTTGCATTTCCCTAATGACTAATGATGATGAGCATCTTTTCATGTGTTATTAGCCATTTGTATATCTTCTCTGATGAAATACTACTCAAATCTTTTGCCCATTTTTCTAAGTGGGTTGTTTGTCTTCTTATAATTGACTTTCAAGAGTTCTTTATATATTCTTTTTGTAAGTCCTTTATCTATTATGTGATTTGCAAATATTTTCTCCCGGTCAGTGGCTTGACTTTTCATATTCATAATGGTGTCTTTTGAAGTATAAAGTTTTTAATTTTGATGAAGTCCAATTTATCCTTTTTTTTGTTTTATAGATTATACTTTTGTTGTTGTACCTAAGAATGCTTTGCCTAATACAAGGTCACAGAGACTTCCTCGTATGTTTTCTTCTGAAGGTTTTATAAGTTTAGCTCTTACATTTAAATCTTTGTGATCTGGTTGATTTTTGTGTATTATGTGAAGAGCCTAAATTAATCTTCTTGCGTGTGGATATGCAGTTGTCCCAGAACCCTTTCCCGTTTGAACGCCCTGGCACTTTTGTCAAGTCAATTGACCATAAATATAAAGGTTTATTTCCAGACTCTGATTCTTATACCTTTGATCTATACGTCTATCCTCTGTCAGTACCAGACTATCTTGATTACTGTGTCTTCGTGTAGGATGTTTTGAAATTGGGAACTACGAGTTCTCCAACTTTCCTCTTTTTTTAAGATTGTTTTGGCTCTTTTGGCTCCTTTGCATTTCCATAGAAATTTTAGGATCATCTTGTCAATTTCTACCAAAAAAAAGAGTCTGGTGGGGTTTTGATATGGATTGCTTTTAATCTACAGATCAATTTGGGCAGGATTGCCATCTTAACAATATCGAGTCTTCCAAGCCATGAATATGGAACGTCTTTCCATTTATGTAGATTTTCTTTAAATTCTCTCAAAAATGTTTTGTGTTTTTCAGGGTACAGGTCTTATACTTCTTTTATCAACTTTATTCCTAAGCATTCACATCTTTTGGTGGTATTGTGAGAGAGATTTTTTTTAATTTCTTTTTAAATTGTTCATTGATACTATATAGAAATATGATGGAGTTTCATATATTGATCTTATATCCTGGGATTTTGCCCAATTAGTTTATTAGTTCTAATAACAATAAACTACTAGTTGTTTTGTGGATTCCTTTGGGTTTTCTATGTATAGGATCAGCCATCTGTGAATAACTCCATTATCCTCCTTTCCCACATGGATGCCTTTTATTTCCTTTCCTTGCCTGATACAGAGTTTTAGAGACTAAAACTCACCTAATTCCTGGCAAATCTCCATGGTTTTGCTGATAATATAGGCAAGGGGACATAGCCAACTTTCACAATTTCACATGAGCCTCATAGAGGCAGAGGGAAGAATTGGTCACTGCTGCAGCAGAGTCGTAAAAATGCCACTTTGCACAGACTTGTGGTTTCATGATTTCCCTCTTAGTTGGTGGTTCTTTCAGCAACCTGACCAGAGCAGACATGAAAACCCCTGAAACAAACATGAAAGAGACCTGAGTAGACAGATAGGTGCCACACATTCTCCAAGCTCATTTATATAACCCACTGGAAAATCTCTGATCTACACAGAACCTCATCTCCAAGCCTACATGTTGTTTTAACAAGCCTGGGTATTTGGCTTTCTAGCCTATTTTGTTTGTTTGTTTTGGTTTGGTATGGGTTTTTTTGTAGCTATGCTTTAGGAAGAGTGTTGGAGAAGAGACAACCAAGAGTTGAACTCAAAGGACACCAAACAATGAAAGGATGATAGCTAACAGTGAGGGAAGAAATTGAAAAAGCGTTAAACATTCCATATAGATTTCCTGGATACCTCCTAGTGCAAGCCTTGTGCTCAAGAACTTAAAATCACCACTGGCAAAAGCCAAAGGAAGGCAACTCTCCAGTCCTGGGCTGTGAGGGCATCAGCCGGGCAAGCCAAAACTCCAAATGTCCCAGAATCAGACTCAAGTGCAATACTTTATAACTTTCCCTGTGAAATTCTAGTGTGTTAGTCAACCCAGTGTTCTAGTCTTTCAAGATCTCTTTGGATTCTGATTCTGGGTTGTGAGCTGAAGACCAATAACGAAGCTGAGCAGTTATTTCTCACAGAGACAACCTTGCGTCCTCACAAAACTTAAATCCCATTCACTTTAGAGTCAACACATGAACTCCCATAGCTTCTGAAAAAGATCCTTATCAAGGAATATTAGAAAAAGATACACAATAACAAAATAAAACCCCACCATCTAGCCAGGTTTCTCACTGTTGGAGTGGTAATTTATAGGTAAACAAGGAAGGAGGCTAGACTGAGCCACGTGGGAATGGATCTGTTGGAGACGTCAGTATGAGATCGTATTTAGCCTAATGTAGATACAGGTGGTTGCACATAGGACTATTTATAGATCTGTGAATATACACAAGTTAGTATATACATATATGTTTCTGTACCCTGTCAGCAGAAGAGGCCTAAAAGAACAGACACCCGAGAAGCAACAAGCAAACATTCATCCAGATCTCGGTTTCTAATACCATTCTCCAATAAGAGGAAAAATAGATTCTAAGGGAAATAGCTAACTCTAGGATTAGGGCAGGAGATATACAAGATGAGTCTGGAGAGCTTTAGAGTGCCAGAAAATAAGAAAGTGCTAAAAAAGAAAAAAACTAATGGAGATATGTCAAAGGATCACAGGAGCCAACTGGAAGAGTTCCTAATGGCTAAACCTGGAGCAATTTGAGCAAAACAACAAGTAAAGTAACATTGCATTATAACCCACAGTATAAATACCCATGATTCCATATATAAATAAATTAATAAATATAGAAGAAGAGATAAACCTCCCATGCAGAAGAATTCCAAATAATATATGTAGAAACTCTACCCTTAAGAATGGGGAGCCTAACTCCCCTCTCCTTCGGTGTAGGCTGTGCATAGTGACTTCCTTCCAGAGAATACAGTATGAAGGGGCAGGGGGCTGCTCTAAAGTGGAGACAGCTGACAAACACGACTTCAGCCTGATGATCAAGGGCAACCTCAACAGTCATAAACCATGTTGACAGAATACCCTCTTGATATTATGTGATGAAAATGACATTTTACCTCTGTTATCTTCCTCCCCCAAACGCTTAAATTCAGTCTTATTATAAGAAAAAAAAAAAATCAAACACATTCCAATAGTGGAGCAGCCTACAAAATCCTGAAAAATGTCAAGGTCATAAAAATCAAGGAAATTCAAACAAACTACCTCAGCTAAGGGGAACCCAAGGAGACACGGCAACTACATGTAATGTGGTGTCATGAATAGGATCCTGGAACAGGAGAAGGATATTATGTAAAGACTAAGGAAATCTGAATAAATAAAGTATGGACTTCAGTTGATAATAATATATCAATATTGGTTCATTACATGTAACAAATATTCCATACTAATGTAAGATGTTAATAGGGGAAACTGGGTGTGGGTTATATGGGAATACTCTGTACTAACTTCTCAACTTCTATGTAAATCTAAAATTGTTCTAAAAAATAAAGTCTATTTCAAAGAAAAGCCAACATTACCACCAAATTTGAAAAACCTTAAAGGGTTAGCATCAAGTATCTAGAAAATGTATTTGTGAGAAAACCTTAGTCCTTTAGGATGATGGGTAAATGAAGCATTGCTGAATTATCTCTGCCTCTCTGAGCAAGTTAATGTTTCTAAGAAAAGAGAAGGAAGGGGAGTAAGGGAAAGAAAATGCGTGTGTGTGTGTGTGTGTGTGTGTGTGTCTCTTTGTGTCTCTTTGTGTGTTTAAACAAGAGGAAAAAGTGAATTCTAAATTGTTAAAACCTTGGATTGGAACTTAATCTAATTTATAAGCAGTTCCACTAGAGATGTGTGAGGATTTTTTGTTGTTGTTGTTAAAGAGAAAAACTAGTTTCAAGCATTATTAAGCCTTTTTTTCCCCCTCCCAGAAGCTAAGAAAACCATCTGTGAGAACCTGTTTGCATGTTTGTTTTCTACAATAAAATGCAAAATACTTCTTCCTGTTAGCGGATTATACCATATGTCTCTCCCTGTAACAAAATCAGCATGTTTATTAATGAACCCAATCAGAGGCAAAGATTTAGAAAGATTTAAGGAACCGAATTTTCCATTCAATATTTCAGCAAAAGAAACTTCTGGTTAGACATCGTTGTTGTGCTTGGAAAAGAAAAGCTTTGTTTTTGCTTTGAAATCAACTTGCTTGGCAGGGGACACAGAGCAGGAGGAGAGCCCTTTGAAAATGTTCTTGTAAAAAAAGTCTGCGTTTGAGAATGGCCCTTTCTGCCTGATGATTCCCCTGCTGATTTATCCACAGTTTATATGTGATTAATATTTAATTTGATCAGTTTCATTTTTCCAGACAGACTAATTAAAGTGCTTCATGGCCCAAATCCTCCATATCTGAACGTCGTGGCAGGCCTGTGGGCTTCCTAGAGTGACAGGAAGCAAATGAGGTAGTTTCAGCCATATTAGCAAAGCAGTCCATGGTACCCACCGCGGAAATGTCTGAGCATTCCAATGCAAACCCTCCCTGGAAGCCCTGTTGACCATCTGAATAACCAAGTGGATTGGTGGCACTAAGTACGGCACAGTCCATTGCAAAGAAAGAAGTCAGACCCAGCACCCACAAGACTGTAGTTCAGGGGCTTCCCTGGTGGCACGGTAGTTGAGAATCCTCCTGCCAATGCAGGGGACGTGGGTTCGATCCCTGGTCCGGGAAGATCCCACATGCCGCGGAGCAACTAAGCCTGTGCACCACAACTACTGAGCCCGCGTGCTGCGACTACTGAAGCCTGCGCGCCTAGAGCCATGCTCCACAACAAGAGAAGCCACCCAATGAGAAGCCCGCGCACCGCAACAAAGAGTAGTCCCCATTCACCACAACTAGAGAAGGAGCATGCGCAGCAACAAAGACCCAACACAGCCAAAAATAAAATAAATAAACTTGTAAAAAAAAGACTGTAGTTCAAGTGCTGGTGCTGTCATGAGCCAGGCAAATGACTTCCTCTCTCTAGGCTCCAGTTTGCTCATCTGATAAATAAGGATTTCAGCTCTGTCGCCCTTTTATTTCTGAACTTGTGGAAGAGTGGACTTGCCAGCAGAGACCATAAGCAGTGGAAGTCTTGAAAGCCAGACTCTGGGGAGATTTTAGGGGAGATGCTCTGTCCTACCCTAGATTTTAGGGTAGATGCTCTGTTCTTCTTTCTACTTGCTGGTGTAGACAGAGCCGTGGAAACTTAGCTCTTATGTCATTGTATTATTTTTCATGTGCTATGGCTTCTTAGAAATCTTATAAGAAAATAAAACACATTACCAGGGCACAACTTCAAGGAGAAAAAATGATTGATGAGCCCTTGGAAGGGCAAGGGCAGGCCATGGAGCCAATGTGAGGCTGGGCCAGAATAACCCCTTTACCTTCTTCACAGGGTCTGTTGGTGGCATTTTTGTGTTGTGGTCATGATACATATAGATCTCAAGGCAGCTAATTACCAAAGGTCAACTCTATCCTTGTAGGCAATACGAGAAAAATATCTCCTTGTTCTAATGAGCAAGTGAGAGCAGCAGGGAGGTTTGGGCGCCTTGGGTAACTATAGAAAGAACCATTTTAAAATCTGGGGACATGGGAAGGTAGAGCTAAATATTTGCAAGCTGTTGATTTTTGTAAAGGACGTGTAAGGTTGCACCGGGAATCCTCGTGCAAAAGCCTTTTGATTGTTCAACTACCTTATCTCTGGGATGGACGCTTGTCCATAGCCCCCAACCTGACTAAGTCCTCAGACACCCCTCCATCCAAAGAAAAACACATACACACCAACGAGCCGCAGGTCCTCCAGCAGTGCTCCTTAGCCCTTGGGTACTCTGGCTTCCCCTCAGATCTCTTATCTCTGTGGCTTTCTCTTCTCAGAGCAGCTGGCCCGGAGGCAAAGGGTAAGATGCTTAGGAACAAAGTCTGCTGTGCTGTGTGGCCAGGCCAGAGGGAAGTCAGGGGCTACAGAGGCTGAGAAGCTGCCCAGGGGCCAGGATAAGGCTGTGTGGCTGATGGCAGCTTGCTCACCCATTGAAGGTCTGAATGCCGAGTTCCCAGGTGACTGCCAAGGGGCACCCAGATGGTCAGTGATCAGCTGTCATGTTGAATAGCAGCCTCGGGTGATGAGAGCACTGAGGAACCACGAGTTGAAGCTCTGAGCCTGTGTTGATTGGCTTTGCTATAGGCCACCATTATGGAATGTTTAGTTCAATCCAGCAAACGTTCCCTGGGTTCCTGTTCTTGCCGGGTAACAGAGCTAGATGCTGTGGATGCAGAGGTGGATAAAACGTGTCCCTTATCTGATGGACAGACAAAGATGAACAAATAAGCACCATTCATTATGACAGATACTAGATTATCTGGAAAGAACACCAGAGACAGACACCTGGATTGTTGAAAGTGTGTGGTTAGACAACCACTAATCCATCTCCCCTAATCACACACCATTCAAAACCAAGACCCTGCTGCAGGAAGCATTCCTTTGAGTTCATTAGAGCAGCATTCATTCTGCTAAGGAATGTTCAAAGGAAAGATGTAACCTGAAAAAAATTATTCCATGAACAAATAAGTTTGGGAAGTAGTGGGTTAAATGAAGTTAGACATGTTGCTTTCCTTGACAGGTGGTTTTTAACTGCAGAACTTCTCAGAGCCTTGAGTGCACTCAGTGTAATTTGTGCGTATCCTAGAGGAGGACTGGTTTTGAGGGTTTTGACTTGAGAGCCTTTTCCCACAGAGTGTCTCCTTGGATCTGGGACCCTCGTGTCCTTAGCCCCAGCACAGTGTCCTGTCGGGAGCTAAGAATTTGGGGGGTGAGATTCCAGTCCTGGCCCTCTCGCTATGGCTGTAATTGCATGGCCTTGGGAAATCTTCTAACCCTCTCTGATCCCATTTCCTCATCTAGAAAGTGTGGTAGTGACATCAGCCTGTCTTACAGGATTGTTATGAAATGTTTTATGTAAAAGCAGTTTGTACCAATAAGGACCAAGATTATAATTGCTGCATAGTGACAACAATGGTTATGACAAAGCCCTCCAGGCCTTAATTCCTTGTCTGCTCTGAGGCTTGTGACCTCTCCCCCTTTCCAGAGATTTCCCTTTCCTTATGTTCTTTACTCATCTCTCTGGGCTACTTCTTTTGTTGTTGTTGTTGTTTTTAATTTATTTATTGATTGATTTTTGGCTGAGTTGGGTCCTCGTTGCTGTGTGTGGGGGCTACTCTTCGTTGTGGTGCACGGGCTTCTGACTGTGGTGGCTTCTCTTGTCGCGGAGCACGGGCTCTAGGCGCGCGGGCTTCAGTAGTTGCAGCACATGGGCTCAGTAGTTGCGGCACACAGGCTCTAGAGCGCAGGCTCAGCAGTTGTGGCACACGGGCTTAGCTGCTCCACGGCATGTGGGATCTTCCCAGACCAGGGATTGAACCCGTGTCCCCTGCATTGGCAGGCAGATTCCTAAGCACTGCGCCATCAGGGAAGTCCCTGGGCTACTTCTTGTAACCATCCCTTACATTAAACCCCAGAGGCTTCTGGTTTTGAAACCTTTTATTTTACCGCGGACCATTTTCTCTCAGGCTTTCCATCGTCAGCATCCCCTGTATATTGATGGGCACCCATGTTTCTGTCTCTAGTGTTACCTTCTCTCCTAAGCTCTGCATCCAGACTGCCAGCTTCTCACCAGGTATCTCTGTGTGACTGCCTCCAAGTCCACACTGCTCCATCTCACTGTTTACTGTTCCCCGTATGCTGTGCTTCTTCGTAACCAAGTGTCATCTTAAGTGCTTCTGGGGAACTCCTGCCCATCTTTCAACACCCAGCTTAACTGTCTCTTCTTTGCGTGCTTCCTCCTCTGTGCTCCCAGAGGACTTTGTACCCACATCTGGCACATCACTGCTCACACTGGCATTGTGGTTATTGGCGTGGGTTTAGTGCAGTCAAGGACTGCACCTTGTCCGTGTTTAAATCCTCATCCTTGAGCAGACTGCAGGGCACGTGGTGAGTCTCTTAAGCTGGATGCCTGAACCTCATTCTAGTCATGCCTGTGCAGCAGAGGGGGGGTTTCGTCTTTAATGCCACATGGGGCCTTACACCAGAGGCCTGAACCTGCTGGGGGACAGTTTTGTTCTCTTCCCCGCTGGCTAGGGCTCGCAGGCACCCGGAAGCAGAAGCCCCACGGAGGGTCCAGAGGAGGCCGCAGGGGCCTCTGCTGCAGCTGCCCCTTGGCTCTCAGCCCGCCGGTGGCCCCAGCTCCCAGCCCATGGCTGCGGCGGTTAGCAGGAGGCCACCCTGTCCTCCCCAGCTCGGCCAAGTCATGTTGATATTCCGGCGGCATAGCCAGGCTTGTTATTGAGCACATGCTTTGCAGATTAGCCTGTTTGTATAGCCAGTCGAACATGTGCTCCATTAAAAATTAAAGCATCGTGTTTTCAGGATGGAGCAGGAGACATCAACTGCCACTGTGCAGCAGGCAGGCAAAGCCCCGGAGCCCATTAGCATAGGTTACAGCAAACGCTAGCCAGCGCCAGCGCAGTTCAGTGATGCAGATGTGGCCTCCAGTCCCGGAGGCCGCCGTATCACAGGAGCTGTCGGGAGCAGTCAGCTCGGATGCCGAGTGTCAACATCACCTTTTGTGTTTGTGCACATCCACCAGCCGGCCGAGAGGCAATGATCAGGATGACTGCGGGCCCTGCTTCCAGAAGCCGGAGCAGGGAGTTTGCATGTGGCTCACAGGGAAGCAGGAGTATTTTGCCAAGTAGCCAAGAGGACCCAAAGCAAACAGCTGCAATCTGTTCCATGAACCGAACCCAGTTGCACCCTGGGAGCGGCGTCCAAGCCAGGTGGAGTGGGGGGAGGCTTTCTACCTTCACTCTTTGCCGCTCTGTGCTTGAGGGCAGGCGAGGATTGATGTGTGTTCTTCCCAGGCTGGCACAAGTGTAGGGACACCTCACTGTATCAGAAGTTGGAGTTCCTACAGCTCCCGCTGTGCAAACAGGGCCTGATTCCGAGCAGCGCTGTGTTGTCCCTGAGGCCCAGGCACGTGGTTCTCTGGTCCAGGTGGCCCTACCCTTGGTCCCTGAACAGACACTCTTTGTAAAGTTGAGGAGCAAGTCGCCATTTGTGCTGCCGGCGCTAAGAAGCAACTGATCACAGAAGGAAACGATCAACTTATCACTCAGCAGCCACAGGGGGACCCTTTAGTGAAAAGACTAATACCTGCTGACATTCACCCATCAACCCCTGGGAGCATTCCCTCCAGTCACTGTCAGTAGCAGGTGCAGTTACTGAGCCCCGTGATGGAAACCTCTGTTATCAAGAGAAGATGAAAATAAGCTCAGGGGCTTCCCTGGCGGCGCAGTGGTTGAGAGTCCGCCTGCCGATGCAGGGGACGCGGGTTCGTGCCCCGGTCCGGGAGGATCCCACATGCCGCGGAGCGGCTGGGCCCGTGAGCCATGGCCGCTGAGCCTGCGCGTCCGGAGCCTGTGCTCCGCAACGGGAGAGGCCACAACAGTGAGAGGCCCGCGTACCGCCAAAAATAATAATAATAATAAATAAATAAAGTAAGCTCAAGGTAATCAAGTATGGGACATCTTAACATAGAGAAGATTTCAACTGGTGTAGTTAAGGTGTAGCTTCAGCTTTCTGAAGAATGCACGGCTGTAGTACAACCCCTTCCTGAATATTATCGAATGTGTGAGGTGATAATGTAGCCATGAGAAAAATAGTAAAAAAGTTTATTCATCCTGTTTTCTTTCTGGATGGCTCAACTCTGCTGCATTCCTAGGCATAGCACGTTGCCTGCTGTGATGTAGTGCATTGCTGTATGCAAGTGCACTTGTAGAAACGAGGCTCAGGAACAAAGGTTTCTAGCTTTCTCTTCCCCTTCTTCTCCCTGGGTATAGATATGTTGTTCCTCCTTCATCTTAAAAAATGCTGCTTTGAAAGCCATCCATCAGGTTCTATCACTTCTACCCTTTCTTATCTACCACCCCTCTCCCAGTTTGTTGAAGTTTTTAGCATTTTAGCGGACAGCTCTTTCCACTACGACTCAGAATTCACGTGGGCAGCCTGTCGGAGCCTCAGGGCTCTCAATTCCTGACCTCCTTGCCCCCAGTGGTCTTCCTTCCATCCACCTAAGCCACCCATCCCCATTGCCACACCCACCGTCTTGTCACTGCCAATAACAGTACCAATTTTAGAGTTGTGATTTCCAAATCATCACAGGCAAAGAAGTCAAGGATCGGGGAGTCCAGGATGCTCAGAACCCTCTGTTGTCCCCTCCTTGCCGTGTTCTGACACCTTCCCGTGGCTGCTTCATCCCCCGCCTCCTTCATCCCCTCCACTCGCTCGGTCACGCTGGCCTTTGGTCTGTCCTTCCAACAAACTGGGCTAGTTCGCACCTCAGAGGTTTGTTCTCTGTCCCCTCAGAGGGTCACTTGGCCCGTGTCTTCATTTCTTTGGGGTCTCTCTATTCAAATGCCATCCCCTGAGAGAGGCGTTCCCTGACTGCTCCGCCAAAACAGCAGTGCCCTGCACACCCCAGGTCACCCTCTCCTAATCCTGCTTTGTGATTCTTCATAGCACTCAGCCAGCAACTACACACACACACACACACACACTGCCTCCCTCCTCCCTTGCAATGTTAGTGCCTGACGACAGGGATTTTGTGTTTGTTTACCAGTATACCTCATGTGCCTTTAATGGTCTTTCAATGCAGAATTAATTAGTTGAATGGTTGAAGGAAAGAAGAATAAATGTGGGCTGGAAGCAAATTTTGGAAGTTAGGGTTTACGAAGATAGGGTCATTTATAAAGCCTTCTAGTAAACTGTATCAAAAACGTATTTTTTCAAATAGTAACCCTTTATAAATGAGCAAATTTCAGTTCTAAGAATTTGGGAAAGCAGAAGAATTCATTTTCCTAATATTTTGTGAAACCAGGGATAGAATATTTCAAGCTGTGAGACCCCTAGTGCTGGCCTTAAAAGTTCTCCCCATCCCTATATTACTTCACTGGCAGGTTCCTTCCTCTTTTGTTTTTCTCAAAACACTTTATTTTTTTAACTTCTAATGTTGTCCTATTATTGAGGATAAAAACAAGGTTGTATAGTACCATTTCAGGCAAATACAGTTCATGTTTTTAGTGTATTTGTTTACATACTTGAAAGAAGCAGAATCAAATAAAAGCAGAACGGGATAAAGGATTGAAAGTGGGGCTTAAAGCTCCACCCTCTCTGAAGTGCTTTGGGCATTTCATACTCTTCACTTTTTAGGATATAAGCATATGGTCCCTTTTACTTTAAACAAGTCAGACTCTAGAAAGTTTAAAAAATTTTTGCCTGTGAGCAAAAGTGAGATAAAATGGTCCTTCTTCACTGCCATTGTTTGGAAGAAAAGCTCCAGACCAGGGGGAGACTGTCATTGCCATATAATAATTCAAGCTTCCTTTAGTCTTTAGTCTCCCTTTCTAAATCTTAGCATATAAGATTAGAGGTTCCTTCTCCATTTTCCAGTTGGCCTCTTTCTTGCTTTACCTTGTTTTAAAGAAGAGCTTGATTACTCACTTGAACCCGTCCATCAGCAAGGCCCTTGCTCTGAAGATTGTATATGCTTTTGTGCCAGTTAACATACTTTTGGCTACAAGTAACAGAAGGCCTAGCCAAAAGTGGCCATAAATAGGGGACACTCAGTTAGTTATCTCACAAAATAAATGTCCAGAGGTATCCAGATGAGTGTGGGACCAGCTTCTCTGAGGGTTTCTTGGCTTCACCTTAGGTAGATAAGATAGCTACCATAGCTACAAGAATTGTGTCCCCACCCCATACACCTAAGGAAGGAAGGAAGGAAGAGGACAGATCTGCTCCTTCATTTTATGTTTCTTTGTATTAGGAGGGAAAAAGTCCTTTCCAGAGGTCCTGCAGCTGACGTCCCCATACATCTCATTAATGACTGGGCTAGAACTATGTCATGTGTCTACTGAAACCAGCCACTAGCAAACACAGATTAGCTTAGACCCTAGATCATCTCCTGGGCTGGGCCCATGGCTGTCTGATACGTGAACAAAGTTGTTTTTTCTAATAACAGAGACTGGGGCGCAAGCTCCTGGGCAGACAACCAACTCTGCCATAGACTGTCTTCTACAGCAGTACAGCCCATCACTTCTACTAGAAAAAAACTCACTCCAAGTGGAGTAGAAGATTAGCTTGGGGCCTGTTGTGATAGGCTAGGATAGTATAAACCAGGACCATTTAGAAGTGATCTTGGAATACTTGCTTATTTATATCACCACTGTTCATTTACATACCCCAGGACAGCACTTACCACACAGCACCATGATTCTGTGTCCTGTGCATGCATCTCAAGGGGCCTCTGATTTCTTCTTTGTGTCCAGAGCACCCAGGACATGGCCTAGAACTTAATACAGGTAGAGGTTGTCTCTCAGTGTTCTCTGAATGAATGACCAAACGAATGAATGAATGAACAGACAAATAAGCAAATACTGAGTAAGATATTCTTTTTTAAAAAAAATTTTATTGAAGTATAGTTGATTTACAATGTTGTGTTAGTTTCAGGTGTATAGCAAAGCAACTAAGTTATTATATACATTATATATATTTTATATATTCAGAATATATATGTATTCTTTTTCAGATTCTTTTCCATCATAGGTTATTATACTGAATATAGTTCCCTGTGCTATACAGTAGGTCCTTCCTTATTGTTTATCTGTTTTATGTATGGTAATATGTATCTGTTAATCCCCAACTCCTAATTTATCCCTCCCCATCCCTTTTCCCTTTGGTAACCGTAAGATTGTTTTCTGTGTCTGTGAGTCTGTTTCTGTTTTGTAAATAAGTTCATTTGTATCATTTTTTTAGATTCCACAAATAGGCGATATCATATGGTATTTGTCATTCTCTGTCCAACTTACTTCACTTTAGAATAATAATCTCTAGGTCCATGAGTAAGATATTCTTGAAGCCGTGTCTTATGAAGAACAGTTAAAATAATTACAAATGTTTAGCTGGAGAAAGAATGAATGAACAAACAAATGAATAAGCAAACGGTGACTAAACTGTTTTTGAAGCCATGTCCTATGAACTGTTAAAATGACTATAAGTATTTACCTGGAGAAGAGAAGAACTGAGGAATACAATGACTTTCTGAAATGCTGTACCTAAAATCCTTTCAAGTGAAAAAGGATTAAAATCACCTTGTGGGATATCTAAGGACAGAGCCAGGAAAAATGCGTGGAAACTACAAGGAGACAGAAAGCTCTTCCTTGCATTGAGCTAAAATCTAAGAGTGGAGAGTGGAATTAACTACCTTAGGAAAGATGAGCTTGCCGTCACCAAGCACTAGCCACTGGACAGGATACTGTACGGGGAGGGAAGTGCCATTTATCACTGGAGATTGGACCGAAGGATGCTTATTCTCTGATGTAACCCAGCAGTGATGGGATTCTCTGAAATTTTAAGAAACTAAACGTTAAAATGAAGGAAGCACAGTCGTTTTTTCCAAATTAGCAAGAGATTTTATGATGCTCTGAAACACCTGTGAGTAATCCCGCCTGTATTTATTATTCCCAGTTACGTCTGCTGTTCTCTTGACCTCAATTTTTTTTTTTTTTTTTTTTTGCTGTTCGTGGGCCTCTCCCTGTTGTGGCCTCTCCCGTTGCGGAGCACAGGCTCGGGACGCGCAGGCTCAGCGGCCATGGCTCACGGGCCCAGCCGCTCCGCGGCATGTGGGACCTTCCCGGGCCGGGGCATGAACCCATGTCCCCTGCATCGGCAGGCGGACTCTCACCCACTGCGCCACCAGGGAAGCCCTCTTGAGCTCAATTTTTGATGAAAGGATTTCTTTGAAAAGAAAAAGTTGTTAGATTTCATTGGTTTTGTCTGTCTTGATGGGATCTGCTTCTCACGTCAGGACATTACCTCGTTTACAGATTATGAACGTTCACCTTGTGTACTCTTCGTGTCTTTGGGTAGAGAAGAAGAGAAATGCTCAGCTTCTGAGGGCTGGGGAATTGGGGTTGCATCCTCATGTATCTCTCACATGGGCTGTCTCACTGTCCAACCGCAGAACTGAAAGTCTGAGAAAAGAGATGGAAATTGAGAAACTGTGGGCCATCATTCACTCTTGTAATTATAGTGAAGAAGTGTACTGCATATGTATGTTCCCTCAGTAAAACAGGTGTTCTGCCCTTAAAATGGTAATTATAGACTATTTCAGATAAATGATCTTCACTTATTTCATATCATTGCGGTATTTTCTTCCACGGTTAACCACCCCGTGATACAGAAAGCTTGCTCATGCTTGAAAGAATCAAAATGCATATAGATTTTCTAAAATAAGCCCCCTTTCTGGAAGTATTTTGTGGTTAGTTTCAAAATGTAATATCTTGAGGAAGGTTTAGGTTGACTTTTTTATTTTAGTATAAAATTTTAAAAGTAAAATCACTGTGCAATGAGTGATTTTACTTCCATTAGCCTAAGGTCTTTGTGGTTTCACTTGAGGTCACTAGTAGGTTATTTTTCTTGCATTATTTCATCAGCTGTCAGTTCTATTAATATAATGTAATTCATGCAGTGCTGTGATTTTTAAAAGACACGACTGTAAGCACAGAAGGCAATTTTTGGAAGTTTATTTAGATGATTGTAGGGTATCAGACTGCCTCAATCTCCTTCATGCTTAGCATCTGAAGGGTCACTTAAGGATGGCACATGATCTGCGGTGCTCAAGTGGGGATTCATGCCGGTGTTTTTATACCCAGCACATAAAAATATATCTGCGGCTCCTTTATTATCTTTTGAAAGACGATGGCTCGCTTGTGGGGTGTGCAGTTGTGTTTAGTGCTTAGGTTACGGGATACTTGATATATCTCCTATTTAACACTAACAGTAACCCTTTTAAGGAGGTTTACTTCGAGCTCGCTCTATTAATATATTCACTCTTGGGCTTCGATTACACTAATGCAGTGAATTTATGTTTGCATATATAGTGGGTATCATTCAGGAAATCATTTGAAAATCATTCTTAAACAGCAGCTATACACATCCTGTTAGTCCCTGGTGGTTAATAAAGAAATTAGAAATTGTCTGCTCTTGAACTTGACTATATGATTGAGATCCATCGAAGCACCTAGAAAAGTGGTTCTTTAGTTTGCTTTTTGAATATGAGGATACTTTTTAAATGTTAAAAAAATATAGAGCCCTACAGAGTACTAGCTGTACCTTTGCCATCTCGTAATCTAAAACATATAAAATCCATTTACTGAAACGCATGTGGATAAAATGATATAATGTCTGGGGTTTGTTTTCAAATTATCTGGGAAGGTGGAAGCAGCGGGAATGGGTAGAGTATAGATGAAACAGGGTCGGCTGTGAGTTGATAATCGTTGGAACTGGGTGATGGTAGATGGGGGTTTATTGTACAGTTCTCTCCACTTTTATGTGTGTTCGAAATCATCCGTTTAATAAAATGTGTGAGGAATATAAGGTTACTGTGAATTTAGCTTTTAAAAGGAAAGTGTATTTTTATGATCCCTGAAGCATCTACGTATTTGAAAAATACCTGTCGTTACATGAAAGCGGCATGTGATTTATGGAGCCTAGAGATGGAGCTTGGTGCACCTGGATTCTGGAACCCCTTTGCTGTAACTATTAGAGCACAAAAGAGAAGCAGGTTCAAGGCAGCTTGATACATACTGTTTACGCAACCACTGAGTGCATTCCAAGCAACGTGAACCTTGACTACCGAAGCACGCCTGTAGCTTCTTTAACGCGCTGTTGGCTGTGTTGCTTAGAAAAGGCAGTGTCCTGTGGAGGAAGATGTGCTGCCACTTGAGCAGTGATAACACTGAACAGAGTGTGTAGGGTTGAGGCAGGTGGGAATGTCTAGAATAGGAAGCAAAGACTGATCCATTCAGAAACTCAGAGGCCTCCAAATAACAACAGCCTTATCCTAATTCAGCCTCCGCCAAACTTGCCCTTGGCCGACTGTCACCAAGGCCGAATCACCCATGACTTCCTTTTTTGACCTCAGGCAAATTGACCTACTCCTTCTATCTCCTCCTCAAGCAGAACTTAAAACATCTACATTGTATTTTGATTTCTGTGAAGGTTAGAGAGGAAAAGTATGCTTACTGTCTTTTGTCCCTGGCCAGTTTTCATTGGGACCTTATTTCCTTGAAATTCTTGGCCTGTAAAAACATGCAGGTGAAATTACCCTAAATTTATAATTATATATATTTAAAATCTTAGATTACATGGGAGTTGAATATCTAGAATGAATCAGCCTTAGGAAAATGTTTCTTTTTAAAAATTATTAAATATTGGAACATTATAAAAAATAACATTGGAATATTTAATTCATGGTTCAGTTCTCTTGTTCATTTAAAGGTTTAACTATTTCCCACTGTTTAAACACCTCTATCTGATCTTTTGTGCTAACCAGCGTGTCCAAAATATTGCAAAACAGATGAATGATCAAGGAATTTAAGGAATACTCCCCCAGTGAAGCCAGAAGGATATTCTTGAGGAGAAAAAAAAAGAATGCATGAAACTTATTTAACAAGAAAGATTTGAGTCAGGTAATCTACATAATATATCCACTGGCATTAAGGCTGTCATCTTGGTATTGCATTTCTGGTACGAATTTCGCAATAGCTGTCTTTCACTGTCGGTTCTAATAAAGAGTGTTGGTCAGCTTAAATTCCCTGGGAGCTCAGATTTATGTTTTGTGAACTGCGTGTGCCTGAGGCCTCTCATGCATGATTTAAACTGCTTTGTAAATGTCAATAGGTGGAAAAGCATCAGATCCCTTGTAGATTTCTCCAAATCCTCAAAGATGCACATGCCATGTATAAACCATGCTGCACCCTCAAGACCATTGCCGTTTTTTACACTTGCTTAACTGGGGGTTTAAGGTATTGCCAGAAGCAAAGTATCAGTGTGTGCATGTCTCGATCCAACTGGCCAATGAAACCCTGTATTAAGAAAACCTTTGCACCAGAGAAACGTCTCCAGTGACCTGAGATGGGCGCACCTCATGAATGTTGAATGTTCTTCAAACTCTATTTCTTCATTCTTGACTTTTTTCAAAACACACATTTAACTTGATTGAAGTTGCTGATTTCATAGCATTACATTCATTCCATGGACAGCTATATAGATTTGTAGAAAAATGTTTCCATCGGGAGCTCCCAGACCTGGATCCTGTCCTGGTTCTGCCACTCTCTGGCTGTTTGTCCTTGTGCGGGCCACTTAACCTTCTGGGGCCCCACTTTTAGACCCACTGAGGTTGAATCCAGGAGGTTGCATTAAATGATCTCCACTTGTTCCTCTCAGCTCTTGCATCATGACTCCAAGAGATAGTGACAGACAGCCGGTGTGACACTTTTAAAGCCATGGGAGCACAGGTGACTTTTAATTAGGCTCATTCTGCTGTCTTCTGGGCGGCACAGAGCGCCGGCAGAAGCCCCCAAATGGCCAGCAGCGGTTGGACAAAGAGACCTCAATGTCAGCCTGATGGCTTATCAACTCATTTGTGTTCAGAGCACCTCCTTGTGCTGTTTCCTGTTGGCCTGAGAACGGTGTAGTGGGTGTCCCCGCCCCCATCGGATTCCTTAGCTAACAGGTGTTTTCTAATGTCTGAAGAGGCAAAGCAAATGATAGCGAGGGCATGGCATTCCAGGGCAGAGGCCCCCGTGTGAGCAAAAACACTAGCCTGGCTTTCTCAGAGGCGGTTTCTTCTTCACTTGTGTACCCCTGAGCCTTTCCCGGTGCCTGGAGACAGAGGTGCTTGGAAAACGCATGCCGCGTAATCATTGCAGAGCGAATTTGTTCAGAGTCAGCCATCAGGACAGAGATGGCCTTTTGTTCTTCCTCTTTACCTTTTCATTCCTACCTGGTTCTGAATGAGCAGCTTTGATCTTTTCTTTCCACGTGTTCACTTTCTAACCTAGTATCTTCTTGCAGGGACCGTTTCCGGGGTTAAGGAAGAGTGCCCAGGGTAGCTCTGAAGCTGGCCTGTTTAGGTCTAATCCTGACTGCCCTCTGACTGTGTCCTTGAGCACTTCACTTAACCTCTCTGTCTTAGGTTTTAATCTGTAAAATGTACATCATACAAGCACCTACCTCAGCAGGTGTGAGGATTAGATCTGGCTGTTCAACATAAAGCTCTAGAACTGTGCCTGCCATTCAGAAGTGTTAGCTGTTATTAACATTAGTTGTTTTTTTTTTAAATTATTATTTAATTTGAACTTTTTAAAAAAAAGAGCCAGGGCAGTTGTGCCAACCTTGGAAAAAAATCACATGCCTAATTCCCATCATCTCCAGCCCAGTGAGGAGCGGTCTGCAGTGGGCAGTACTAGGGGTCCAGGGCCTTACTCACTCGAGCCAGGTCTGCGTCCGCCTGGTCAGGACACACCCCTCCTGGAATGTACCATCTCTACGTCCACATCCCGGGCAGCCTCACCGAAGCAAGTCAGGAACTCTGCAACCTGGAGACACCTTTGGAACACTGTCGCCACCAGTGTCCCATTTGTGTGTTTGGAGAATGTCAAGTAAGCACATTCTTTGTCACCCCCTGACATGACCTCAGGGTTACTTTCTGCGCTTGTTGACAAATTTTTAGACAACCAGGTTTTATCAGCGGAAACCTTGAAGAGTGACAAATGGTTCTTGGAAGAGTTGGTACATACTCTAAAATGTCAGCTGGCTCGTTTATAACCAGTGATGTCCAGTGTCTAAGCCGTGCTATCATCATGGTCTATAGATAACCCACCCTCACGATGCTCCGGGCTCCCCGAGCACTTTGTGCAGCTGTTCTGGCTGAAGACCCAGTTGACATCTATAATAGATACCCAATGGAGAGCCTCTTATTTTATCACTTTCTGTGTTTCAACACCAGCGGTCCCCGTGGACTGTCAGAAACGGGCAGCTAGCACATCATGGGAAAGGTGACTTGCTGAGTCCCTGTGCCCTGAGGACATTATTAAGTGCTAGGGAACCTTGTTAGCTCATAAAGTTGGTTCAAACCAATTATTGCTGTGCGACCATTACCACTGCCAAGAATGTAACTCTTTTAAATTCTTGCCCATAAAGCCAATCTTTCCATGACATTATATCATAGAGCAGGGCTTCTGATCTGGCCGCGTTGAACCCCACTGTGCGCAAAGACTACCCGTTGCATTCGCTGCTCGGTGTTGGTTACCCTTCAGTGCTTCCCGGAGGCAGCGAGGCTACTATTTATAGATTTGCTTTCTGAGTCCCTAGTTCAGCGCAGTCATTTTCGACACGCTGTCCCAGTCATCTGATCAGCCATGCTGCTTCTAAATGAAGGTCCAGGCCTTGGCCTCTGCAGAGAGGGTGACAGCTGTCAGATACAGATAGTAGGCTACAGATCCTGGCTGCTAAAACCCTCTCATTCATTCCTGTTACAGATCATCGACCACAGCTTGAAGCCGTGCTTTACAGTCGGCCGATTAGTTGGCAAGAGATCTACATACTGTATTAGCAAGGTCAGCCACTGAGATAAAGGCAAAATCTCAAACCCCTGCACTATTTTTAAACCAGTAGCCATTTGCTAAAGCTGGTTATTTTGGTGTGTCTCTCTCCCTTTCTTTCTTTCTTTTTTTTTTCTCTCTCTCTCTCTCAAAATAGAACTAAAGAAACTTGTTAAAAACTCTTTGTCAGAGTTAATGAAGACAGTTCAGACGCTGAGATGGTTCAAATCTGAGAAGGGTGCAGTCGTTCTCAGAAACTCATTCAGGCACTGCGGTGTAGACATAGACGGCAGTGTTAGCCATGCCCACTCCTTGTTTTAATCAGAGCGTGTTCAGAGAGCTCAGCCCAGGGATCCAGAGGAAGTTTGACCCCACCACGAGAGTGGATTAGTCAGGTCTGGCCAGGAGAGAGCTGAGTTACGGCTCACATAGGACTTACTGAAATACCTGCTCACTCCTAACTGAGAGGCCAGTCTTCACTATTGGCTCAGGTGATGGGGCCTGTCTTGCGGGGTTCCATTCTCCAGGGTCCCGCCTCCCCCAGCACCTTGCCTCTGGGTGTTCTGAAGCCGTCATTGTTCAACCTGCCTCATGTCACACTTGCATAAGGAGAACTTGTGCCGTGGGAAACCTCTCGTCAGGAGGTGATTTGCTGACTTCTTCATGTCCAGTGAACGGTCCTGCTGTTCCAGAATCAACTGAGCAAACCTTGAATCTTGTCTTTACCCAGAAAGGTGTCCACCTACAAGATCCGCTTCACCATCTGACCCCTCCTCTCTGCTGTCCTCCCTCCTGCTCGTACACCTCCACTGAAATCCCTTTCCCTTCATGACAGCCCCCCGCCCCTTCACCTTTCTCTGTTTTCCCCCAAGACCTCATAATTCTAC
>NW_021703769.1:73830945-73855945 GCF_005190385.1 Monodon monoceros | reverse complement strand
TTATACCCATTAGGAGCGCATCGTAGGAACTTCAGAGATAACCTGCTGTAATATACCGTTGGGCGGTTCCACGCCTGTGAACATACTGCCCAACTAGCTTTGCTGAGAAGTCTGCCTTCCCTCTCATTACAAGTTTGGTTTGTTGCGATGTGGTAGATCCTTTGTTTTTAAATGTCAGATTGAGGGTAATAATTACTTTTGGAGGAAGGCAGCAGAGCTGCCCCCCAGTTAGTTGCTAGGTCGCTGTTCTCCATACATATGGTCAGTGCTTCATGGATCGAGAAGACTGCTGTTAGCTGGGTTTCCAGGAGAAGTTGTATCTTGGGATCCAGATCCCTGATTGGCCTCCTACGTTTCCAGAGGGGACTCTAGGCAGAGGATATACAGATTTTATTAACAAATTGCAGACTAATCTCCTATTGGACTGTGAGTCAACCTCAGTGGCCCCTCTTGCCCCAAAGTACAAGGCCTGGGCTAGAGTTCGCCTACGTGGCCCACTCTCCTCTGAACCCTCTGAGACGCAAAGAAGGGGGGTCAAAGAGGTAACCCGCGAGATCCAGGGAGGGGCTGCCAGGCTCAGCTCTGTCATAACCCCTCATCCCCACCACCACATCTTTCTTTATTACACGGCGACCCCTTTGTCCCTGAAGACTCCATTTTGTCCTTGGCCCACATCAGCACTTCCATGTTGGGGGTGAAGGAGGGATGTTGTGGAACTTGAACAGTTAGAAGGTTGGCCTCACCGCTTTTAGAATCTTGATCTGTGTGTACGTACGCCGTCGGGGCCCTCTGTCAGGCACACACTCCCACTCCTAACTGGAGACTGAGAGTTGAAGCCTTCCAGGGAGCTACCAGGAAATGCCTTTCAGACTCACTGCCATCCAGCAGCTCTCCAGACCTAACAGAGAGAAGCTACACTTTAGAAGGATCCCGAAAAGATATGCAGTCCTTTTCCTCTAGGTTGGCACTTTCTGAAATGTTCCCTGGAATACTCTTCCCATAAGATATTAATAAGTGTCCCTGAGATAAAGGATTTTGCTTAGAATTATTGGGTGGGATCACATTAAGCAAATTTATTTGGAGGAGTGAGGGTGGCCATGGGACTAGGGGGCTGTGTCTACCCAACAGGGTTGAACACCCATTACCACTTCATAGGTCCCTCGGACTGGAGTTTGGGAACTGTTTCTCCAGATCCTCCAGAGTAAGCCACATCACCAGAGAACCAAAGCATTCTCCTGCCCCGCGTTCTGCCTTGGAATGGCACCAGAAGCCCTGCAGGAGGACCCTGACAACGTGTGACGCTCATTGCTAGGACTTCTAAATGAATGAGTGGAAAAATATTTAGTACATCGTTTGTTGTTTTCTTCACGTAGACCTTCGGGGGAACGAGCCCTCCCAAGTGTTATTTGTAGTGGTTGCAGAGTCAGGAAGAGTTAAACTTCTTCTGAACAGTTGCTTTCTCTTTGTCTGGTGGCTCCATGAACTGTGTGGCTAGCAGGTTGCCCTCTTTGCAGTGGCTGCTAGAAGCCTCGAGCCGACTTTGTGGCCCACCTGTTGTAAATAAACAGCACTCAAACCTCATTCTTTACTATGCAAACCTACCTCATTTCTTTTTCCTTCTCATCTACCAATAATTTTTTTAATGTTTTTTCTTTTCATTATCTTTCAAAGCTACCTTAAATTCTTTAATGGTCCAGGACAGGGTAAGTGATACTCGGATTCCCTATTACCAGCCTAGCTGCCTAATTGAAAAGTTGATACTGACTTGTCTAAGAAGACTATTGGCACTTTGGGCTTATCAACCAGGTTGACATGTGGTTGATGTACGGCCTCAGCTGTGGTGAGAATTACTTAGTTTGAGGGCATACCTTTTTGGCTCTGGAGGCTCTAAGGTCCTTGTTTTTCTGTTTGTGTAATCACTAGGGCCATGACGACAATTTACGAAGCCATGTTTTCCATCTCTCCCCCCCATGGCAAGCCCATAAAACATTTTTGTCCATATATGTTTTGTCCACAGTGGACTCCTATTAGGATAGGAAAATGATGATGTCCTAGAAATTTGAAGCTAAATAGGGCCTTAAGGCTATCTAGTGTAAGGCGGGCAGATAAATTTCAGTTGTCGTGCTATCTCTCATCTATTAGGTGGCTGCTTGGAGTACTGTGTTGAGGATTCTGGGCCAAGAAGGAATAAAGGTCTGGATTGATTAGTGATGTCTGCTGTGGCTGTGGCATGAAGGAGACAAAGTATGAGCACGGCATGTTCTCTATCCCCAGTCTCTCCCTTTTCATAGATGAAGTTACCTGAGACGGAGGTGGCACTAGAAATCAAGTGTCCTTACTCTGAGTCCAGGACCCTTTTTACCTCATCTTGCTGAAGTAATTCTTTTTCTTCCAACTGTAAAGTTGGTCAACTAGAGCACTGAAAATAAGCTACTTCTAGATTTCCAATTGAGTTAATTATAAAGTTAAAAAAAAAAAAAAAAAAAAGAACCGGAACCCTTCATTCCTTTTCCCAGTTTCTGAAAGAGTTAAGAAATAAGGCTGTTCCATAGTCAGACTAAACCAGATTGTTCTCGTCTACAGTTCACCATATTATCTTGATTCTATTTTTTAAAATAAAGCCTGTTTTATTGAGACATACCCTCCAGTAAGTTCTTTTACCCCGATACTTATTTGGTCAAGGATGTTGCCAGCCAATGCCACACTAAGACTCCTACAGTATATTCTCTTGTTTTTAAAAAAAAAAAAGAGCGAGGAGGAACATATTAGAAAAATCAAATTTGGCAACTTTGGTATCTCTATATACAATGCTGATAAGTGTCACGTTAGCAAATATTAATCTTTTCAAATAATAATCCAGATGCAATTGAGATGAACAGTTTGGCTCTTAAGGATTTTTTTTTTTTCTCGAGACAGTGGAATTCTTTTCCCTAGGCAGTTTCCTAATACAGAAAAAACAGTGCTGTCTTGTTTCTTCTTCTTTGCCTTAGCTCATCAGAAATCAAGTCAGCAGTCTTGTTTGCATATTTATTGATGGAACATTCTGTCACATCCTCATAAGTGTTGGAGACATGAGTTTTAAGGTGTCAGGGACAGAGGGCAGAATAGGTGCAATTAATATGTCACTTTTTCAAGCTCTTCTTCCAGTGGTCTGTAGACTGCTTTCTCCTGACCTGAGCCAGGCTCTTTAAGGTCATGGAATCCATCTTGTAGGGCTTTGTCCATTCAGGCTAAGTGATTGAATTCACAGTTCCACTGATTCAGTGCCTCATTTGTCACTTTGTTGAGGAGAGGTGTTTGGGCCCGTTTGGTTGAGAGACTGGCTGGGTTGGGAACTGGGGCAAACCTGCCCTTAAGGCACCGTTTCTCTCCGCTTCAAATGTGATTCATAATCGGCCTAGAAGAAGGAGACAGATAATAGAGGACGACCAACCGCTCCGGAAAGCTGGCTGCCGTCAAGCTTATTCTTAGTGTGACGGCCTCTGAGATGCCTGGCATGCCAGGACCAAGGATTTTAGTGGCTTGGGTATTCCCAACAAGGGCCTTCCGAAATAACCAGCAGTGGCTTGGTGGAGCCATCTTCTCTAAAATGTATTGGGCCTCAAAGCAAATTTCCATCTTTTGGCCGCCAGCAGCCCAGTGTCAATTAAAGTGAACATACTTGACAGTTTCACTCGTGCAACCCTTGGAAGAGTGGAGTTTCAGAGCTAGAAGCCAGGCTGGTTTCATACTGACCTTCAGCTATGCAGATGTGCCCTGCGCAGCAGCTGGGCTGCCTGCTGAATGGGAACGGGGTAGGCGTGCCGCCCCAGCCTCACTGACATTCCAGGAGGCTGCGTCCTGCCCGTCCTCCCCCTTACCAGGTGCCGCATGGCCTATTAGTTCTTCAGGAAGGAGAGCAGGTCAAAAAGGTGTGTGAAGTAGGTCAGAAAGAGGGCAGTCTCTAATGGGGTAGGGGATGCCTACTTATTTGCTGGGAGGAATTGTCTCCTATGGAAGAAGGGTTCCAAATTAAGCCTTAGGATACAAGTGCTACCTCTGAAGGTGCTTTGGCCAGTAGGGCTACGACTGCAGGGCTTCTGTTTGTCGACCTCTTGCTCTCCTGCCAAACACACCAGAGACTCCCTGTAGAATTGCTGGGGTGTGTGGGGAGAATCAGCTTATTTTTTAATTGAAAAATAAATTTCTTCTTGAGAAAATGGGAACACTGAGACATTCAAGGTAAATGGGAGAGTTAATAGCTGTTCCAGTGTCTAGGCCTAAAACAGGGGGCTTGATCTGTAATTAATCCATCCCTGTAGGATCTGTGGATAAGCTTCAAGGAGCCCAGGAATCCCCTGAAAGTGGATTTAAAGTTTTGTTTATTTGTGCACTTGTACATTTGCCTCAGAAGAAGGTCCATAGCTCTTCCCATCAGATTTTCAAGGAGATCTATAACAGCAACAACAGCAGCCCAGGCTTTGCACTGGGCTGGCAAAGCCTAAGTATGCACAAGCCGTCTTTTTAGATACACCCTGTTTATTATGCAGATTTATTCACCTTCCTGACCCCCTTTGCCCCACTGAACCAGAGCCTTAACAAAGGTGGACCCTGAGTGCCAAGGAGCCATGTTTTCACTCAGCAGCGGTTTGGGGAAACTTCCACTTGTGTAAAAAATACTTTCCAATCGCTCTTATTCCATTTTTCTTCAGGCAACTTTCTGATATGATGCGGCTGAACTTTAAGTCCTTGTGTTTTATATTGTTCGTACAGTATGTGTCTAGTTTAAAGTTCTTCATTCTAATTTTTCATCACGTGGTCAAAGGTGGCACCAAAATTGAGCTTTGGCCTGTGTATAGCAACGTTTGCTTTTACCCAGAATAATGAAATGCAAATTGCAGAGCTTGTCTTACCCAGCCCACTCCTTTTACCATGGAAGCCCACAGATGTTAGGTAGTTTTCTCAAGGTCATACATCTTATTGGTAGTAGAGGTAATAAGTTCCTTTATCCTTTGTTCTTACTGAAGAAAGGAAGTTATAGAATTAATGGAATTTTACAAATCGGGGGGTTTTCTCTGGTTATCATTAACAGAAGGCACAGAGGGGTTGCATGAAAATCTCACAGAAGTCCATCTTCCCAGCCTTTTTCGGATCGGTATCCTTTCCCGCATCCCCTTCCTCCCCTTCTCCCTGCCCCACCCCCTTCTTCCTTATCACTCTGGCTTACAAAGCGCCCCCTCGCTGGGCCCTGCAAAGGCCTTCCTTCTGGGCCCTCTAGGAGCTGGGGCTCTCAAACTCCTGCGGCCGCACCTAGAAAGTGTGTGTATTTGTCCATATGCTCTTGCTTTAAATGATCCAGTCTCCCCACCAGCACTCTGCCCCCAAGGAATAGGAAGGTCAGGAGAAGGCGGAGAAAACTACCACGGAGTGTGTCGCCCCTGGGGAGACTTGAGACTTGCCACTTCCCAGGATTCCAGGTATAGAAGCGCCTTTTCTTCTGGCAGGAAGCTGCGGAGTGTGGGTAGAACGGCAGCGGGTTTGTTAATAAATTGCTGCTCGTTTTCTTCTTCATCGTCCTTAGTGGCTTTAGAAACGGTCTGCTCTTGACTCGAGCCCTCTATAGGGCCAGAGATGTTTGCACAGAGAGCCCCTATCTTACATGTAAGAACCCCTTTCACCTTTGTTCAGATTGTCCCACCATGTTGCTGCCTTTAAAAAAAATTGTGTTTTATATATAACCTAGCTTATGTCCCTATAAAGTCCATTTGTAACGACTCCCTCGTGAGCTTAGCAAAAGTATGTGTAGACAATTTTTTCTGGCCTTCCCTCCCAAAACTCTTTGGGTTAAAAATAGGGAAGGATTTGTTTTAAAACAGTGCTGCATTGTATCTTTAACCTTTTGTCCAAACGCAGTTTGCCCATTTAAGTTTTATTTAGAGAAAGCGTGTAACTTATGAACCAGCTCCCTCAGACCTCGGGACGGCCCCTGGCCAGCCTTCCTGCTGCCGGTGCATTAGCCGTGTCTCCAGAAGTGTTTTACAGGAAGCTTAGATGGAGGGAAGCACTTAATTATTATCCAAATTTTTCCTTTCAGTTAAGTCTTACGGTAAGATATCCCAGAGATTATATTTTTAGCAACCGCTTTAAAGAGACTGGGGAGATTAATTTAAAATTGATAATCGCATGGCAGCGCCACAGCTTAACAAGCTCAAGGTCTGCCTCGTGGAGCTGGCTGCTCTCGGGGGACTCTGGTTCAATTCTCTTTGCTGCCAGTTGAAATCAGGAATCACAACTGCAGTGATTAGCAGTGAATTCCCTGATCTCCGGGCCCCAGGCAGAGAGAGAGGGAGGCTGTTTTCTTGGTAGCCAGTGGTTAACCCCTTTGTGGGAAGGCTGAGAAGAAGAGGAAAGGATTCACAGCTGTGGGGTGAGGCCTAGTCATCTATATCTTTTACTGCCCAGGCAGTTCCGAGCATCATCAGGTGTGGAAGCTACTGCTCTGCGGCAGGTGACGGTGACCAGTGGAAGAAAGAGCCTCTTGGCTCAGTCAGAGGCACTCAGTAGCCACCTTGAGCGCTGACACCTGGACCTGCCTGGCTCAGAAGGCCTCCAAAGGCCTCCAGAGGCCCCTGCTTCCATGGCTGCCGAGAGCTGTGTCAAGCTGGGAGAGCTTTCTTTGTAGAAGGAGGCAGGAAAGCCTGCTTTCTGCCCCTCTTCCAGCTTGTGTTTTTAAAAATGGCCTCTGGCTACCAAGTGGACGATTATGGATAGTATCGTAGAGCAGCAGTAAGCAGTGTTAATGAGCTGCAGGGTATCGGACACAAAAGAAGAAATATTTTCCCTGAGGGCCAAACAAAA
This sequence comes from Monodon monoceros, assembly GCF_005190385.1. Classification (NCBI taxonomy): domain Eukaryota; kingdom Metazoa; phylum Chordata; class Mammalia; order Artiodactyla; family Monodontidae; genus Monodon; species Monodon monoceros. Next base: position 73,849,108 of record NW_021703769.1, on the reverse strand, counting down.
TTAATTTAAAAAATTAACGTAAACCCCTAATGCCGCAAGTGCCTCCATTAAACTATGGGACTGTGACATGTACGGTGCTATATTTTTGCCATTGAATTTGTTATCTAAGAGGTATTCATTGTTTGTTACGGTGTGAAAAGCTGTTTTCCTCCAGATAAGCTTGTTCATTAGTAAACTGGATCCCTGCCACCACCCCGATTCTTCGCACTGAAGTAATGCCTTGTAGCATAAATGCAGACAGCCGCTCTGCACTTAATATCAGAAATGTAAATCAAAAGCGGCCAGCCTGGTTTGAAATGGCTTCAGTCTTTCCCGGGACGAAATCTGTGGAAAGAAGTTCTTCTCTCTGCTGCTTCCGGCACCACTGCTTCGGCAGACAGGCCCTGAAAGAGACTGATAATTATTAAACAAAGTATCTTGTTTCCCACTGAGGTCTCCAGATCGCTCTGTCATTAGACTGGATTTATTTCTAGCGTTTCATTCATGCTGTGACAGCTGGGGATTGATAAGTCCTGTGTTTTAATTTCAGGCAGAAATGAAACTGGTCAAATGCAGTTTGGGAGAGGAAGAGCCCTTGATAAGACGGCTGTGCATCTTAATGCCTAGACACAGAGCCAGAATAAGGAAGGCTTCCTAGTGTGGGGCGGGGCGGGGGGGAGCAGGCTGAGCCTTCAGCCAAAGCAGACAGCACACCAGAGCCGGGCCTGGGAGGCAGGACAGAGGCAGGCAAGGAAAACCGTGTTAGTGCAGTCCCAGAGCACCCCTCAAGTGTCAGGTCCCGGATCCAGGTTTGGGAGTACCGTGGCAGGACGTGTGCTGTGGCGGTGCCTGCAGGCTTTGCTGTTTTCCTGGGCTCCGTGGTCCTCATTTCACAGGGCGTAGCGCTGGCCCAGCCCAACCTGAAGTGTGTGTAGGTTCTCATCGCACATCTACACTCGGTTCCTCAAGGTGCTGAGTAAGCTCAGGGCCTGTGTTTTTCTTTTTCAAAGGGAAGCCAGAATTACTTCTCTGATTTTTTTTTTTGAGGGGGGGAGGGCTCCCATTTACTTACTGAGCAAATACCGAATTAAGCACTGTTTCACATCTGAGGGGTGCATCAGTCACCAGTAGAGAGTGGAGAGAAAACCTGATTAGCAATAAGCTCATTTCCGCAGAAACAGGGTAATTAAGATGCTGCGTGGAAAAGTGGTGGAGAGCCCTGACCTGTCAGCTTTTGGGGGTCTTGCAGGGGGCACCCTGTCCTTGCCCTTATGCGGAAACAGCTGGACTGACTGACTCGCAGGAAGAGTGCTTAGGTCCTCCTAGGGCTCTGTGTCTTCCACGGGGATGCTGGTATTTTACTGGGTCAGAGCACTCCCTACACAGGCCCGTAACGGAGCAGCAAGTAGGAGGACGGTCAGGACGAAACCCTGCCTCCTCCTCCAGACTCTCCATTTCACTAATGAGGAAACTGGGGTTCTCAGTGATGACTTGCTGCTAAAAAAAAAAAAAAAGGCGCAAACTAATTCATTCAGAGAAGCCCAGCAGGTACTTGTGGGCAAAGGCTTCTAACCGGAAGTGCTAATCACGTATATTAAAGCAGCAGCTCATCTGCCATCACTAAGATGACCGTGTGTCCTGGTTTGCCGGGGACAGTCCTAATGTATGCATGGTGGTGTTTTAACAGCACCCTCTTTCATGCTTCAGAGCATCCTGGTTTGAGTGCTACGTGATACGGTCACCCTCACTATCACCTACAGCCTAGCCAGTTTGTTCAAGGCGAGTCACAAACCCATTGGGCCCAGTGAATCAGAATCTCTTGTTTACGAGTTGTAGAAGGATAAATACTGAACAAAACCAATGACATAAAGTTTAAAAACATGCAGAGCAACGCCACATGTTGCATTTATATACATATAGAGCAAAAGTATAAATACCATACTACTGCATAACAAACATCAAATGAGCGATAGCATCTCCCTGTGAGGAGGTATTTGAAATATATATTTCTTAAGCTGGATGGTGGCTCTATAGGTTTTCCTTACATCTATTCTTATATTACCCTCTACTTTTCCATAGGCAGAAATATTTTATAATTTAAAAATAAGTTTTAAAAGCTTTCAAGATAATTCGGATTAGACCAGAGGAGATCATTGCATTCAGGCGTGGGGGCGTGTGAGTGCGGGGGGGATTATACTTGGGGTCAGGCATCTCAAGAGTTGCTGTCGGCCCCTAGAGATGACCTTACTGCGAACCTGACTAAGCTGTGTGCATTCTACCTCAAGGACAGTGCTGACAGACAGGGTCTCCGGGAAGAGGCAGTGTGACCGGCACAGGCTGCCTGCCCAGGACCTGGCATCGATGTTCCTAGTACTCAGACTAAGGGCTGCACCCTAGAATCTAGCAGGAGAAACCTGGCTATTTGCATTGCGGGCGGATTTGCCTCCATCGACTCTGCTGTTTGGTCACATCTAGTTCACAGGTTGATATTTACTGTTGTGTCCTTGAGGCCAGCTCTTGCCCATAGATTTTTCATAATTCCTCTATTTCCTTCTCAGTCCAACCAGCACAATAAGTCAGGTCCTTTCTCCCCACCACCTACAGCAAAGAGGAAGGAGCACAAAGAGAAAGGCGGGGTCTCAGGGAAAGCTTTCGGGTGAGGGTCCAGGGGTCACAGGCCTTCGGGTGAGGGTCCAGGGGTCACAGGCCTTCGGGTGAGGGTCCGGGGATCACAGGCCTTCGGGTGAGGGTCCGGGGGTCACAGGCCTTCGGGTGAGGGTCCGGGGGTCAGAGGCCTTCGGGTGAGGGTCCGGGGGTCAGAGGCCTTCGGGTGAGGGCGCGGGGGTCACAGGCCACTCCCTGGCATCCCTTGGAGGACTTTGTGCTGATCCACAGAATCATGGTGAGACCTGGAATAAGTGAATCTTGAGGAAGTTTTGTTTCTGCCCAGGAGACGGTACTTTTAGGCTTGTACCTTCCTTGCAAATACCATAACTGCATCTAATTCTGAGCTCAGAACCGTCTGACTTCCAGAGACTGTGGTTCTAGGCAAAGAAAGGACCCACAAACCCTTCCCCCCATCAATTTTGCACCTTTCCAGTTGATGTGTATTTTCAAGCATATTTCTGGAATCTCTGTCTGAGTAGATACAGGTATCATTCCAGTCATGCTGACTAGCATATGAAAGCAGCCAGGGGTAGGCAGGATGGCCCCAGAAGGAGAAGGGAGCGTTCCACATGGGAATGGATTTTCCAAGAGGAATTGAGACAAAAGATAGAGTCCTGAGAACACGGAGTTTGGCCTGAGTGCACATCTTACTCTATCCATCACGATGCGCTTAGCACGCTTTCACACAGGCAGGCGGTCCTTGGCAAGAAGGTGACTATCTGATTTGGATGTTTCACTTTTAGGCACCTGGTACAGTGACCTGCGAGCCAGCACGTGGTTGATCTGAGCCTCCTGACAGTGGCGGCAGGAGCTAACCTTTACTGAGCACGTGCTGTGTACCAGGCCCTTTGGTAAAGCACTTTATGTGACTCTTTGCTCTCATTTCTCTCAATCACACTTTGAAGTAGGTATTTGGATGAGCCGATATGAAATTGCCGTTTTTCATTTTCAAAAAAGAAATTGTCATTTCTGTATGTGAAAACGGTCAAATATTGGCAATTCTTTGTGGCGCAATCTAATAATCTTATCGTAAGATAAAACTGAATCTTATTACAGTAAGATTATATTCAAAAAAAGTCAAATACCAGCAACTTTATATGTTTTAATCTAATAATCTTCTGTATTTGTTTTCCAATGGAGGAACTCAGGCATGGAAACGCGCTCTGAGTCAGCCCAGCTAGCAGGCAGTGGAGCTGGCATTTGAATTGCAGGTCACTGTACCAGGTAGTGCATCTCCAGACCGTCGCGCCGAACGGCTGCACCAGGCTGTCTCCTCCTTGGGGGGGAGACAAAGGCGTGTTTCTGTGGCCTAGGTGTTCACGTTGGTTCTTCCACACCTCGGCCAGCTCTGAGATCAAAGATGGCCGGCCAAACGAATCCAGTGTTTCCTGGAGTGTTGGGTCACGCCCGTGATGCTCTGTTTAAAAAGAATGGTATGTAGTGAGCACACGAGAAATCCAGAAGATGGAAAATCTTCCTTTAGGATCTCTGCTCCTCTCTCCAGCGAAGAAAGAAATCAGTGTGGTGCCGGCAGAGGTGTTCTTAGCAGGACCTGGCCCGTTAAATGAAAGGCTTCCATGCTGAGCCAATCAAGAGAGACCTGGACAGAAATCAGACTCTTTCCTGCCCTGGAAGCCCATGCCTGGAGTCTGTAATTCATCTGTTAACTCAAGTGTGCAGCCGGTGGTTTAGCACGGAGGGGGACTGCAGGGAAGGGGAGAGAGAGGGGCAGGAGCTGGAGCCCTCGCATTTCCAGCATCACAGTCAAGTCAGGCAGAGGAAACAGGGCTGTGATAGCTTCTTGGACCTTATGTTTCTGGCAAAGAGAAACCAGCAGGGAAGATTTTTGAAAACTGATGAGATGGTGGAAGACATGAGAACAATGGCGGAGAGGCAGGGACCCCAGGGGCTGAATAAAGCAGTTCCGCTATTGCCTTTCAACAAGACTGAATAAAGTTTAGGATTTTTTTTTAATCGGACTTGTAGCCATTTTTAAACTTTCATTTTTCATAATGTCACAGATAATCTTTTTATCTATTATCCACTGGCTCTTTTCTGAGAGGCATTTGCATCAAATAGTCCTGCGCAGATCACGACTGTCTCTAGTGGGGAAACCGGCTTGAAATGAAAGGTTATTCACTCCCTCTGCTTTCACGGGCTTTGTTCTTGATTCTCGCACATTTTTTTTTACATCTGAATTCGGGTATTTCTGGAGTTTTTCTTTAGAAACCCTTCCATTCTGAGATCTAAGCATATTCAGACTCCGATCTGTATGTCAGGGGTTACAAAGCTTATGTTCACTGAAAGTGAAGCACCTACTTTGAAACGTTTGTCAGATACCCCACGTCCTCCAAAATCCCCTCAGAGCATTTCCTGCCGAGGCAGCAATCATAAAAAGGCGGGCATTCACGCAGTGGGGGGCCCTTTTCCCGGGTGCTGGCCCCCGCAGTGGTGGTGGAGCTGTGGCCTTTGCAGTATGCACTGCTGGACGTGAGCTGGGCAGCCCGCTCCTTCCCGCAGCAAGGAGAGGGGGTCTGGGGGCTGGATTTACTTCCACCCATCCTCCCACGTGGGGACTCATAGACCAGGCTCGTCCAGCAGGCAGAAGTGGGGCTGCGTGGATAGGACGCGGTGGGGAACCAAGGTGTCGCCCGGGCTCACGGGGAGAGGAAGCAAAGGCCAGCCCCTTGTTTGCGAAACCCCATTGAGAAAAGTGCCCTAAAGTCACGGGGATACGACCGATGGTTTCTGTTCAGCTTCTTTTACTTAGCTCATCCTCCCAAGCTGTCAGGGACTGGGACCAAGTTGTTCTCAGGCCTGCGTGACAAAGCCTGTCATAAAAGCACCCTTCTCTTCCCCTCCAGCTGTCGCCTCTGCCGTTCCCCAGCACAGAGCCTAGAAGTGCTTCTTTTCCTCCCAGCAGTCACCGGGGGCAGCCTGCAGAGGCAAGGCCTGAGGGGCCACTGCCATGTACGTGTTCAAACCGTGCACTGAACTCGCCCCCAAACAGCTGCTCTCAGGCCAACAGTGACCTCACAGAGCACTGGCCAGGGGCGTGTTCTTCCATCTGTGTATCTAAAGAGTCCCTAAAACAAGGGAATATTGGGCCCAAAGAAGTACTGACAAGACAAGCCCCTCTGGCTCAAGGGCACCGCTTTGGGGCGCTGGCCACACTGCCCCTCCCAAGGCCTGCGGGAAGCAATGCCGCTCTCATTCATTACACGGGATGTGAAGGCCAGGGAGGCCCAAGCGATGGCCGAGTTCGCCGGGCTGGCGGCTGGTGGGCCTCAGAATGTAGATGTCTCTGGCTCTAAATTCCTTGCTCCTACCATCTGCCGCCTCCCCAAGTTGTCAGGGCTTCTTCGGGGCACGCCGATCCTTTATCTTCGGGACTCTTTAGATCCACCACCGTGGTGACGGCTGCTGTGAGGACTTGCTCTGAAGAGAGAGGCAGCATTACTGGGGTAAAGTAGTAAGGTAATTTCCTTGTCCCTGAGCTCCCCAGACCTTTGAGCCAGTCATCATACTTTTATACTTTTACGACTGAAAAGAAATTCCTGTGAAGTCATAAATACACTAGAAGCCCTTGTAACTGAGTACGTGAAAGTATTCTCTCCTTGGGTGTGGGAATCTCTCAGCAATGTGGCAGGAATGTAGAAATCAGTTGAGTTGGCAACCAAACATAACAGATTTCCCAGTTGTACCAAGCACACGTAGCTGTGGCTGTAAAGCTCCCCCTTTAAGCAAAATGTAGCTTTGTAAGGTGTAGTTTTCCTCCTTTACTGTAGCTTTTCTGTGAGAGCTCTGGGTTTAGTTTCATTGTATAGATATTTGTAACACTTTGAATAAGTAGAGTGCCTGCTAAATTGTGTCTCTGTAACTTACTCCAGAGTTAAAGTGAATTGTAGTTAATGTTTCCGCATCCAGATTTACAGCTGCACCTGGACTGGTAACGTGGGGTGGGTGGCACACCAGCGCTGAACTAAGACTCGGGGGCTGTTGGCTCTAGTCCCGGCCTGCCCCTCACTGCGACTTGAACAGGTATCTCTGCTTCTGTAAGCCTCAGAAAGAAAGAGTGAGACTACCTGCCCTGCCCCACCCCCCTTGGTGGATTGGTAAGAGTTCCAGGGCAAATTAGAAAGACTGGGTGCTGCTGGAAGCGGCCTAGGGCCGGGGCTCACCAGGTGTGCATGGCACACCCAATTTGCTCATGTCCACTTAGGAGCTTGATTCACAGGACATGCTGTTACCCATTCCTGGGGGGAAAATACCGTTGAGATTACACCAGTCCACTCTTTGACAGGAAGCCTGGGCTCCTGGCAACAGAATCACACGCCGTCTCCTTCGGCCGTCCTGTGCTGCGTTCACGCTCCCCTGCCTGCCACGCACTTCACAGTGCACACCCTTCTCTCACCCGGACCAGGCTGCCGCGCGGATAATCCGCCAGCCCTCAGCTTGCCTGCTGCTGCAGTTGGCGTGGCTCTCAAAACTCTGCAGCCGCCGAGCCTGCAGAAGCAAACCTCTAGGCCTCCCGGGAGGTTCAGCGGTCACCTTGTGGCTGAGCCCTTAACAGAAACTACAGTCTGTAAAAAGAATAACAGTTAAAAATGATGTGGGTTTCAAATGTACCATATGCTCACTGATAACATTTAGAAAATCCAACACACAGTAAGAAAAAATATTCACATATGCCATCGATACGTTTTACATATTTGTGTTGTTTGTTCAGCTTTTCTCTCTTAACATTTCATCACGGGCGGTAGCGTTAAGTTTAGGGGCTTGGATTCTGGAGCCAAACCGCTTGGGTTTGAATCCAGCTCTGCCACTTGGACAGCTCTGTGCCCTTGGACAGGTTTTTGGATAGGTTTATAATTCCATTTTCTCATCTGTAAATTAAGGATAACAGTACCTACTTCAGAGGCTGTTTTGAGGCATTAACACAAATAAAGGACTGAGAATTATGCCTTCTGCCCTGCAGTAAGCACTCAATAATCTAAGTTGGTAATATTCCTTTCTTAAAAAAACGTGATTTAGGGCTTCCCTAGTGGCGCAGTGGTTGAGAGTCCGCCTGCCGATACAGGGGACGCGGGTTCGTGCCCCGGTCCGGGAAGATCCCACGTGCCGCGGAGGGGCTGGGCCCGTGAGCCATGGCCGCTGAGCCTGCGCGTCCGGAGCCTGTGCTCCGCAACAGGAGAGGCCACGGCAGTGAGAGGCCCGCGTACCGCAAAAAAAAAAAAAAAAAAAAGATTCATTAAATAGGAATATAGTACTTTAAAAATTCCATGCTCTGCTCCCTCCTCAGTCACTTAGAGTCTGAGGAGTAAGACTAGCGCATCATCCCCCTCGGTTCCCTCCCCTCCATCCTTGTACACCTGAGGAGAGCAGGCACTACCCGAAGAACTGCATCTTCCCCATGTTGAAGGCCGAGTGGCCTGCCTTACCATTTGCATCAAGGCCAGACCCTAGTGTGGTGATCATGGAATCGAAGACTCAACGTCCAGTACCATTTGCCAGCACATCGCTTTATTAGTGGAGATTATTTGGGGGCAGGTCAACAAGCCGTATATGTTTTCAGCAATGCTTTGTTTTTCTCCCCCAAACACAAAGTGCCATTTAGTCCTCACATCGCCTAGGAAAGCAAGGGAGGGACTGTTTTTCCCATTGAGCAGAGAGGAAAGCTCAGCCCCTGGGTGGGATCAGACTGCAGGTCCATTGCCGCCAAGGTGAGTACCCCGTCCCGGGGACTTGCTCCCCTCAAGCTGTCGTGACCTCTCCACAGTAATGACTGGCTGCTTTAAATGCTCCCCACACGAGTCTATGGAGAAACAGCAGCGCCTCGGCCCGGGAGCAGAAGGCCTGCCTCAGTCGGAAGGTGGCAGGCCAGGTGCAGTGTCACACAACACGGCAGCCCAGGCAGCCGTCGATGCTGTGCCCTCTCGTGTCACGATGAAAGGAGTAGGATGGGGTCAGACTCATGACCCTTAGAGTCAGAACAGAAAAAGAAGCCCAGGCCCCAGCTCTACTCCTCTCCTTTCAGAATCCTCCCTCGAGGGGCTCTGGCTGTGGCTGAGGGGAGAGGAGGCATTTCTTCACGCACAGTGCTGACTGTTCCACCTTGACGGTGGCCTCTGCTCTGTCCTCACTCACATGACCACGGGAAGCAGCTCTTTACAGCAGTAGTTCTCAAACTTGAGTGTGCACCAGAATCACCTGGAGAGCCTGGAAAAACACAGACTGCTGGGTGGTGCCACCCCTGGGGTTTCTGACTCAGTAGACCTGGGCTTGGGCCCCAGAATTTGCATGTCTGACAAGTTCCTAGATGATGCTGGTCCAGTGACCACGCTTTGATATCCTGTCCTTCGATAGCCCAGGTTAGCAGGCCTTGATCCCTGCTCAGGAACATGACAGGATGGCTCAGATGCTGAGCTTTTTAAATTCAAGTTCCAAACACGAGAGAACCAGGCAAGAGCCCTTCCTGACTCTGTGCATTCAAGGACCACAGGGAGAGAAACAAGTAGCTCTCTGGTCTTGGGACAGGAAAGCTCTCTGCAGCTACTGCTTCTATGGATGGGGGTGGTGAGTGCGCTGACTTTGATGAAGACGAACACGTCCAGAACCACCCAAACAGGGCAGACAGGAATTATTGCTGGCTGCTCTGTGGGGAGAAGTGCAAACCTGGCATTTAAGCAGCCCCTCTTAGGGGCCAGTGCTATTTGCAGGAGTGTCAACTTTGGCCACTTGTTTCTGGCTGACCCCTCCAGGAATTCTCCCTCTTCAGCTCACCTCCTTGGTTAAGGAGCACTGAAGTGCTGTGGCAGAAACTCGAGAATTAGAAGCCTGTGTGCCTGCTCCATCACTTACTAGCTCAGGGGCAAGGTTTCGGAACCATTCCAGGCCTCAGTTCCTTAATGTGTAAGATGGAGATAATCTCTGCCGACCTCTCAGGTTGTGGGCTGTTCCTAACTGCATCGCTCAGTGCTGTGCTGTGCATTCCTGGGAACGTCCCTGAGGTTAGGGCTCTCGGCAAGGAAGGCAGCCACAAGGGCGGCCAGGGTGCTCTTTGGAAATACTGGATGGGGAGACCTGAGGCCCGGCCTGGCTTTTCCACCCACTCACCTTCACAAGCCACTCCATCCTTTGAGCTTCAGTGTCCTCCTCTGTACCATGAAGTTGGAGTAAATTCAGAACCTCTTCTGGCTGTAAATGGTTTGAGCCCACTGTCAACTGGAAGACTCAAGTAGAGGCTGTAACGTCTAAACACCCAAAGGGCAAGGAGCCTTTCTTCCAAACCACCCAGCTGGATTGGTGGGGCAGTTCTGCGGTTCCGGGCACTGACGACCAACCTGTCCCGCCGCCGCGAGCCTCAGGTTGCTTCAGGGCGGCCCTGACACCGGCGCCCTGCCCCGCTCTTGTGTCCTTGCCTGGCCGGGATGCGGAGTCGGCAGAAAGTGCACGCGCTCTGCGTGGCGGCCGCCAGCCCCGCGCCGGCGCGCCCGGCTCGCCGCAGCCAATCGGCGCGCGCACCGCGGGTGACCTCCCCCGGGCCCGGAATAAATCGTCAAGTTGCCCCGCCGCGGGTCTCAGTCTTCTGGGCTAATTAGCGGAGCGGGTCATGAGCAGCGCGGAGGGTCGGGCCGATTTGCGGGCCGGGGAGGGGCGCGGGAGGGCGGCGCGCTTCTCGGGGTCCGAGGCCTCCCCGCGCCGCGGGTAGACGGCTGGCGCGGCCGCCGCCCGGAGCCGCTGTCTGGCCCGCTTCCCGGGGCGCGGCGACCTCGGCCGCTCGGTGCCCGCACCCCGGAGAGGAGGCTTAGGCTGGCTCGGCGGGGACGCCGTGCGGCCGCCATCCTCTTCCCTCGGACCGTCGCCTCGGCTCTCCCGCGGCCAAGATGCTGAACGTGCCGCCTGCCTGGAGACCTCAGATGCGCCTTTCCCGGAGATTCTGAACTTCTGGAAATCCCGAGACCGCGTCGTGGGCTTTGTTTTTGTCTTCGGCTCGGCTTTGGCTTTGATATTCTCTGGCTACCTGGATACGTCTTTGCTTTGTGGGTAAGTCTCCCGTGGATCGCAGCACCAGTAACCAACCGCAGGGAGAATCCGCCTTTAAAAATCCCCAGCCTGGAGGCGCCTCGGGCTGGAGAAGAGGACCCCACTCCTGACCACGTAAGGGCTCTCTGATTCCACCTTTCCTCTGATGGGGAGAGATATCATTTCATGGCAGAATTTTAAGCACATTGTCTGATAGGATTGGCAATCACTAACCAGGAAAATGAGTAGCAATTAGGAGTTCAGTAATAAACGGAAGTCTGTTGTCCTAATTGAGTGGAATTACTGACGGGTAATGGCAACATTGAATTCTTCAGTTTAATTAAGAGTTTATATAATTATAGTGCACTTTTTATTTCTTGGGGGAGCCATGGGGTAGAAATTAAATAACCAGTGTGATGGGTAAGAAACCCATTTAATGGATAAGTAACCGGTGCATTGAAATAAACGTGGGTGCTTGCTCAAGTAATGGGAACTTAAATGAAGTCCTAATACAGGCATGTGCTAGCTTGGACCAAGCAGGACTTTCTTTCAGCTGCTAATTCCCGCCTGATACAAATCCGTGTGGCTTAGAAATTATTAGCTCATCTCTGACACCGGCATCGGCTGTTACAAAGACAGCAAAGCTCAGCGCTCCCCCGCAGTGGGATTAGCCCCCGTCCGTGCTTTCTGGAACTGTGTTTTCCACATTCCCCAAGAATGAAGTGAGAGGGTCATTTGAGGGTATTCTGCTGTCTGGGGTTTCTGTATCAAAAATCTCGTGATTGCACTGTTCAGCCGTAATTGTTGATAGCTGAAGGGGCTGGCAAGCCCCACTGAAGTCACGCAGCCTCAAAGCGGAGCAAGGGTGTAGGTGGAATTCGTTTGAGCGCTAATCTGTAATTATAAAGATGTGATTTTCCTCTTTGGTGGTGTATTGTTTCCTTTACTATTATGTTCTCATGAAATTGTTCCCCTCGTGGGAAGCAGTGAAACTGGAGAGAAATCCCTTCTCAGAGGGTAATTTTCTTGTTTTTGTTTTTGTTTTTGGTGTAGGTTTCCCAGAATCCTTTTAAGCCTGCCTTGGGATGAGTGTGTTTATTTCTGTAAGAAGCTCCAGCAGATTTGGAAATCACTAGGTTTCGAGTGTACTGGGAAATAATTAGCACCTCAAATAATAATATTTATTTATACCTTGGCTGCAGCTTCTTGCTTACATAAGGTCTAGATTTTTCAACAGGATGAGCAGGGACTACCTTCTCCAGAGAGCTCCCATATCACGAGTGGGCTCAGGGAGCGCCATGAAACTTGTATTTCACTCCAGAAGAGACAGCAAATGGCAGGGATGGAGCAGTGCATCTTTAATGCTGCATGGGTTTTAAAGTTTGCAAGGCCTTTGGGAACTTACCCATAATTCCCTGCTGTTATCGAGAGAAAGCGGGGTTGGATGGATGTTTGCTGTGTGTGTCTCCTGACCTCAGGCCTTCCAGGGTGCGCTGTAGGTGCCTGGGGACAGAGTGGGGAAGTGACACGAGGCTGTACTGGTGTTACTGTCCAGAATTTTAAGGACTTGTCTCCTCCGGTTTTTCCTCTGTCCCCCAGCCCTGTTTTGTCATTACTGCCATGAAAGTCTTAACAAAACTGTCAAAAATACCTGCACCTGTTCTGCCAGAACCATGGCCTCTGCATGCAGGCTTATTTTATTGGCTTGCTGCTCCTTTCTTATGTCCTACCCCAAGACACAGCACACTCCTGTACAACAGACAGATTCTTGAACACACAACACGGATGGAAATTTGAGACTTGTAACATTCAAGGATGACATACTGCCATGCTTCCTAACTTTTCATAAGGGGTTGTTACTAAAGATCACAACTTCCTAATGTCCCTTTTTTCCTAAGCTCTCACAGTTCCTTCACACACCTGCCTGTTTAACTGTTAAAAAAGCTCCATGATGTAAGGAAGAGAGTCAAGGATGGCCCTTCTCTCCGAAATGCTGCCCTGGCTTAGCCAACCTCGGCATTCTCGTTCTGACTAGTGGGTGTTGGGTGCATTGAAAGTTTCCTTCCATGGTAACATCGTTAAGATTTGGTTCCAAATTCCCTTTCTTCTTTTTATAATCTGTCACCTCTACATTTATCTAAAATCAGCCTGAACTGATAGAAAAACTGAGAGATAGGTTATGAAGCTCCCGGCAAGCCAGGAGCAGATTCCAAACTCTTAATGAAATGATCCAACTTAGGAACAAGACACAGACTGGCCTGTAGGCTCTTAGAATCCATTGTTAGTCTGAGGGCAGGAGCACTGGGAAAGATGGCAGTCACAAGCCCTGTCTCCGCACGTTTTTCATCCTCCTTCCCACTCAGTCTTGGGTCCCCTGGATAGGCCATGTCGTGGGTATCAGTCACCACTTGTCTGCTGGTTGCACAATGCAGTTTACCAACCTCTGCCCAAGTGATGCCTCGCGGCCATAGTATAACAATAGCGCATAGAAGAATGTAACACTCCTGTGGGTCTGGGCCCCGGTCCAAGGGGATTAGCTACTGGAAGTACCTGAAAGGCATTGTTGAAACACACTCACCTGTAACGCGGTTCCTTGGCCTGGATCTGAAGGGCAGGGTAATGTCGGTGTCCTTTTGTTACCTCTAAAGGGACACGTGCTTTTCCATGTAACACCCGACCTGCCGGCTCATAGTCGCCCCGTCGTGGCATCAGGAGAGTGCTCTGAGGTCATGTAGGCCCTGGCATTGGCATCTCCTAGGGAGCTTGTCAGAAATGCTGAGCCTCACATCTGCCCCCTGATTTTTCAGATCAGAATCTGCATGTTAACAAGATCCCCAGGTGATCTGTACGCGTTTTGACAGGTTGGCTTCTCCCGTGACGCAGTCTGGCGTTTAACAGGCAGGATATTTACGCAGGAGTGCCCTAAGGATTAGCACCGGTGGAGGGACGCAGCAGGGCAGGAATGGTGGGTGGAGGGAGAGGTTGAGCTGTGGTTTAGGCCCAGGGTCAGGCTTCCCTGACCACATGGGAGGCTCCGGAGCCGGATCGGCCTTCAGATTTGTCCCATGTCGGGCAGCGGTGGCCCGGCCTTTATACGCCCTGCTGGCAGCTGGGCAGCAAGTCCTTCATCGGACAGTGCCCACCACGCACACTGGAGTTGGGAGAAGCACTGCTCTAGGCTGGGGGTTCTCAGACCACCAGGACCTTCAGCACGGGGGGTTGGGTTAGAGACGCAGATTCCGGAGCCCCACCCCGGGCCTGTGGGAGCGGAAGCTGTAGCGGTGGCACCCAGCAACCTGTGCTTAAGCCAGTCCTCCGGGCACAGCTGCACGCTCAAGTTTGAGAACCACCCTTCTAAGGCAGCCTGTTTTGGCTTGTTTTGTTTTTTAGTAACAGCTCTAGTGAGAGAAGATTCACATTCTATCTCAATAATAAAATTCCCCAATTTCAAAGTGTTCAGGTCAGTAATTTCTGGTGTATTCAAAAGGTTGTGCGACCATCACCTCTAATTCCAGAACAGTCTCATAACCCCAAATTGAAACCCCCTACCCATTAGCACCGGCTCTCCACACCCCTCTCCCAAGTCTGGGAGCCACTAATCTATTTTCTGTCTCTGTGGAAGTGCCTGTTCTGGACATTTCATAGAAATGGAGACATGCAACATGTGACCTTTTGTGTCTGTTTTCTTTCACTTAGCATAACGTTTTCGAGGCCTGTTCATGTTGTAGCGTGAATCAGTACTTCGTCTTCTTAAATAGATAAATGACGTTGCATTGTATGGATATACCACATTTTATTTATCAGTTGACAAACATTTGTACTGTCTCCGTTTTTTTTTTTTGGCTCTTATGAGTAACGCTACTATGAACATTCAGGTACAGGTTTTTGTGTGGACGTATTTTTCAATTCTCTTTAGTATCAACAAATACCTAGGAGTAGAATTGCTGGGTTGTTATGGTAAATCTATGTTTAACTTTTTGAGGAACTTCCTGTCTGTTTTCCAAAGCGGCTTGACCACTTTGCATTACCACCATCAGAGTCCCAATTTCTCCATAACCTCTCCAACATTTGTTATTGTCTGTCTTTTTATTATGGCCTTCCTAGTGGGTGTGAAGGGGTATCTCATGGTGGTTTTAATTGGCGTTTCCTAATGATTCATGATGTTGAGCATCTTCTTCATGTGCATGTTGGCTCTGTTTATATCTGCTTTGGAGATATTTCTATCCAGATCCTTTGTAGGAGAGACTTTTAGTCCTTGAGGAATCCCTCAGGATGTCTGCTGTGCATCTAGACCTGGGCAGTTGCTGTAGGATTTATGAAAGGAAGCCTAGGACGTGGCCTTTAACCAGGGGAAAGTTCCCAGTAGGCATGGGACAGTGAAAGAAGAGGACAAGAGAGCCCACTGTCAAGGGCCTACCTAAAGAGATTCACATTGTTTTACAATTCGTGTTACAGAAGGACGTTGCATGGGTGGCTGGGATAGCGTGAGTTAGGGTTGTGGAAAGGTTTTGTGGAGGTCAGAGGCTGCTTAGAAGACAGGAAGTGTTGAGAGGACAAGGAAAGCAGAGAGGAGAAAGGAAGTCCTCAGTGGGCCTTCCCTACACACTCTTGTTTTATGGGTTACCCATCCCTGTAAGAGGGGAACTCAGAAGCCCGGGATTTCTGGGAATTCCCTGGTGGTCCAATGGTTAGGACTCCGTGCTTCCACTGCAGAGGACATGGGTTCGATCCCTGATCGGGGAACTAAGGTCCCACCTGCTGTGACATGGCCTAAATAAATAAATAAATAAAAAGTAAACAGCTTGTCACCTCTTTCAAAAAGGAAGAAGCCCGGGATTGCTTTCAAGAGTGTGCTCCCTCCTGGCCCTAGAAAGATGAAGTGATTCTTCTGTTTCCTCACCTGGAAAAAGAGCACTTGCCCCCACTGTTTATCAGTGGTTGTGAAGGTGTTTATGATGCTCTGTGAGTGCTGGAGAGTGCGATTCGCTCTAGGTCACAGGTAGTTAAAAAGTCTGCAGGTGTCCCTGAATAGCCTCTGTTTCCGCATTAGCAGATCCCGTGGTGGCAGTGCCAGGTGGCTCCCAACCCCCCAGAGCAGGTGCCTTTCTCAGGGCACCTGAGACTACAAGGCGAGTCCTCAGGGCTTCCAAGCAGTCTCTCTTCACCCTTGCACTATAGCTTGAATATGGAATATTGGAGCAAGAGGATTTCAGAGCAGAGGCGCTTAAAGCAAAACCTTGGTCACGCAAGGGCCTCTGCAACTATGATGACAAGCCCAGCGGCGTTACACTTGTGCCAGGCCATCTAACTTACAGAGTGCCCGCTCAGACTTGCAGGGGAGGAAACCCAAGCTCTAAGTCATGACTTGGTTAGTGTCACAGATTAGATGATGGCGTGACCAGGACTTGACCCCTGGTCCATCGGACGCCTAGCCCAATGTTCTTACCTGAAAGCTTTACTTTGCAGCTCGCTAAGGATTAACGATGGGATGTTTTGCTTCTTGTTCTACAGGTGGATCCTCTCCCAGGAGGATCAGGGTGTCACGACACCACGCATTCGTGTTTGTTTAGTGTTGGCACCGTGTGTGTGTAGTAATATGTTACAAACACTCTGGAGGTCACCCTTGGTCTCATGGAAGAAGGTGTTTCAAAAGTATGCAGAGAGGCTAAAGCATTAGGATATTTCCTGAATGCACTTCAGTTCTCAGTTTTTCCCAGGAGCCCTTTGGTGGCTGGGTAGTAATTAGAGTCACTGCTTCTTGAACTCAGTCAACAAAGAACCCTGGCACTGGGAGTTCCGTGTGGGTCAGGATGTTTGTGTACTGGGTAGCCCACACGTGGCATCACAACTTTGTCCTTTGTCCCCAGTTGAGCCCTCTCAATGTGCCTTGTTTTATTTTTTTTTTGAATTTTATTTTTTTAATACAGCAGGTTCTTATTCGTTATCTATTTTATACATATTCGTGTATATATGTCAATCCCGATCTCCCAATTCATCCCCCGCCCGGCTTTCCGCCCTTGGTGTCCATATGTTTTTTCTCTACATCTGTGTCTCTATTTCTGCCTTGCAAACCGGTTCATCTGTACCATTTTTCTAGATCCCGCATATATGCGTTAATATACGATATCAAATGTGCCTTGTTTTAGAAAAGGATGTATCCACAAAAAGTCACATGACATGGAGGTTTGAGTCGTCTGTGCCCTAGTTTAAATTCACAAAGGATGTGTGCTCAGAAAAAGCGAATCCTCTGATAAAGCAAAGACCTGTGTCATGAAACCTATTATTCTACCTCTAAGCACTCATCTGTCAATCAGAAATTTTACATACTTATTTCTTTAAAGCTAGTTATATCTGTATAGAATATTTCTACACACTTTTCTGTTACTTTTGTCTTTGAAGAACAGAAAGTGTAAAAGCTCTTTGGGATCATAGACACGGATTAGAGTAGAAGGATGGGCAAAAGTGGCATTTCACCCCATTTTCCCATTTTCTTTCCTTTTTTTTTTTGATGCCAAGCAGGCAGGAGAGATGAGATCTGCAAATTCCTTAATATAAAACTATAAGAGTTTTGCAGTGAAAATGTCTTCACCTGTATGAAAATGTCTTCACCTGTATTCTTCCCAGTGTCTATGTGCCACACACCCAGTCACCTTTGGTTGGTTATCCTGATTGATTAAGCTCTGGACAGGGCCACACCTTTGAAGAGGCTGGTCAGCCAATTCACACACCAGGGGAAAGGCTTCAGTCTAGAAAACGGCCCCAGTGAACGCTCGTGCAGCATCTCTGGGGTTGGGTGCTTGGCCCCTGTGACGTGCTCTCCTGCACCCTCTTCCCCGGTCTTAGAGATGCCAAGTCATTGGTTTGGAGGCAGGTGCATCAGAGAACGAAACCACTGTCATTGTGAAAAATTATTCAGTAATCTCTACCAGCGCCTTCCAGATAAAACGCAGATAAGGCCCTGGGCCTCTAGGAGGAACCTGCAAATGTGAGTTCTCCTGCCAATAAAAGAAAAAGGAAGGAGCAAGAGATAAAACATTTTATTGTAGGGAGATGATTTTGCCAGTAGTTAAATGGCTGCTTTCTTCTCTTAATGAAGAAATATGCACTTAATGGTCCTGAGCCCTGCCCCTGTGCCTCTGAAGCAGAGATAGTAATATTTAATATTTATCGAGGACTAGTAGGCAGGTGCTTTAGCACAAAAACCCTGCGGGACAGGCCTATATGATGACATGAAAGCTTGGCCAGGTTATTTTGTCCAGGTTTGAAACTGGGCCTCCTGGCACAGTGGTTTCAAACGTACCTGCCCCACGTTAGGAAGTTACTGTTAGATGGTGAAGGTGTGTTTCCTAGAACTCACCGAAACCCTTACAAACCAATAAGTATGTAATTATTGGTTGAACCTCTTAGGGTCATTTTAGATGGTGTGTCCCCCACAGAATGACATGTATCACTTACCTTCTTTTTTTTTTTTTTTTTTTTTTTTTTTTTTTGT
>NW_021703769.1:73821017-73830845 GCF_005190385.1 Monodon monoceros | reverse complement strand
TTTTTTTTTTGCGGTACGCGGGCCTCTCACTGTTGTGGCCTCTCCCGCTGCGGAGCACAGGCTCCGGACGCGCAGGCTCAGCGGCCATGGCTCGCGGGCCCAGCCGCTCCGCGGCATGTGGGATCCTCCCGGACCGGGGCACGAACCCACGTCCCCTGCATCGGCAGGCGGACTCCCAACCACTGCGCCACCAGGGAAGCCCTCTGATTCTTAAAAGAAAAATAATTTTTGTAGCCTGTGAGTAATCATGTTTGTGACATACTTGGTTCTTAGCTTTGAAGTTTCATTCATGCATTCAGTCAGCAAACCTTTACTGAGCGCCTTCTACGTGCAGGCAGCGTGTTAGGGCCTGGTGAAGAAAATAGACCCCGTCTCTACCCTCACGAAGCTTCTGTGACTTAGCGCAAGGTACATAAGCTTTTTGGAATCTTCAGCCACTTTCATAATCTTTGTTGGGCGGTTTGTCATTGATGTATCCTCATATTGATGCATGTATACTTGTCATTCTTGGTGAGGTGTAGGGGCCCATCTGTCGTTGGCCTCCTTTTTTTTTTCTTAATTAATTTATTTTATTTTATTTTATTTTTGGCTGCATTGGGTCTTCGTTGCTGCACGCGGGCTTTCTCTTCATTGTGGTGTGCAGGCTTCTCATTGCGGTGGCTTCCCTTATTGGGAGCACAGGCTCTAGGCGCACGGGCTTCAGTAGTTGTGGCTCGCGGGCTCTAGAGCGCAGGCTCAGTAGTTGTGGCGCACGGGCTTAGTTGCTCCGTGGCATGTGGGATCTTCCAGGACCAGGGTTCGAACCTGTGTCCCCTGCATTGGCAGGCGGATTCTTAACCACTGCACCACCAGGGAAACCTTCTTAAAGCAAGGAAGTGCCGCCCTCAGCCCTCTGCTGGGAGGCAGAGGGGGTTCCTGGGATTAGAGTCCCTTAGGAGCTGCATGGTATTTGCCACCTGCCAGAAGACCAGGAGTGTAGTCATCGAATCTTCAGTGCTGTCGGGCATGCTGTCTTTTAAAAATATGTATTTCTCTGGGTTGGCATGTGTGATCAGTTGAGTCCTCTGGGCACAATCCATTGACAGAAAGCCTTTGGAGGAAACAAACCTGGTGGAGTTGTCTGGTATGGAGGATTTGGAGCAGGGAGGTAGAACACAGTGAGCTGCCAGGTGCTGGAAAAGCCAAGTCTAGACAAGACGCAGGACAGATCAAGGTAGACATGATGTGAAAGGAAGAATCTGGGGCACTGTGGGAGATGAAGCCCTGGAAATGGTGAATGTTGGATGATTGTCACCCACGAGCACAATTACCAGGCTTCCTTGGTGCTGTGCAGTTCCCAGGCCGTCTCCTCTGGGCC
Organism: Monodon monoceros; assembly: GCF_005190385.1. Lineage (NCBI taxonomy): Eukaryota > Metazoa > Chordata > Mammalia > Artiodactyla > Monodontidae > Monodon > Monodon monoceros. The sequence continues at coordinate 73,829,488 of NW_021703769.1, read as the reverse complement.
TCGACTGCAGTCTGGATGCAGCAGTGGCATACTACCCCACCAGAGAGATGGAGGTGAACTTGACATATGGTGTCAAGCTTATGTGAAGATGTATACAATTGTTCTTTTACAAGATCTGTTAAGTCCTTCACCAGATATTTATATTTGGCGGGGGGGAGGAAATATCTAAAGGAGAGTTGCTTATGCATTATAGAAATAAATTTGTAGGAGGCCTCCTGCTGTCTGTGTTCACTTAAAGTTAGCTAATCACTTCCAGGAAGAAACTCCACACGTGAAATGTTGATGGTCAGTGTGTTATGCTAAGAAATGAAAAACCTTTTTTATACATTCTTTTTTAAAATAATTCTTTTCATTATGGTTTATCATAGGATATAGAATATAGTTCTCTGGGCTGTACAGTAGGACCTTGTTGTTTATCCTTTCTCTATATAGAAAAACCCTTATTTTTACAAATAGTTACATAACATGACTTTCCCTGAAGACTTGAGTAAGCACACCTGTGTCCCCAGCATAGCTTTCGAGGATGCCTAGCTCATCAAACCCTTGCCAACTCTGAGCTCTTTCTGTTTTGTTAGTTATTCTGTGACAATTTGACAGACAAAAGCTAGTGTCCTGTTATTTTATCTGGGAGGTTTTAAAATGCTGCTTCCCATAGTGTGGAAATGATTCTCTGAGTCTATGCTGTCTTTTCGAGAAGAACACACTTCATTTTCTAGTTCCTTACTGGAATAACTCTTTCAGAGAGGACACCCCACTTGTGAAAATTAAAGGTCATCAAGAAGCAGCCCCAGGGGCTTCCCTGGTGACGCAGTGGTTGAGAGTCCGCCTGCCGATGCAGGGGACACAGGTTCGTGCCCTGGTCCGGGAAGATCCCACATGCCGCGGTGCGGCTGGCCCGTGAGCCATGGCCGCTGAGCCTGTGTGTCCGGAGCCTGTGCTCCGCAACAGGAGAGGCCACAACAGTGAGAGGCCCGCGTACTGCAAAAAAAAAAAAAAAAAAAAAAAAGCAGCCCCAGATGGGATACCCTGAGGAAAGGAAGAAGTATCTTAGAGCATCCCTGCTCCACACCACAGGTTGTGTGTGGGCTTGGGGAACTCTGGTGTGGGTCCCCATGATAACTAGACAGTTCCCTGGTACATTGCTTAGTGGAAAAGTAAGTGTGCCAAAGGATGCTCGTTGCCTTCTAATATGCATTCTCCCCTTCCTCCTCCTTAATAAAACTATTGATTTTTAATTGGACAAATAGGCCAACTAAATAGAATAAAGACTACCCTTCATGGCCTCCCTTGCAGCAAGGTGCTGCCCTAGAACTAAGTTCTGGCTAATTAAGTTCTGGTATTAATGAATTAGTGAAGCGCTGCTTGTAGAGAGTGTCCTTAAAGGGCTAGGAGCATGCCCATCTGGAATGTGGACATAACGGTTGGAGCCGCAGCCATCGTCATGGGCCATGACGTGGTTTTGGGAATGGAAGGCAATAAAGGCAGAAACATCAGTGTATGTAGGAAGACCCGATGCCCCTGGTATTATGGAGTGCCATTCCAGCCCTAGTCTGCCTACCGTGGGCCTTTGACTTTGAGAGAGAGAACTCTTGTTTAAACCACTTATTTTACATTGTCTGTCACTTGTAGCCAAAGGTAATCCTTACCGACCCAGCAGGGAAATGGCTTTAAAAGGAGCTCTCATTGCCCATCCTAAGTTTCTAACATTTGGAAGTCATTTCTTATAGCCAGTCTTTTTGTTACAGTTACACAGTCACAATGGATAACTCTCTGTGTTTAGCTGGAGTGTGGAAAGGTACTAGAAGGACAGAGGAATAAAAATCTCATACTCATTGGCTAGAATGTGCTCTAACCAGCATTTACCAAAATGCCACTCACAGCCTTGTGCATAATAAAATAATTACTAATTAGTTTGTCATGTGGGCAGCCAAACCATACTTGTATAGTGACTTCTGTGATGTCCTGAGAGTCACATTCATTAAAGCAGTAGTATTTTCTACAAAGGGACCCTTACAAATGGGCTTTCTTTCAGCGTTTCCCAAAATATACAGATGATAAATTGGAAACTCTCTGGGGTATGTGTGTAAGTATATATATACATATGTATGTAATGGTTGTTATGCTTAAAGTAGCAGAAGATGTCTGTTCCTGACTGTTACGAGGGGGACAAGTGACCCCAGGTTATTAGATGCTGACGTTTGTAGTTTGGGGGGAATGGGAGAAGCACCCCAGGCTTCTTAATTCTACACAGAGTTAGAAACATCTCAGCATCAGAGTCGACTATGCAGTTGTTTAATCATCTTTTTTTTAGTTGTTACAAAATATTGGACAGCATCTCCAAGGTGCCCCTGTAAAGAGAGCCGCTCGCTGCATCTGACGTCTGGAGCGGTGGTTGCTCAGGCCCGTGGTCCAGGAAGAGGCACAGTCAGCCTTTTCCCCAGCAAAATGGGATTCTAGACATAGAAATCAGCTCTTATAACAGTCTTCGAGTCAGAGCATTTTCACCATTGGATGTGACTTGTGGAGGTGATCTGGTCTTGCCCTTTAAGTTGGGGAAACTCAGGCCCAGGAAATCTAACAAGACCTTTCCAAGGTCACATGGGCCCTGGCAGCCCAGGCTGGAACCCAGACCACAGAGTTCCCTACCGGTTGTTCTTGTCATCACACAACATGGCCTTCCATTTTAAGGACTAGGAAATAATCAAGTTTGGCAATGTACCCACCTTCATTTTTGTTTGAGAGGTTAAAAAAACAAACAAAATGAAATGGTGTCATAAATAAATCCCTTCTAAGCAGGTCAGGATTTATTTCTTCTCCCCTATCTTGTTTTATACATATATATATATATATATGTATATGTATATATTTGTGTGTGTGTATATATATATATGTATATATTTGTGTGTGTGTGTGTATATATATATATATATATGTATATATTTTTGTTTTATTTTATTTTATTTTTTAACAGGGGGTATATCCCCAAGACTAAGAACTAAAGGAACAGATTGCTTAGCCCCTCATGACTCTGCCCTGGTGGTGGATCATTAATGGTGTAGAAAATGAGGGCCGTGTTAGGCAGTCCTGGGTGGGGTGCATGCCTCTTTAAGAGATTTATGTGGAGGTCTGAGCTGGGGAGACAGCGCAGTGGTACATCATCATGCAGGCGACATCAGAGACTTTCTTCTTCGCTTGGGTGCATTATCATAAAGAGTGATTTAGACTGGAGCTGATTGATGCAAATGGCCCTATGTTCTTTCCTATCATTAGCGGCCTCTTTCAGTGGCCAGAGGCAGTGATTAAAGCTGTCATTTGGAGCTGCTCATTAAAGACAAGCCCCAGAATAGCAAGAGGAAAAGAGGTTGGAGAGGCATATATATTCATATATATGTATGTATGTATGTATATGTGCGTGCGTGTATTTTTTTCTTCTGCCTTAAGTGTGCGTCATCCCTTTCCAGATTGAACCGCTGAAATCAAGGCTGTAGAGACATTTCCACCAAGAATATAGAATGCTCTTTTGCAAGTTATATTAGATTTTAGGGAGTGTCACAGTAGATTCTGATGACAGCTTGCCTACATATTATGAAAGGAGTTGAGGAGGGTATTGTGTTAGGTGTGTTTTGTTAGAGGTGGACCCTGGTGAGAACTCATTAAGTCTCCCTCCTCCCAGGCTGGGGAATTCAGAGGCGGGCCACGGGAGAGCAGAGGGGAGGGCTGCCGAGGGTGGTTTGCCTCCATAAGTCCCATTGTGACAGTGGTGACCCCAGGGATGGAGAGGAGGGGACAGCAGGGAGGGACTCTTTGCTGAGCCCAGAGGATGGAGATGCCTGGGTGTCAATCACAGAAGGGTGGGCACCAGCAGACCCCCAAACAGGAGGGGAAGGGAAGGGAGGGAACAAAGCAGAGATCCATATGTGCAAGAAGAGAGGTTGATGTCGAGGAGTGGTCCTGTCCGGGCAACGCGGCTGCTTCATCACCCTTGTAGGAAAACTGGCCTTGGTTGGGCACCTGCCTGTGGTTCCATAAACGTGCATTCACATCCAGGGACGTGCTGGTTTTAGGTTGGTGTCCAAATGGCACCGACAGGTGACAAAAATTCCTCAAAGGCTTTTTGCCCAGGCTCCAAATGAGCGACGTTATACCTACAACGACGGCTGGGATGGCGGGTGGCGGGCTGAATACGGGAAATGGGACTGTGGTCGTGAAACTAGGCAAGGGGCCACCTTTGGTGATCGAAATAAACCAGTTTTGGGTCAGGGACGCAACTGGCCGGAGAGGCCTGCACACCCGCCCTGGCCAGTTGACGATTTACTGCCGAAATCCCACCAAACCTGTGCAGAAGCTAGTCTACGGCGCTCCTCAGAAATCCCTGTGGGAGAAAAAAATAAGAAATTGTCAATTTAATTTCTCAGTCGAATGAACTGGTCTTATACATAAAAATTTAAATCACTGTTTTCTGTTTTTTTGTTCGTGAAAGTGGAGGCCAGCATCAGTTCTGCCACCACGCCACGGTCTCCATGACAACTCCGTAGCAGTGGCGGCTCATGTCACTTCACAGTCACAGGCCCTTGAAATGAAGCAGAGGAAAGTTTGACTTTCTCTTCTGTCATTAGTGGACTCCAGGGGCCCCCGTGGTGGGGCTCAGTGGAGGCGTAGGGGCTTCTTTTTGGTGTGGACAGCGGAGAGTAGGGACAGGCTGAAACTCTCCCCCAGGCGCCAGGCAAGGATTGGACCGGGCTACAGAGAGCGCTGCCTTGTCAGGTTCCGAGCCAGCCGTTGGCTTCGAAGGTATGGCCTTTGTCCTCCTCTCTGCTGTGCGCCCCCCTGGCGCTGGCCTTCTTAGCCTGGCTCTGGCGCATCAGGCCCTATTAGCACCGACGCTGGCTGTGATGTTCCTCTCCTCGGGGAGCCGGCAGCAGAACTGAACAAAGTCCCTGGTAATCTGTGCTTAACAGCCTCCCCCCTGGGGAGAAAGCCCAGCCAGCTGGCACTCTTGTGCTGAGCACACTCACTTCCCCTGGCAGCCTGACGACCTGGCTGGGGCCCAGAGGCCAGCCGGCGGCGGGGCCGGCCCACATCGGCACCCCAGGCCACCCAGCCCTGGATCACATGCATTGTGCACTGCCTTCCAGACTGGACACTGGCTGAACTCACAGCTCAGACATGGCAGCTCATCCGCCTGGGCATTTCCAGGCCGCCCATGTGGCTCTCTAGAAATAAAACACATGAGTGCTGGATAAGGAACCACTGGCTGGCTGGCTACACTGGGGATTCACACTGAACCATTTCCCCTTGTCTGTTTTCCCAGGCTCTAGGTCGGGTGACACAAGGAAGTGTCCTTTGAGTTCAGTCCCCTCTAGCTGGAAAGTTGTATGTCTGCCTTGGATGATGGGGTGGGTGGTGGATGGCAGGGATGAGCAGGGAGCATGGAGTAGGGAGACATGGGGATCTTGGATGTATACATGCGTGTTAGAAAATAAATACCTGGAGGGAAAGAAATCAACGTGCAGTAACCTCTTTGGATCTCAGACTTGTTGGGTTTCCTACCCAAGCACACCTTCCCAGCACATTCATTGCTAGCTCTAACTCTGCTTGAAGTCAGAATTCCCTCACCTGAACCAGAATCCTACAGCAAGAGAGCAGCGTCCTGAGGGCCCCCTTGGGGAAGCAGCTCCTTCAGTCACTGCCCTGCTCACAGCAGTGCACAAAGACTCTAGAGTTTTCTCTAGAAACTCTAGAAATGGCTTAGGACTCCTTAGGATTTTCCTGCCCAGCCTACAGGAAATACACCCTGCAAGGTTTGTGGCTCTTTTAGGAGGAACATGTGAAAAGCATCTATTTGACTTAGGAGCTGTCCAGACACTAACGTGTGTGCCCCTCAGTTGGCATAGGCAGAGGTCAGCTAGGCTGTTTTAACCAAGTGTACGGCTGTCCTGATAAGAGATTGGGGACAAGGCCAAAAGGCAGTGTGTTCCGTTCTTAAAGTTCTATTTGACCAGACGGTATCCAATGGAGGGATTTCTCCAGAAAGAAAAGGAAAAAAAGACGTGAATGAAATGGTTTCTGTGCATTTTCTTCAGACTTTTCCCTATTCTGTTCCTGTGAGTCCACTGAGAAGTGATGCAAACAACAGTAGTGATCATGGCTAACCTTCAGCAGGCACGCTCTGTGTGCTGGATGCTGTGCTGAACGCTTGACACGGTGTCTTAGCTCATCAGAAGACAGTGCAGGGTTGGAGGTAGTAGCCTCAGCCCCAGGCAGCTGAGGACCCTGGGCTCAGAGCCTTCTCAGCATCACGTAGCTACCACATGGAGGACCCAGGGACTGAACCCAGGTGCTGGCCTGAAGGTCATGCTCTTACCCATGACTGATCAGTGAGGCACCATTTGGCTCTAATAGCTGATGGGGCTGGCGTGGCTGCCCCTGGGCACCATGTGGGCTAAGTGGAGGTATAGGGGACTGCAGCTCTAATCTCGCATTTATGGTGGGATGATCTGATGACTCGAAGCTCCACAAGGGTAGGGTCATGTCTGCTTTTGCGTCCCATCAAGTCCCCAGTGTCTGATATGGTGCCCTGCACACTGATTTGCCCCCGTGAAAAAGTGAACGAGTAAGTGGTCAAGGTTAAAATTGCAGGTCTTGAAGTAAACATGCTTTCCGAATCCAAAGATATTTTCCTCAGGATAGGGTGTAAGTGAATTTGTTTTTGAGATTGGAGAAACTTAAGTGTGTCCTTAGGTTGAGCAGTAGGAAGTATTGGAGAGGGAATAGGAGATTATTGATGGAACAAGGTCCCTTGAGGAGGTCTTAAGGGACAGGGTTAAGGACAGAGGAGAATTTTTATTAGCAGGAGGATACTTCCTCCTTAGAGACCAGAGGTGAAGAGGGGGGAGAAAGGATCCAGCCAGTAGTCCTGGCCTTTGTATTGCTTGGGAGTGCATTCAGCTGCACGTGATAGCCAGCTTGACTAGCAGCATCTGAAACAATTAAGGATTTATTTTTCTCACCTGTTTGTGAAAAAGCCACAGATAGGCTGATGCTGTCATTGGTTCCATGGCTCAGCAGTAAGGACCAACACCTTCAAGACTTTCTCGGCCTTTCCCTCATAGCCTCACTCTGGCTGTTTCAACTCCTGGCATCACATCTGCATTCCAGGAAAAGAAGAGTCCCTGTTATCCTTTTTTTTTTTTTTTAATCTGCAAAGCAGGAGCATCCTTGCCAACTTCTGCTTCCATCTCTCTCGTTATGAAATCTACTTTTGCCAAAATTGATGTCCTGTTCTTTCCTTTCTCCTGTCTCCACACCTACCTGCAGAGGAAATTTAACCGTTACACGTAACACAGACGATTTTCCTCAGTAAAAGCAGCTACTTGTGCCCAGTATCTCCATTTAAAATGCTTGTCTTTCTGCTTCAGATCTCCAGAAAATGTATTCCCTCTAACACTTAACTTGGAAAATGGCAAAACAAACTGAAAGCCAAAATAACTCCGCCTAAGAGTTGTGAAGAACCTTCAAAAGAAGCCCTGAGATAAATGACTTTGCATCCTTTCTTCCCTCTGCGAGCAGCCCTTTAACACCTGCCAACATGCTCATTACCAGTTACAGTTACATCCTTACTGGTTGAGAGAACAAGGCATTAACTTAGTCTAGCGGTGACCCGGACTGGGCCCAGGGGACCTCAGGAGAAGCCAGGCGGTTGCCCTGGGTTTTGCTACCTCTCTGGACAAACCATCTTGCCTCGGGGGGTGGGGGAGGGGCGGGCTGTAAAGGGAGAAGGCCTGGCAGGCCTCAGAGGACCCTCTCAGCTCCTAACTTCCTTTCCAACCTTCCGCTATTGCAGCGGCCCTGAGGGATCGCAGAGGTGGCCCTGGCCCGGCTCCAGCAGCGTCTCCCTGGAGGGGTCAGCCTCCCGGGTTGTACCGAGTGTCTCGGTTTGTTCCTTCAATCTCCTCTGACCCTCATTAACCAAGAGGAGAAACCAATTCCAAAAAGGCTTATTTCCTCCATATTGTCTGTTTCATATCCGCAGAGCACACTGTGCCCTATTAAGAATTAAACTGCGATCAGTAAACTCATGTCATCTGTGCCAGGGGCCTTGTTCAAAACCTGCTTTCCCAGCAAAGCAGGGCCAGTGGATTAGTATCCCCCCATGCTCACTGGAGTGGTTCTCATCTATTTTTAATGCCTTTGGCAAGGGGCAGAGACAGGGAGAGAGAGAGCAAGAAAAAAAAAAAGAAAAACACAAAAGAACAAGAGTGGAAGGAAGGCGCTGTAAGCGCAGCACTGCGTTTTGTTAGAACAGCATCACTGCCTTTATCAGGATCACCGGAGGGAGAGCAGGGTTTGATCCTGTTCTCCGCTGGGAGCGGAAAAGGCTTTCTTGTACCTTTTGTAACATCTCACAGATCAGAACAATGCGCCGTGTGTGTGTGTGTGTGTGTGTGTGTGTGTGTGTGTGTGTGTGTGTG